>NW_026652295.1:41472161-42014661 GCF_009828535.3 Hylobates moloch | reverse complement strand
TGGGAGCAGAGATGGAGGAGATGGGGGGAGTCTGAGAAGTGTGTCTGATGGGCGAGAAATGCCCCAACCCATATAGACCTTCTTCATATCCCCCTACTTGTCCAGGAGACCCTCCTATCTGTCACTACAGCACTGGCCCTGCTCAGAGTAGGTTGACTCAGATGTTCCTGTATGATGGAAGCCCAAATGGCCACTCCTTGGTGGCAGCTCCTACCCACTCAGAACCATTGCCTGGCCCCTGGGGCACTGCAGCAGCCCTGAAATGGCCTCATGATTCCTGGCTTGCCTTGCCCTGTCTCGCTCCACCTGTGTACCACTGCCTTATTGTCACAGACCTGCTCACAAGCCACCAGCAGCTTCTACTGCCTTGGCCTTCTAGGCCCTCCTAGGCCTACCCCAACTCATCTCTAAGTAATTTCTGCCACTAAAAAAATTAATAATAAGGCCAGGTGTGGTGGCTCACACCTGTAGTCCCAGCTCCTCAGGAGGCTAAGACATCAGAATCACTTGAACCCGGGAGGCAGAGGTTGCAGTGAGCTGAGATCGTGCCACTGCACTCCAGCCTGGGCGAGAAACTCCACCTCAAATCAATAAACTCCGTCTCAAAATCATCATCATCATCATCATCATCATCACTACCACAGGCTTACTTTGATATATTGCACTTCACAAATACTGCAGATTTTATAAATTGAAGGTTTGCATGTGTAAAGCCAGTATATCAGTGCCATTTTTCCAACAGCATGTGCTCACTTTGTATCTCTGTATCACATTTTGGTAGTTTTCACAATTTTTCAAACTATTTTTTTTTTTTTTTTTCTGAGACAGAGTCTCACTCTGTCACCCAGGCGGGAGTGCAGTGGCGTGATCTCGGCTCACTGCCACCTCTGCCTCCAAGGTTCAAGTGATTCTCGTGTCTCAGCCTCCTGAGTAGCTTGGACTACAGGTGTGCACATTACACCTCGCTAATTTTTGTATTTTTAGTATAGATGGGGTTTCACTATGTCAGCCAGACTGGTCTCGAACTCCTGGCCTCTAGTAATCTGCCTGCCTCGGCCTCCCAAAGTGCTGGAATTACAGGCATAAGCCACCGCACTCAGCCCTTTTTAATATTATTATTATTATTATATGTGTTATGGTGTTCTGTGATCAGTGGTCTTTGATGTTACTATCATATTGTTTTGGGGCACCACAAACTACATCCATTTAAGATGGCAAACTTAACTGATAAATGTGTGCCTTCTGACTTCTCCCAGCCCTCTCCCTCTCTTCAGGCTGCCCTATTCCCTGAGACACAACGATCGTGAAATTAGGCCAATTAATAACTCTACAGAGGCTGGGCGCGTTGGTTCATCCCTGTAATCCCAGTACTCTTTGGGAGGCTGAGGGAGGTGGATCACCTGAGGTCAGGAGTTTGAGACAAGCCTGGCCAACATGGTGAAACCCTGTCTCTACTAAAAATACAAAAATTAGCTGGACATGATGGCACGTGCCTATAATCCCAGCTACTCAGGAGGGTGAGGCAGAAGAATCGCTGGAACTCGGGAGGCGGAGGTTGTAGTGAGCTGAGATCGTGCCATTGCACTCCAGCCTGGGCAACAGAGTGAGACTCTGTCTCAAAAAAAAAACAAAAAACAAAATTACAATAGCCTCTAAGTGTTAAGTGAAAGGAAGAATCTTACGCCTCTCACTTTAAATCAAAAGCTAGAAATGACTAAGTTTAGTAAGGAAGGCATGTCAAAAGCTGAGATAGAGCCAGGCATGGTGGCTCATCCTTGTAATCCCAGCAATTTAGGAGGCTGAGGCAGGAGGACTGTTTGAGTGCAGGAGTTCCAAACCAGCCCTAGCAACACAGCAAGACCCCATCCCTACCAAAAAAAAAATGCCAGGTATGGTGCACACACCTATTGTGTGTGCTGTTGCACTCCTCAAGAGGTTGAGGCAGGAGGATTGCTTGAGCCCAGGAGTTCAAAGTTACAGTGAGTTATGATCATGCCACTGCACTCCAGCCTGGGTGATGAAGCAAAACCCTGTCTCTAAAACCAAAAATAAAAACAATTGAGATAGGCTAAAAGATAGGCCTCTTATACCAAACAGTTAAACTGTGAATGCAAATAAAAGTCCTTGAAGGAAATTGAAAGTACAACTCCAGTGAACATACAAATGATAAGAAAGTGAAACAGCCGGCTGGGCGTGGTGGCTCACGCCTGTAATCCCAGCACTTTGGGAGGCCCAGGCAGGCAGATCACAAGGTCAGGAGATCAAGACCATCCTGCCTAACACGGTGAAACCCCGTCTCTACTAAAAAATACAAAAAATTAGCTGGGCGTGGTGATGGGCGCCTGTAGTCCCAGCTACTCGGGAGGCTGAGGCAGAAGAATCGCTTGAACCCGGGAGGTGGAGGTTGCAGTGAGCTGAGATCATGCCACTGTACTCTAGCCTGTGTGACAGAGCGAGACTCTGTCTCAAAAAATAAACAAATTAATAAATAAATAAGAATATGCATGACTCATGGGAGGAGGTCAAAATGTCAACGTTAACAGGAGTTTGGGAGAAGTTGATTCCAACCTGGATGACATTGACAGGTTCAAGACTTCAGTGGAGGGCCAAGCACAGTGCCTCACACCTGTAGTCGGAACATTTTGGGAGGCTGAGGTGGGCAGATCACTTGAGGTCAGGAGTTCAAGACCAGCCTGGCCAATATGGGGAACTCATCTGTACTGAAAATACAAAAAATAGCCAGGCATCGTGGCGCATGCCTGTAATCCAGCTACTTAGGAGGCTGAGGCAGGAAAATCACTTGAATCCAGGAGGCGGGGGTTGCAGTGAGCTGAGATCACGCCACTGCACTCCAGCCTGGGCAAAAGAGCAAGACTCTGTCTCAAAAAAAGAAAAAAAAAAGGCCAGGTTGGGCATGGTAGCTCACGCCTGTAATCCAACACTTTGGGAGGCCAAGGTGGGCAGATCACCTGAGGTCATGAGTTTAAGAGCAGCCTGGACAACTTGGTGAAACCCTATCTCTACTAAAAATATTTTTTAAATTAGCCAGGCATGGTGGTAGGCACCTGTAATCCCAGCTACTCAGGAGGCTGAGGCAGGAGAATCGCTTGAACCCGGGAGGCGGAGGTTGCAGTGAGGTGAGATGACACCACTTGCACTCCAGCCTGGGCGATAGAGTGAGATTCCATTTCAAAATAATAATAATAATAAAAATAAAAGTAAAAAGTAGAAATACAAAAATTAGCCAAACACGGGCTGGGCGGGGTGGCTCACGCCTGTAATCCCAGCACTTTGGGAGGCCAAGGCAGGTGGATCATGAGGTCAGGAGATTGACACCATCCTGGCTAACACAGTGAAACCCCATCTCTATTAAAAATACAAAAAATTAGCCAGGCATGGTGGTAGGTGCCTGTAGTCCCAGCTACTCAGGAGGCTGAGGCAGGAGAATGGCGTGAACCCGGGAGGTGGAGCTTGCAGTGAGCCGAGATCGCGCCGCTGCACTCCAGCCTGGGTGACAGAGCGAGACTCTGTCTCAAAAAAAAAAAAAAAAAAGCCAGGCATGGTGGCCAGTGCTTGTAATCCCAGCTATTCAGTAAGCTGAGGCAGGATAATCACTTGAACCCAGAAGGCGGAGGTTGCAGTGAGCCGAGATCATGCCATTGCACTCCAGGCTGGGTTACAAGAGTGAGACTCCATCTCAAAAAAAAAAAAAAAAAGGACTTCAGTGGAGGAAGTAACTGCAAATGTGGTGGAAGAAGAAAAAGAACGAGAGTTCAGAAGTGGAGCCAAAAGATGTGACTGAACTGCTGCAACCTCATGATAAAACTTGAATGAATGAGGGGTTGCTTCTTACAGATGAGCAAAGAAAGTGGTTTCTTAAGATGGAACCCACTCCTAGTGAAGATGTTGTGAACATTGTTGAAATGAGAACAACAAAGGATTAAGAATATTACCTAAGCCAGGTTTGGTGGCTCATACCTGTAATCCCAGCACTTTGGGAGGCCAAGGCGGGCGGATCATGAGGTCAGGAGATAGAGACCATCCTGGCTAACACGGTGAAACCCCATGTCTACTAAAAATACAAAAAATTAGCTGGGGGCAGTGGCGGGTGCCTGTAGTCCCAGCTACTCGGGAGGCTGAGGCATAAGAATGGCATGAACCCGGGAGGCGGAGCTTGCAGTGAGCCGAGATAGCGCCACTGCAGTCCAGCCTGGGCGACAGAGTGAGACTCTGTCTCAAAAAAAAAAAAAAAAAGGAAGAGAAGAGTCCATTGATGTGGCAAGGTTCGTTGTTGTCTTCTTTTAGAAAATTGTCACAGCCACCCCAGCCTTCAGCAATCAGCACCCTGACCAATCAGCAACCATCAACATCCAGGCAAGACTATCCACCAGCAAAAAGATGACGATTCGCTGAAGGGTCTCAGGTGATCATTCGTATTGTTATGAAATAAAGAATTTTTAATTTTTTTAACATTTTTAGACACAATGCTATTGTATACTTAACAAACTATAGTATAGTATAAACACAACTTTTCAAAAAATGTGTGACTCACTTTATTGTGGTGTTCACTTTATTGTGGTGGTCAGGAACCAAACTTGCAATATCTCTGAGGTATGTTCGTTTTCTTTTTTTTTTTTTTGAGACGGAGTTTTGCGCTGTCGCCCCAGGCTGGAGTGCAGTGGCGCAATCTCAGCTCACTGCAACCTCTGCCTCCCAGATTCAAGCAATTCTCCCTACCTCAGCCTCCCAAGTAGCTGGGTTTACAAGCGCACGCTACCATACTCAGCTAATTTTTCTATTTTTAGTAGAGACGGGGTTTTGCCATGTTGGCCAGGCTGGTCTTGAACTCCTGACCTCCAGTGATCTGCCTACCTTGGCCTCCCAAAGTGCTGGGATTACAGGCGTGAGCCACTGCGCCCGGCTGGTGTGTTCATTTTCGTTTGAGTCCTTACTATGTGTTAGGCACTGTTATAAGCATTTTGTGCATGAGTTAACTCATTTAATTCTTGCATCCAAATACTCACCAGGCCTGACCCTGCTTAGCTTCCAAGATCAGAAGAGACTAGGCACGTTCGGGGTGGTATAGGAATAGTCCATTTAATTCTCATAACTCAATGAGGTAGAAAATATCAATTCTCCCCTTTTTAGAAATGAGGAAACTGAGGCACAGGGAAATGGAGGGATTTACATGAAGTCACGCAACTAGTAAGTGGCCAATTCAGGATTCCAACCCAGCCTGTCTGATTCCACAGCCCTTGTCGTCCCCATCCCCATCCTGAGGTACCTGGGTCTCTTGCTGCTCTTCAGAAGTGTTTCCCCCTAGAGCTGTGGGTGACTATTGTCCTGTGGTTCCTATATTGTTTACTTAACAATCCAGTTCATGCCAGAACTGTGGAGTCTAACACTTTAACACTTACTGTGTCCTTGGGTTTAACTCTCTGAGTCCCTGTTTCTTCATCTGTAAAATGGGGATAAAAATAATAGGCTGGCTGTGAAGATTAAAATGAGATAAGGCATGGCAAGAGCTGAGTACGGTGCCTGGCACGTGATAAGCAGTGTCACATTTCATGAGTTAGTGGTTATTGTTGTCATTATCATCGCCATCATCATCATTAGATCCCTCGCATTCTCAGGAACACCCAACAAGGGAAGAGAAAGAAGTGGGGCGCTGAGTCTGTGCCTCGGGCCCGGCCCCCAGTGGCCTAGAGCCTGGAACCTGAATTGGGTCATAGCATCCGAGGACACACTCTTCTCTACCGGAGATGCTCAAGGGAAGGAAATGGGGTCAGCACCACCAGCTATGTGCCAAGCATTATATCCAGTCCCCAAATCCCAGAATCCCAAAAGTAACAGTTGAGATGTAAGTATGGCTAGTATTTTCAGGGATATTTGGGAGAAGATTCCCAACCTGCCTCCGTTCAAGATTGCTACAAAAATCAAGAGATGGCCGGGCGCGGTGGCTCACGCTTGTAATCCCAGCACTTTGGAAGGCCGAGGCGGGCAGATCACGAGGTCAGGAGATCGAGACCATGGTGAAACCCCGTCTCTACTAAAAATACAAAAAATTAGCCGGGCGTGGTGGCGGGCGCCTGTAGTCCCAGCTACTCGGAGAGGCTGAGGCAGGAGAATGGCGTGAACCCGGGAGGCGGAGCTTGCAGTGAGCCGAGATTGCGCCACTGCACTCCAGCCTGGGCGACAGAGTGAGACTCCGTCTCAAAAAAAAAAAAATCAAGAGACATTGAGACACCTCCTCTCTGTGAAAGCATTTGGAAAACAATCCTACCTCTTGTAATTCAAGAACATTCATCAGTGTGTACTATAAGCTGGGCCCTGGGGAAGCCCCACCCTCAAAAACCCATGGTGAACCACCAATTCCCACTAGGCCCTTGGTTCCGGTCTCAGAGGAAAATGGCAGGTGGATGGCCCACTGCTGTGGCCTGAGGACAGATCCCATGGCCTGGAAGTAATGGACTATTACCTTTGGGAATGTCATGCTCCAAGGAGTCCATGAAATCCAGGGAGGGGTCCAGGTCAGCCTTCTCAAGCAAGGTCTTATTCTTTAGCTCAACAGGCTCCCTGAAATGGAAGTAGGAGCTGAGCTTCTTGGCTTCAGACAGGGACAGTCCTAGAAAGAGGTGGCAGGCAGGAAAAGGATGGTTAGCCCAAAACCCCCCAGCCCCCTTTCTCCCTGCACTGGGACCACATGGTAGGGCTTACAAAAGACCCTGTCAGCCACTGACAGAGAGCTGAAGGGAGGAAAAGGATTAGCATTCCCTCCGTCCAAACTCGGAACAGATCCTGCCATAAAGAGAGTCCAGCCAGGCACGATGGCTCACGCCTGTAATCCCAGCACTTTGGGAAGCTGAGGCGGGCAGATCACCTGAGGTCGGGAGTTTGAGACCAGCCTGGCCAACGTGGCAAAACCCTGTCTCTACTAAAAATACAAAAATTAGCTGGGCATGGTAGAGGGTGTCTGTAATCCCAGCTACTCAGGAGGCTGAGGCAGGAGAATTGCTTGAACCCAGGAGGCAGGGGTTGCAGTGAGCCAACATCGTGCCACTGCACTCCAGTCTGGATGACAAGAGCAAAACTTCATCAAGAAAGACACGAAGGGAGGGAGTGAGGGAGGGAAGGAGGGAAAGAAGGGAAAAAAGGGAAAGGAAGGAAGGAAGGAAGGAAGGAAGGAAGGAAGGAAGGAAGGAAGGAAGGAAGTCCAAGGAGGAAGGAGATAGGAAAAGGCAGGTATCCCAGACCCATGTAAAGCCCTGGGACCAAGGGACTATATGCTCTCCCACTCCTCAAGCTGAAGAGAGTCAGGGGCCAGGAGATGGGGAGCCCATACCAACCACTGGTGCCAGGTCACTGGGCACACCCTCCTAGGTGATAAGGTCACAGCTACTCCTTCTCTGATAAAGTGTGTAAGTCCCCTTGCTGGACTCCCAGACATATGTTCTACTGTGCTTGGGAAAAGATACCCCCCAGCCCTTGAGAAGGGCCCCAGAGAACTCACCTTCAAAGGTCCGATTGACATGGGTGGGTCCAAAAGGGGTCTTGAAGAGGGCGCCTCGGGGGATGATGGCCACAGCCTTGTCAATCTGGTCAATGACAGACACCAAGCGGGTCTCTTCCTTGATCTGGACCTGAGGACACAGGAGAGGAGCCCCCCTGCCAGGGCACTGTGCCCATCCACCCCCAGCGCAAGGTTCCTCTGCATGGCCATCGCACCTGCACCACCACAGTGTAGCGGCCACCAGAGCCACACAGATCACTCTGGGCAAGCCCTCGCCTTCCTTCCTATCAAGATTTTCTTCCTTTCTTTTTATTTATTTTTTAATTCCTAATACATACAGGTGGTATGATATTCAAAACTACAGAAAAAAAAAAATCAGTCTTTCTCTCACCCCAGTCCCTGAGACCCTAGTTGCCCTCACTGGGGGCAACCACCATTGAAGGTTTCTCATGTACTTTTCCAGAGGCATACCATCCTATCAGCATATTTAAATGTTGCTTATTTTGCCTTTTTAAAATATAAAAGTAATCATGCTCACCGTAGAATATTTGGATAATACAGGAAGACATACCGAAGAGAAAACCACTCATAATCCTACCTCCTAATCACTGATAACATATTGGTATACTTTCTTCGTGTTTTTTTGTTGTTGCTGTTGTCGTTTTGTTTTTGTTTTGAGACCGGGTCTCACTCTGTCATCCAGGCTGGAGGGCAGTGGCACAATCATGGCTCACTGCAGCCTCAACTTCCCAGGCTCAGATGATCCTCCCACCTCAGCCTCCTGAGTAGCTGGGAGTACAAGCACATGTCACCACACCTGGCTAATTTTTGTCTTTTTTTATTATTTTTATTTATTTATTTATTTATTTTTGAGACAGAGTCTTGCTCTGTCGCCCAGGCTGGAGTGCAGTGCAGTGATCTCAGCTCACTGCAATCTCTACCTCCTGGGTTCAAGAGATTCTCCTGCCTCAGCCTCCTGAGTAGCTGAGACTACAGGCGTGCACCACTGCACCCAGCTAATTTTTGTATTTTTAGTAGCAACAGTTTCACCATGTTGGCCAGGCTGGTCTTGAACTCCTGACCTCAGGTGATCCACCCACCTTGGCCTCCCAGACTGCTGGGATTACAGGCGTGAGCCACCATGCCCAGTCAATTTTTGTATTTTTGGTAGAGATGGGGTTTCTCCATGTTGCCCAGGCTGATCTCCAACTTCTGGGCTCAAGCAGTCTCCCTGCCTCTGCCTCCCAAAGTGCTAGGATTACAGGGTGAGCCACGGCGCCCAGCCCTCTATGCATATATTTAAAGTAAAATTAGAGTCACAGTTTATATTGTTGCATATCCGTCTCTTCAGTTTAACATTATTTTGCAAGCATTTCCCCATATCATACCCTTTTTACACAGATGAAATTTAGTTACAATTACTATCTAGAGCAACTCTGAACAAAAGGATTTCATAGAGATTTTGTGGAAGAGCTCAACAGAAAATGCGTGTCAACAGAGGCCCCTAGAGAGTCACGGAGCCACCTATTTGCCATGGGCGGCCTACCTGAATGGTTTACAAAAGAAAGGTAGAAATTAAGCTTTAATAAGTGCTGAGGCCAGCGTCTTTAAATATGTCACCTCATTTAATCCACACCAGCCTGCAAAGTAAATGCAATGATCTCAATTTTACAGAAAAATAATAATAAAACTGAGGCTCATGGCTGGGCGCAGTGGCTCACGCCTGTAATCCCAGCACTTTGGGAGGCCGAGGTGGGCAGATCACCTGAGGTCGGGAGTTTGAGACCAGCCTGACCAACATGGAGAAATCCTGTCTCTACTAAAAATACAAAATTAGCAGGGTGTGGTGGCGCATGCCTGTAATCCCAGTTACTCAGGAGGCTGAGGCAGGAGAAT
The DNA here is from genome assembly GCF_009828535.3 of Hylobates moloch. Taxonomy (NCBI): domain Eukaryota; kingdom Metazoa; phylum Chordata; class Mammalia; order Primates; family Hylobatidae; genus Hylobates; species Hylobates moloch. The sequence goes on along the minus strand of NW_026652295.1, from coordinate 42,005,255 downwards.
CATTTGAACCCGGGAGGCAGAGGTTGCAGTGAGCCGAGATCACGCCATTGCACTCCAGCCTGGGCAACAAAAGCAAAACTCTGTCTCAAAACAGATAAAAGAAGTTAAGTCAATCAACAGGTAGGTGGGTGAGGATGCAGCTGAGGGCTCACAGACCTAGACTCAGACTTTTGGCATCACCCAGGTTCAGGTCCAACTGTGTTGGTTTTGGATTGTATTTTTTCAAAATTAAGTCCTTATTTGTTAATTAGCAATCTATTCAGGAACTCGACTTTCAGGAATTAACACAATGATGATGTCTATGTGGTTTTTTTGTTTTTTGAAAATAAGTCTGTCTGTCACCCAGGCTGGGTAAGGCAATTTGCTCACTGCAACCTCTGCCTCCGGTTCAACCTTTCCTGCTCAACCTCCTATGCTGGGATTATAGGTTTCTGTATTTTTAGTAGAGACGGAGTTTCACTATGTTGGCCACGCTGGTCTCAAACTCCTGACCTTGTGATCTGCACGCCTTAGGCTCCCAAAGTGCTAGGATTACAGGCGTGAGCCACCGCGCCCAGCTATATGGTCATTTATTATGATACTGTTTGTTAGAACTAAAACTTGGAAAGCAGCTGGATGAAATGGCTCATGCCTGTAAATCCCAGCACTTTGGGAGGCTGAGGTGGGAGGATCGCTTGAAACTAGGAGTTAAGACCAGCCTGGGCAACATAGCAAGACCCCATCTCTACAAAAAAATACAAAAATTAGCCAGGTATGGTGGTATGCACCTGTAGTCCCAGCTACTTGAGAGGTTGAGGCTGGAGGATCACTTGAGCCCAGGGGATGGAGGCTGCAGTGAGCCAAGATCGTGCCACTGCACCCCAACCTGGGCGACAGAGCAAGACTCTGTCTCAAAAACAAATAAAATAAAACTTCGAAACCTACATTTTCATAAATAAGACACTGGGAAAATTATGGTACATTCCCACAATGGAAAAAAAAAAAAAAATGGAAGTGGGGCATGGTGGCTCACGCCTGTAATCCCAGCACTTTGAGAGGCCAAGGCGGGCGGATCACCTGAGGTTGGGAGTTCAAAACCAGCCTGGCCAATATGGTGAAACCATCTCTACTAAAAATATAAAAATTAGCCAGGCGTGGTGCCAGGTGCCTGTAATCCCAGCTACTTGGGAGACTGAGGCAGGAGAATCGCTTGAACCTGGGAGGCAGAGGTTGCCGTGAGCCAAGATCATACTACTGCACTGCAGCCTGGGTGTGACAGCGAGACTCCATCTCAAAAAAGAAAGAATGGGAAGGCTCTTTAAGACACTGATATAGAAAGATCTCCAAAATACATCATTAGGTGAAAAAAAGCAAGGTTCAGAATCATGCGTATAACATACTGCCATTTTTTTTTTTTTTTTTTTTTTTGAGACAGAGTCTCACTCTGTCGCCCAGGCTGGAGTGCAGTGGCCCGATCTCAGCTCACTGCAAGCTCTGCCTCCCGGGTTCATGCCATTCTCCTGCCTCAGCCTCCCGAGTAGCTGGGACTACAGGCACCTGCCACCACGCCTGGCTAATTTTTTATATTTTTAGTAGATATGGGGTTTCACCGTGTTAGCCAGGATGGTCTCAATCTCTTGACCTCGCGATCCACCCCCCTCAGCCTCCCAAAGTGCTGGGATTACAGGCATGAGCCACCATGCCTGGCCAATGCCCAGGGGATTTTTTAAAAGGCAGATACCTGATGCTGGGGCCCAAGATCCTCCATTTCTAACTCTTAAGACATGGTGAAGCTTCTGATCCAGACTCTACTTGGAGCAGAAAAATTTAGACACACACATACACATATGTACACACACATGCACATGCAAAATAGTTAACGTCAGACTGGGCGCAGTGGCTCACGCCTGTAATCCCAATACTTTGGGAGGCTGAGGTGGTTGGATCACCTGAGGTCAGGAGTTCAAGATCAGCCTGGCCAACATGGTAAAACCCCGTCACTACTAAAAATACAAAAATTAGCTGGGTGTGGCGTCAGGCACCTGTAATCCCAGCTACTCGGGAGGCTGAGGCAGGAGAATTGCTTGAACCCAGGAGGCGGAGGTTGCAGTGAGCCAAGATGGTGCCACTTGCCTGAGCAACAAAGCAAGACTCCGTCTGAAAAGAAAAGAAAAGAAAAGAAAATAAGAAAGAAAGAAAGAAAGAAAGAAAGAAAGAAAGAAAGAAAGAAAGAAAGAAAGAAAGAAAAGAAAGAAAGAGAGAGAGTTAATGTCCCCCTAAATGGAGGACCTGTGTGACTAGTGGACAGAGATGGGAGGAAACTTTACTATATTCCTTTTTGTACCTTTGAATTTTGAACATGCGGATTTATTATTTTGTGAAATGAAAACTGATACTAAAATATAAGAGCCTGTGCACATTCCCTGACCCCAGAGTACAGCGCAGAGCACCCCCTCTTCCCAGTCCCCACCCCAGAGCCTACCCACTGCCTTTATCCAGTTGCTTAGGAGGTAGCTGTGTGTGGCCTTGGGCACATCACTTAACCTCTCTAAACTGGTAGGAGAATGTCCTCTTCTCTACCACCTGGAAACCAACTCCATAGGGTTTTAAGGATGAAACGAGATGATACAGGCACAGTAGCATGTTGCCTAGCACACCCAGGTACTCAATAACCAATGTGTCACAAAGATAATAATAACATTAGTCGTCAGGGACGGTGGCTCATGCCTGCACTCCTAGCTACTTGGGAGGCTGAGGTGGAAGGATTATTTGAGCCCAGGAGTTTGAGACTAGCCTGGGTAACATAGTGAGATTCCTGTCTCAAAAAAAAAAAAAAAAAAAAAAGGAGATAATGATCGTACTTGTTGCCATAATTTCTTTTTTTTTTTTTTTGAGACAGAGTCTCACTCTGTCGCCCAGGCTGGAGTGCAGTGGCGCGATCCCAGCTCACTGCAAGCTCACCTCCCGGGTGCACGCCATTCTCCTGCCTCAGCCTCCCGAGTAGCTGGGACTACAGGTGCCCGCCACCACGCCCAGCTAATTTTTTGTATTTTTAGTAGAGACGGTGTTTCACTGTGTTAGCCAGGATGGTCTCAATCTCCTGACCTCATGATCCACCTGCCTCAAGCCTCTCAAAGTGCTGAGATTACAGGCGTGAGCCACCGCGCCCGGCCTGTTGCCATAATTTCTATTGGGCTGGGTTTTGGATGAGCCCAGGCTCTCTTTTAGGCCCTCCTCCTGCTCTCCTCTTCACTCACCACTATTTCTTCTTCAAAGACCTTTTCACCTTCATTCACCTTCTGCAGCTCAGTGTGTTCATATTCGTATGATGGGTCCCCCATGAAGCGGCCCTTCACCACAGACGACTGCACCACCATCTCCTCTGTGGCAGGGGGCAAGAGGCTCCACTCTGTGCAGTTCAGGCTGCCAATAATATTCACATCACCCCGGGATTCCAACTCCCCTGCTCACCCACTATTCCTATTATCTTCCCTTCTGTCTAGTGGGTTAGGCCCGGGAAAAGCTGTTGAAATGGCCACCTTTCCTCCCAATGCTGTCGTGAGACTGTTAGAAGCCCCAAGTGCTGACTGGGCACGGTGACTTACGCCTGTAATCCCAGCACTTTGGGAGGCTGAGATGAGCGGATCACTTGAGGTTAGGACTTCGAGACCAGCCTGGCCAACATGGTGAAACCCCGTCTCTACTAAAAATACAAAAATTAGCGGGGCATGGTGGCACATGCCTGTAGTCCCAGCTACTCAGGAGGCTGAGGCAGGAGAATCGCTTGAACCAGGGAGGTGCAGGTTGCAGTGAGCCAAGATTGCACCAGCCTGGGTGACAGAGCAAGACTCTGTCTAAAAGAAGCCCCAAGTGCCAATGGTGAACCCACCCCTCGTATGTGATAAGCAGATTCAATTTCATTCATTCCACGTATGCTGAAATTAAATGAGCCTCTTCCTAGATATCCAGACTATGAAATTCCAGATGAGTTTCTGGTAGCTGAACTTTCCTCAATTGTGTGGACCCATGTTTTGGTGGCCCTAAATTCATGCTCAGCCTGCCCATTGAGTCAACAGCACAACCATTTCCTCCCATTTCTCAGGAATGCCCAGCCTATGCTCAAGGACTTCTCCTTTGAGGCCTTCGGGAGCCCTCACCAGGCCCACCTGGTTCCTTCTTTCTCACTTCCTTCTGCTGGGAGAGGAAGTCCTTCCCACTCCTCTCAAATACACCCTGGGCCTAGGTCCCCAGCCTGGTCTCTGCTCATCCTCCTGCCCTCACTCGCTACCAGTTCCCCCTCAACATAAAAACGGCTCAGCTGGCCAGGTGCGGTGGCTCACGCTTGTACTCCCAGTACTTTGGGAGGCCGAGGTGGGCAGATCACACAAGACCAGCCTGGCCAACATGGTGAAACCCTGTCTCTACTAAAAATACAAAAAAATTAGCCAGGTCTGGTGGTGGGCACCTGTAATCCCAGCTACTCAGGAGGCTAAGGCAGGAGAATCGCTCAAACCTAGGAGGCAGAGGTTGCAGTGAGCCGAGATCACGCCATTGCAATCCAGCCTGGGCAACAAGAGCAAAACTCCGTCTCAAAAAAAAACAAAAACAAAACAAACAACAAAAAAAAACTGTTCAGCCTACTAAGACAGCAGCCCGCCAAATCCATGTCCTTCTAGAAAATGCTGTTCCTGTCCTTCCCTCCCTCTTTCCCAGCTTTCAACAATAATCTCAGAACAACAATTGCCCTATGGGGGCCTTTCCTCCCCTTCCTTTTCACTCTTCAGCCCACTGTGCCATGATTTCTGCCCCCACCACTTCAAGAAACTGCTTGGGAGAAGGCCATCCATGACACCTAACGGCCAAGAAATGCATCTCCAGTTCTATTTCCTCTGACATCTCCCTTCCCCCTCCTCCAGGACCTTAAGTATTTCCAAGGACCTATTCTCACCCCTCTTTTTTTTTTTTTTTTTTTTTAAGAGACAGAGTGTCGCTCTGTCGCCCAGGCTGGAGTGCAGTGGCATGATCTCAGCTCACTGCCACCTCCACTTCCCGGGTTCACTCCAATTCTCCTGCCTCAGCCTCCCGAGTAGCTGGGACTACAGGCGCACACCACCACGCCCAGCTAATTTTTTGTATTTTAGTAGAGATGGAGTTTCACCGTGTTGCCCAGGCTGGTCTCGAACTCTTGAGCTCAGGCAATCCACCCGCCTCTGCCTCCCAAAGTGCTAGGATTACAGATGTGAGCCACCGCGCCCAGCCACCCCTCTTTTCTTTTTGCAGTCTTACCCACCTGCCTTCCAGAGCCCCAGCCACTGCCTAGGCCGTATCCAGAATCCAAACATTTCCACAGCTCCCACCTTGGCCCAAGCCACCATCCCCTACGGTCTAGATATTGCCATAGACTCCTAACTAGTCTCCCTGCCTCCACATCTATTCCCCCTTTGGACTAGTCCCCACCCAACTGTTCACACCTAAGCCGTCATGTCACTTCTCTGCGGAACCTTCCAATGGCTTCCAATTAAGCCAAGTCTTACAAGGCCCCACAAGGCCCTGCATGATCGTTTCCTGCTCATCACCTCTCTGACCTTGTGTCCTACAACACTCCCCTCACTCATTCTTCTCTAGCCACACTAGTCTCCATGGGGTTCCACAAACACACTAAGCACACACTTGCCTCAGGGCATTTGCACTTGCCTAGAATTCTCTTCCCTCAGATATTTACATAGCTCACTCTCTCAGTCACTTCAGGTGTCTTCTCAAACATGACCTTATCAAAGAGGCTATCCCTGACCAAACTATTTAAAATAGTACCCCATCTTGAATTCTTTTTTTTTTTTTTTTTTTTTTTGAGATGGAGTTTCGCTCTTGTTGCCCAGGCTGGAATGCAATGGTGCAATCTCAGCTCACTGCAACCTCCACCTCCCGGGTTCAAGTGATTCTCCTGCCTCAGCCTCCCAAGTAGCTGGGATTACAGGCTTGCAACACCACGCCTGGCTAACTTTGTATTTTTAGTGGAGACGGGGTTTCTCCATGTTGGTCAGGCTGGTCTCGAACCCCCAACCTCAGGTGATCCACCTGCCTCTGCCTCCCAAAATGCTGGGATTACAGGCATGAGCCACCGCGCCCGGCCCATCCTGTATTCTCTATCCCCGTTACCTTTTAACATCATCTGACATGTAATAGATGTGTGTGTTTAGTTATTGTCTATCTTCCCTTCCCTGCCCCCTAAACACACACTACAATGTAAGCTCCATAAAAACAAGGATTTCATTTACCACTGAACTCCTGGTGCCTAAATCAATGCCTACCACATGGTAGCATATAGTAGGTGCTCAGCAAATGCTTATAGAATAAAATGAATCCCAAATCTCTATCTTCAGTTCAACTTTTTCTTCTGTATTCTACATCTGTACTTTAATATACCTTCTTAACACCTTGTAACTCAGGCACCTCACACCAAATTCACTATGTCTTCCCTAGTCCTGCCCCTGAATTCTCTCCTACTGAGTGGTGCTAGTACTTAACTTACTCAGCTGCCTAAGCTAGGAGGGGTCAGCCTTAATCTCTCCTTTATAACCATCCTTATTCAATGAGTTACATGTCCTGACAATTCTAGCACTTAAATCTTTCCAACCCATCACCTCCTCTGCATTCTGTCGGATACCTCTTCCTTTCAGGCCTCATTCATATGCACACTACAATGGACTCCTAACCACAGTGCTCACCACACTTTCAGGCCATTTTGCCCACTCTGATCTGAGCAGGCTCTTCTTGCAAGCCCCTCAGTATCTCCTCATGGCCTATGAACAAAGTTCCATATCCTTTTGCCTCTAGAACCAGTTCTACACAACATCATACTACTGTTCTCCCAAACACTCTGAGCCTTCCCCAGCCAACAAGTTTGTCTAACTGTTCCCTAAGTAAATAGGCCGTTGCTGGCCTATTTATTTTTAAAGTTTGTTTATTTATTTATTTATTTGGAGACAGGGTCTCCCTCTGTCACCCAGGCTGGAGCGCAGTAGTGATCCATAGCTAACTGCAGCTTTGAACTCTCGGGCTCAATCCTCCCACCTCAGCCTACCGAGTAGCTGGGACTACAGGTGTGCACCACCATGCCCTGCAAATTTTCCTTTTTTTTTTTTTCTTTTTCTTTTTCTTTTTTTTTTTTGAGACAGAGTCTCGCTCTGTCACCCAGGCTGGAGCGCGGTGGCATGATGTCGGCTCACTGCAACCTCCGCCTCCCGGATTCAAGCGATTCTCCTGCCTCAGCCTCCCGAGTAGCTAGGATTACAGGCGCCTGCCACCACGCCCGTCTAATTTTTCGTATTTTCAGTAGAGTTTCACCGCGTTAGCCAGGATGGTCTCAATCTCCTGACTTCGTGATCCGCCTGCCTCGGCCTCCCAAAGTGCTGGGATTAAAGGCGTGAGCCATCGCACCCTGCCTTTTTTTTTTTTTTTTTTGGAGTGATGAGGTCTTGCTATATTGCCCAGGCTGGCCGAATGGACTGCTTTATAAGGCAGTAAGCTCCCCTTTACTCAAAAAGAGGCTGGCCGGCCGTGGGGCCACCCTTTCCCTCAACCACCTCTTGACCGTCCCCAGGCCCGCCCCCCAGGCTCTTCCCCATTCCACTCATCTCCGATCCCGCCCACACCTCCCTTGGCCCCATGGGCCCCGCCCCTTTCAATTGCTACGACCCGCCCACCCCGCCCTGCCTCCAGGTAGCCACCCTCTGGGGAGCCCGCCGCGGGGGCCTCCTCACCTGTAGAGCGTCTTGCGCGGTGCGAGCTGGTCCTCACTCAGGCCCTGCGCGATGTAGTAATCGGCGACGAGGCCAAGGATGCGGCCCCAGAAGAGAACCCGATCATAGCGGTAGTCGCGCTTAACCAGCGTAAGAGACGTGAGCAGCGAGGCCCGACGGTCCGGGCTGAGGCCCTGCCCACTGCCGGACGCCAGCTCCAGAGACAGCAGGAGGCTGTCGGCATCCATCAGGCCAGCGGCTCTGCTCAACGCCCGTCGAGTTGCTAGGAGAGGCCGCCTCCATGGAGACCTGAAGCTCCGCCCTTCCGCCTAGCTGGACGCTGGGTTCCACCCACCCCAATGCCTACCGCCCAGCCCTCCTCCCCACGGAGGCCTGGGCAATCATTAGCCCTCTCCCTCATCCTTTCCAGAGTTTGGGACCGGACGTCTTCAGTTGTCACGGCCACAGCATGGCTTCCCCTACAGTTAGGCTACAGTGTGGGGTTGGAGGTCCCAACCCAGCCTTTTTCCATAGATATTTGGCCTTCCTTCCCTGAGCCCTTTCACATAGTCGACATTTAGAGTCTTCACTGTATATGCACCTGGGGTCTGGAAAGAAAACAATACAAAACCCCAACACTGACGCTAACTGTACTATTTCACCCCAGTCATGTCACTTCTTGACTTCAGAATGATCTGTGAAGAATTTGAGATTCCTCCTGGCTCTAATTAAGATTCTGTCAACCCCACTACCTCCACCTGCACCCCACCCCAAGCCAGGTCTTACAGAAAGAGGTCCATCCATTCTCTTCCATCTTCACCAGCTGTCTTCTTTATCTACCCTTTCCATAGAAATATTATAAGTGACAAATGAAAATCTAGGCAATGGGGGCAAGGTATAGGGTAACACCTTGGGAAAGGAGGATGGGGAGAGAGATACAAAAAGGGGGAGTTTTATAGACTACACTTTCTCATCAACTACCACCTTTCTCATCAACTACCAACTACCACCAACTGTTGTTTTTAGATCCAAATGGTAGCCAGAGATGAAAGACCAGAACCTCACTGCAACTGGAGCTTCACTCTCTGGGCTAGATCTCTTCTCCACATTCACTTCTTGAGTTCCCAGCCAAGGACAAACATAAACAGGTTCCTCAGCAAGCTTGTTGCCACAGGAGATGGGCTTTATTGTTAACGTTGCTAATTGATATTTTCATTTCTGGATTCCTTTGAAGAGCACTCAGGAAATCAGAATGACCTGGGCCCCAGCTGATAAATAAGTGTCTAAATTACCCAGATAATTACTTTTTTGATTGTCTGGGCATTGTTGGTTTTCGGGGGTTGAGACAGGGTCTCACTTTGTTCACCCAGGCTGGAGTGTAGTGGTGTGTGCTCTCAGCTCACTGCAGCCTCGACCTCCTGGGCTCAAGTGATCTTCCCACCTCAGCCCCCCAGGTAGCTGGGAGTACAGGTGTGTGCCACCACACCCAATATTTTTTGTATTTTTAGTAGAGACGGGGTTTTGCCATGTTGGCCAGGCTGGTGTTGAACTCCTGAGCTCAAGTGGCCTGCCCACCTCAGCCTCCCAAAGTGCTGGGATTACAGGTGTGAACCACCATGCCCAGCCTTAGGCATTGTTTAGGAAGGCATTGTTATGAGATCAGCCTGACCAACATGGTGAAACCCTGTCTTTACTAAAAATACAAAACAGCTGGGCTTGGTGGCGCACAGCTGTAATCCCAGCTACTCGGGAGGCTGGGGCAGGAGAATCGCTTGAACCCGGGAGGCAGAGATTGCAGTGAGCCAAGATTATGCTACTGCACTGCAGCCCGGGCAACGGAGCGAGCCTGTCTCAAAAAATACAACTAACTAACTAAATAAATAAAATTAGTATTTGAGGGAGTTGATTTGGTTTAATGTATTATCTCAAAACGATTTATGGCTCTCTTGTTCACAACCACCCCACTCCCTTTAGGCAGACCTCTCAGCCTTTCCTTTCCCTGAGCGGGAGATATGGCTCAATCTCTCTTCTATAATAGCATTAAACAGAAAAACAGTCAAAATTCTGGCTGGCAGGAAGGGAGGAGACCACCCCTCATATCGTCTTATGCCCAATTTCTGCCTCCAAAGAAAGAAGTAAAAACTAAAAGGCAGAAATGAAATCCACAGGCAGACAGCCTGGCACCGTGCCCTGGGCCTGGTAGTTAAAGATCAACCCCTGACCTAATCGGTTATCTATAGATTACAGACATTGTATAGAAAAGCACTGTGAAAATCCCTATCCTGTTTTGTTCCGATCTAATTACTGGTGCATGCCGCCCCCAGTCACATACCCCCTTGCTTGCTCAATCAATCCCGACCCTCTCACGCACACCCCCTTAGAGTTGTGAGCCCTTAAAAGGGACAGGAATTGCTCACTCGGAGAGCTCAGTTCTTGAGACAGGAGTCTTGCCGATACTCCTGGCCAAATAAACTGCTTCCTTCTGTAACTCGGTGTCTGAGGGGTTTTGTCTGCAGCTTGTCCTGCTACAGCAGAATATGCTTCAAGTGGTCATAGCACAGAAAAGAGCCCAGGCATTTTGCTTTCACTGATTTCATACTTAGCACCTATTGCAGGCTCCATGGCAGACACCAGAATCTGAAGCCAGAGAGGAGAATCTTACAGCTTCCTGATGCTAATATCTTTGGCAAGGCAAAATCTGGCTAAATATTTCAGAGTAAAACCACATAGGATGTGCAGTAGTGTAGGCGAATCCAAGTTTCACCACTTAGGCAAGCTGCTCAATCTCCCCTGGCCTCATCTATAAAATGGGGACAATAATTCATGCACTGCAAGGTTGTTAGGGTTAGATAATGCAAGTGCTTAAAACAGTACATATACCTTAAAAATAGTATATTTTAAGTGTACATATATGTATCTTATACTATGTACATATGTGTGAGTATGTATGTACCTTTTTTTTTTTTTTTTGAGATGGAGTCTCACTCTGTAACCCAGGCTGGAGTGCAGTGGCACAATCTCAGCTCACTGTAACCTCCGCCTCCTGGGTTCAAGTGATTCTCCTGCCTCAGCCTCCCGAGTAGCTGGGATTACAAGCGCTCACGACCACGCCTGGCTAATTGTTTTTTTCTTTTTTTTTTTTTTTGAGACAGGGTCTCACTCCGTTGCCCAGGCTGGAGTGCAGTGGTGTGATCTCGGCTCACTGCAACCCCTGCCTCCCGGGTTTAAGCAATTCTCCTGCCTCAGCCTCCCCAAGTAGCTGGATTACAGGCACTCACCACTAAGCCTGGCTAATTTTTGTATATTTAGTAGAGACAGGGTTTCACCATGTTGGTCAGGCTGGTCTTGAACTCCTGAACTTGTGATCCGCCCACCTCAGCCTCCCAAAGTGCTGGGATGCCAGGCATGAGCTACCATGCCCAGCCTTTTTTTGTGTATTTTTAGTAGAGACGGGGTTTCACCATGTTGGCCAGGCTGGTCTCCCTCCTAACCTCAGGCGATCTGCCCACCTTGGCCTCCCAAAGTGCTGGGATTACAGGCATGAGTCACCCACCTGGACTATACATACCACTTATATATTATACATACACATGCATATACCTATCCCCAACATCAGCAAGGTGTGGATTCTGTCTTCAACTTGCTTCCAAAAACTGAGGTGTTTGGCCTGGCACAGTGGCTCCTCCCCTCTCACTATTCAGCACAGCTGCTCAGAGTTTACTACAAACTAAGCACCTAGCCAGACTATTTCCCAAAATCACTGCTCTCATTCAATGGCCTGCTAAGCTAAGTTCCTTACCACAATCTTCCCACATAAAGGTGACCTCTGCTTTGGGGGATACAGAATTTAAGCATCACAAAAATCTGTAGGTGATAAGAAAAGCACGTTGGCTAAAAGATAGCTAACGATGACTCTAGTCCTAACTCTGCTATCAAACTACACATGCACTTGGCCAAGTCACTTAACTTCCTAGACTAGCCTGGGACTGAAGAGAAAAAATCATTAGTAAAAAAATCCTAAAGCCAGGCACGGTGGCCCACACCTGTAATCCCAGCACTTTGGGAGGCCAAGGCAGGTAGATCACTTGAGGGCAGGAGTTCGAGACCAGCCTGGCCAACATGGTGAAACTCCATCTCTACTAAAAATACAAAAATTAGCTGGGCGTGGTGGTGGGCACCTGCAATCTCAGCTACTCGAGAGGCTAAGGCAGGAGAATTCCTTGAACCTGGGAGGCGGAGGTTGCAGTGACCAAGATTGTGCCACTGCACTCCAGCCTGGGTGATACAGCAAGACTCCATCTCGAAAAATAAAAAAAAAACAAAAAAATAAAAATAAAAATTCAAGAAGCCCTGAAGCAGAAGAGGCCAAGGAGAAAGACAAAATAGCCTAAAACCTGACAAGTTATTTTAAGACAAAACAATTTCAGGAAAATATAATAAGAATCTATTTATTTTATATTTAAGTTTATAAGTCACATCCACATTATGTTCCTGGTAAAAATTCTGAAAGGACACAGCAAAGAGCAGAAAGGGACACCTCCATAGAGTGTCTATGGACCCATCTTTGCTTTCCAACCCCTAACAGAATCGCCTGACCCAGCACCCTCTGGGAAAATCAACCTTTGATTCAAAGAGATGTTGTTCAGCAATGATTACAGTCACAGCCACATTGCCATCAGCCTATCAGGAAATCTGAGGAGGGGAGGCAGACAACCAGAAGGAGAGTTGCTTCCTCTCTCACCAGGAAGCAACTCTAGCTCCAAACTAGATGGGTGATTCAGTGCCACGTGGAGAAAGATAATTCAGCCATTGTGTTTTTAGGATTAAGAAGCACTCATTCACTCGCGGAAGCCTTTAAGTGTCACTGGTGCCTGGAACCAAATGTAGTCTTCCCAAGCCATGGTTCGGATGGAAGGTCTGCCACATGACAGGGTCACAGTCAGTTTGTGGCCCCGGCTGGGCACTCGATAGTTGAGCTTGGGTCGAAACCAATCTTCTCCGCAGTCACGGTGTCCCAGTGCCATGACGATGGTGCCCATGAGTGGAGGAGCCTGAAGCTCGCTAAAGGCATCAGCCATGAATATGGCTCGGAAGAGACGGCGCAAACAAGCTGCTGTGCTCAGGCTCTGGTCCACGCTGTAGGGGGCCAGCAGAGACAAGTCGAGTTCATAGAACTCCTTGGGACTTAGGGCATTGCCCCCAAGGAGAATCAGCACTCGCGGTACTAGTGTCCGTGCAAAGAAGTCCTCCAGGTGGCTGAGGACACTCTCCAGTTCTGCCAGGGCTTGTTGGCATTTCCTGCTGCTCACCTCAGTGGTGGCCCGAGATTTCTTCTTCAGCATCTCCTCTGCCTGTGAGGACAAAGAATGGTGGGAGAGAAGAACAAGGCAGGGGGAAGCTAATGCTCTTTGAAAAGAACCCCGCTGGGATGTGTACATAGACTTACAGGACTTAATTTCTAGCTCAATGAACTGCCACAGCCAAAACACTGTGTTTTATCAGAGGGTATTATACTGAAAAGGAAAATATATTATTTGTACAAAACCATAATTCTCCCACATTTAGAACAGCAAACACAGTGTTCTGAAGGTGAAGGGTATCCAGATATAAGCAACTAAAATAGAGATTTGGTGACATGACAAAGTGACAACAAATTTTTGCTGTATGGGGAGTGATAGCAGGAATGAGGATTATTTGGTCTAATAAACATGACTTTGAACTTGTTCTTCCACTTAAACATAGTAAATTGAACACATGCTTATTTGCGCTTCCACCTGAAATACTACAAAATGAGAGAAAAGAAATTAAGAAACGAAGGAAAGAAGAGGAAAGACTGAGAAAGAAAACTCCCAAGAGGAAAGAACTGGAGACTACACAACACTAGCCTAATGCAAACACAGAAGTTTTGGAAGATAGAAAGAAGATGAAGAGTTGGCTGGGTGCAGTGGTTTACGCCTGTAATCCCAGCACTTTGAGAGGCCGAGGTGGGCAGATCACAAGGTCAGGAGATCAAGACCATCCTGGCTAACACGGTGAAACCCCGTCTCTACTAAAAATACAAAAACTTAGTCGGCCGGGCGCAGTGGCTCACGCCTATAATCCCAGCACTTTGGGAGGCCAAGGAGGGCGGATCACGAGGTCAGGAGACCGAGACCATCCTGGTTAACACGGTGAAACCCCGTCTCTACTAAAAATACAAAAAAATTAGCCGGGCGCAATGGCAGGCGCCTGTAGTCGCAGCTACTCGGGAGGCTGAGGCAGGAGAATGGCGTGAACCCGGGAAGCAGAGCTTGCAGTGAGCCAAGATCGCGCCACTGCACTCCAGCCTGGGCGACAGAGCAAGATTCTGTCTCAAAAAAAAAAAAAAAAAATTAGCCGAGCATGGTGGCGGATGCCTGTAGTCCCAGCTACTAGGGAGGCTGAGGCAGGAGAATAGCCTGAACCCGGGAGGCAGAGCTTGCAGTGAGCCGAGATCACGCCACTGCACTCCAGCCTGGGCGACAGAGTGAGACTCTGTCTCAAAAAAAAAAAAAAAAAAGATGAAGAGTTAAGAGTTCAAGAGAGCTGAATACCAAGTGCTGACAGAAGGGACCCCCAAGAGATGCAAACTGATCCACACAGCAGAACCCCAGAGAGGTTTAGGAAGTGGTGATATAGGCACCACAGAGGCAAGAGTGAATATAGGGGAAATGAATGAAAATCTGTGTGAAGATGCTTAGATCATCTGCCATTATACTGAAAAGGAAAATATATTATTTGTACAAAACCATAATTATAAATTATGGTTTATAATCTGCCAAATTTCTCCCCCATCCAGAGGGAAGACTTTCTAATCCCCACAAAGAGATCACCAGGTTTCCACCTAATCTCCTTATAGTGAAGTCTATCAGCTCATAAGGCCCAGGCATGCATACAGAGCTTGCAATGATTTATTCTTTTTTTTTTTTTTTTTTTTGAGATGGAGTCTCGCTGTCGCCCAGGCTGGAGTGCAGTGGCGCCATCTCGGCTCACTGCAGGCTCCGCCCCCGGGGTTCACACCATTCTCCTGCCTCAGCCTCCTGAGTAGCTGGGACTACAGGCGCCCGCTACCTCGCCCGGCTAATTTTTTGTATTTTTAGTAGAGATGGAGTTTCACCGTGTTAGCCAGGGTGGTCTCGATCTCCTGACCTCGTGATCCACCTGCCTCGGCCTCCCAAATTGCTGGGATTACAGGCGTCAGCCACCACGCCCGGCTTTTTTTTTTTTTCTTTTTTTGAGACGGAGTTTCGCTCTGTTGCCCAGGCTGGAGCACCGTGGCGCAATCTCGGCTCACTGCAACCTCCGCCTCCCGGGTTCACACCATTCTCCTGCCTCGGCCTCCCGAGTAGCTGGGACTACAGGGGCCCGCCACCACACCCAGCTAATTTTTTGTATTTTTAGTAGAGACAGGATTTCACTATGTTAGCCAGGATGGTCTCAATCTCCTGACCTCGTGATTCGCCTGCCTCAGCCTCCCAAAGTGCTGGGATTACAGGCGTGAGCCACCGCGCCCAGCCAATCTATTCTTAAATATTCACCAGACACAGAATAAAACTCTCCAACATGAAAGTCAAAGTCCAGAACAAAACAAATGGGGAATGGATTCTAGAAGAAACTGAGACGCTGCAAGGAACAAAGAAAAACTTAAAAATTCAATAATTAATATCCTCAGGCAAAAGAAGTTCATGACCTGGCGCGGTGGCTCACACCTGTAATCCCAACAACACTTTGGGAGGCTGAGGCAGGTGGATCACCTGAGGTCAGGAGTTAGAGACCAGCCTGGCCAACATGGTGAAACTCCGTCTCTACTAAAAATACAAAAATTAGCCAGGTGGGCCAGGAGCGGTGGCTCACGCCTGTAATCCCAGCACTTTGGGAGGCCAAGGCGGGCAGATCACTTGAGGTCAGGAGTTTGACAGCAGCCTAGCCAACATGGCGATACCCTGTCTCTACTAAAAATACAAAATTTAACCAGGTGTGGTGGCGCACGCCTGTAATCCCAGCTACTTGGGAGGCTGAGGCAGGAGAATCCCTTGAACCCAAGGTGGAGGTTGCAGTGAGCCAAGATCGCTCCACTGCACTCCAGCCTGGGCCACAAGAGCGAGACTCTGTCTCAAAAAAACAAACAAACAGGCGGAGCACGGTGGCTCATGCCTGTAATCCCAGCACTTTGGGAGGCTGAGGCAGGCGGATCACCTGAGGTCAGGAGTTCAAGACCAGCCTGGCCAACATGGTGAAACCCCGTCTATACTAAAAATACAAAAATTAGCTGGACATGGTGGCGCATGCCTATAATCCCAGGTACTCAGGAGGCTAAGACAGGAGAAGCGCTTGAACCTGGGAGGCAGAGGTTGCAGTGAGCCAGGATGGCACCACTGCACTCCAGCCTGGGTGACAGAGTGAAACTCCCTATCAAAAACAAACAAACAAACAAACAAAAATTAGCTGGCTATGGTGGTGCATGCCTGTAATCCCAGCTACTGGGGAGGCTGAGGCAGGAGAATCACTTGAACCTGGGAGACTGGGGTTGCAGTGAGCTGTGATCGTGCCACTGTCCTCCAGCCTGGGTGACAAGGCGAGACTCAGTCTCAAAAAAAAAACGAAGAAAAAAGAAGTCCATACAGAAATTAAACAACAGGATGCTATTAAAAAGAAACATGCGGCCGGGCGCGGTGGCTCACGCTTGTAATCCCAGCACTTTGGGAGGCCGAGGCGGGCGGATCACGAGGTCAGGAGATCGAGACCACGGTGAAACCCCGTCTCTACTAAAAATACAAAAAATTAGCCGGGCGTGGTGGCGGGCGCCTGTAGTCCCAGCTACTTGGAGAGGCTGAGGCAGGAGAATGGCGTGAACCCGGGAGGCGGAGCTTGCAGTGAGCCGAGATCGCGCCACTGCACTCCAGCCTGGGTGACAGAGCGAGACTCCGTCTCAAAAAAAAAAAAAAAGAAACATGCAGGCCGGGCATGGTAGTTCACGCCTGTAATCCCAGCACTTTGGGAGAGGCCAAGGCGGGCAGATCACTTGAGGTCAGGAGTTCGAGACTAGCCTGGCCAACATGGTGAAACCCCGTCTCTACCAAAAATACAAAAATAAGCCAGGCATGGTGGCACGTGCCTGTAATCCTAGCTACTGGGGAGGCTGAGGCATGAGAATCGCTTGAACCTGGGACGTGGAGGCTGCAGTGAGCCGAGATCACGCCATTGCATTCCAGCCTGGGCGACGAGAGAGACTCTGTCTCAAAACATAAAATAAATAAAAAAATTAAAATACAAAAATTAGCTGGGTATGGTGGCAGGAGCCTGTAATCCTAGCTACTCAGGAGGCTGAGGCAGGAGAATCGCTTGAACCCGGGAGGCAGAGGTTGCAGTGAGCCGAGATATCGCCACTGCACTCTAGCCTGGGCAACAGAGCAAGGCTCTGTCTCAAAAGAAAAAAATGCAAAGAGCCAGTTCATTAAATCCAAATGCAACACGTGAGTTTCAGAAAGAAAGAACAGTTGAAAAAGCCAGAAGGATTAGGCTACCAAAGACTAGAGTGGGGAGAAAGTGACTGAAGCCCTGGAAGCTGCTTATTCTCTCAGGCTCTGAAGATTTCTTAGACCCCCCCTTCTATCTGCCTCCCATCTAAGAGCCACAAAGTCTTCCCACCAACTTGCTCCCAAAGCCTGTGCCTACCTGGGGAGAAGGTTTTCGGTAAAAGTGCTTAAGCTGTTCATAGGGCAGAGGGAGTTGCTGGCGTTGGTACATGATATGCTTTAGAAGTTCACAAGTAAACTGACAGCAGCCTTCCTGGCTCACAGGCCCAGGAAACACCACTGGTACCATGCAGTCTCTTGGGCAAAAGGACTCCGAAGGGTTGAGAGGTTCCTGCGTAGAGCCTGTCTCAAGTAGTTCTATCTGGGAGGCGTGAGTTTCTTCGGACTTCTCATACCACTCCAAATCTGGTAGATGAAAAGAGGGACAAGAGAGAAAAATTAAAAACCTAAAAGCCAGTCAGTCTTCTCATTCCCTGTGGCCACCAAACCAGCCACCCTGAGAAAGCAGGCACTCCGACATACGCCGATATCCTGTGCAGCCTTCAGTATGGGCCGTGGCAGGGAGAGATTCCTAATCCCTGTTGCCTGAGGAGATATAATCGACTTCAAGATAGTGGAGGGGATTTCGGAGGGCTCCCCGCTCAGAAACCTGCGGGACTTCATCTGGGGAAATGAGTCAAAAGTGTAGTCAAGCAGGGTCCAGTGCGACCCGGGGCGATGGAGTCACTGCCAGAGCCGTGTAGGACACCCGGAAGACAGGGAAGACGGGCTAGGGAGAGGACCAGGGGATAAATGAATGGAGGGCTCGGCGGTAAGGAAGAAATAGGTCCCCAAGGCTTCCCAAACTCTGGGCCCCACGCCTTACCAGGGACTGCGGCTGGGGACAGAACCTCCGACTCCGGCGCCGCCATCACGACCTCCCTACGGCTACTCCTTGCGGTTAGAATAAAGGTCTCGCGGGGCATCATGGGAAGCCCGCGCCTCCGCTTCCGGCTCAGTTGGGTCGGAAAAAAGGCGCGGCGCCGCCGCAGTGTGGGGGAGGCTAAGTGGAGTTGGGATTTGAACCCTGCGTTCCTTCTTTAACACCCTGGCAAATGTACGCCTAACCCTTGCCCAGCAGGGAACCCAGGAGTTCTCAGCCACTGAGCGCTGCTTTCCAAAAGACACCAGCCCTCTTGCATCTATTCACTCCAGTATTCACTACTCACTGTGCACCTACTTCGTGCCAGGCCCTGTCCTAGGTGCTGGAGACTCGGCGGAGAACAAGCCAGGCGCGGGCCCCGTGCTCAAGGGGTTCACTGCCTATAGATACAATACAATATGATGAATTATACAGAAGAGTGTGCACGGGGTGTGGAAGTGAAAAACAAGGGTGCCTGACCCACAGAGGGTAGGGGCTGGGAAGGAGTGGTCCCAGAAGAAATGTGTGGCCGGGCGCGGTGGCTCACGCCTGTAATCCCAGCACTTTGGGAGGCCGAGACGGGCGGATCACGAGGTCAGGAGATCGACACCATCCTGGCTAACACCGTGAAACCCCGTCTCTACTAAAAATACAAAAAATTAGCCGGGCGTGTTGGCGGGCACAGGTAGTCCCAGCTATTTGGGAGGCTGAGGCAGGAGAATGGCGTGAACCCGGGATGCAGAGCTTGCAGTGAGCCGAGATTGTACCACTGCACTCCAGCCTGGGGGACAGAGCAAGGCTCCGTCTCAAAAAAAAAAAAAAAAAAAAAAAAGAAATGTGTGAAGGTGTGACCTGTAGGATAAGTCAGCAAGGTAAAGAGGAGGGCCTAGTGCTCCTGGAGACCTTGAGACAAGGGCATACTCTGTACAAGGAATGAAAAGAGTTCATATTATAAAGAGTTAAGGCTGTAGTGAACAACAGGGGCCAGATCATGGTAGGACCGTATAAGCCACGTGAGAGTTTGGACTTGATCCTGTAGGCAGATGGGGAAGCTTTGAAAGGTTTAAGTAGGAGAGTGGCATGATTAAATTTACATCTTATAAATTTAATCTCTACCCTGGCTGCAGGGTAGAGATTGGATTACAGAGAGGATAAGAGAGGAGGGATACCAGTTAGAGGTAGTGCAACTACCCGAGTACTTGATGAAAGCAACCTAACCTAGCGTAGTCACAGTAGGATGGAGATAATTGGGTAAACTCGAGATATTTAGGAGGTCCAGTGAACATAACTTGGGGATTGATTTACAAGGAGGAGGAGGAATAGAAATAGACTGACAAGAGGCTAGGCACAGTGGCTCACGCCTGTAATCCTAGCACTTTGGGAGGCCAAGGCAGGTGGATCACGAGGTCAGGAGTTTGAGACCATTCTGGCCAACATGGTGAAACCCTGTCTCTACTAAAAATACAAAAATTAGCCGGGCATGGTGGCATGCGCCTGTAATCCCAGCTACTCGGGAGGCTGAAGCAGGAGGATGGCGTGAACCCAGGAGGCGGAGCTTGCAGTGAGCCCAGATTGCACCACTGCACTCCAGCCTGGGCAACAGAGCGAGACTCTGTCTCAAAAAAAAAAAAATACAATGATTAAAATACTGGGTCTGACTGGACATGGTGGCTCTCGCCTATAATCCCAGTATTTTGGGAGGCCGAGATGGGAGAATTGCTTAAGGGCAGAGGGATTGCTTGACTCCAGAAGTTTTTGTTGTTGTTGTTGTTTGTTTGTTTTTAGATGGAGTTTTGTTCTTGTTGCCCAGGCTGGAGTGCAATGGCATGATCTTGGCTCACTGCAACCTCTGCCCCCAGAGTTCAAGCAATTCTCCTGCCTCAGCCTCCCAAGTAGCTGAGACTATAGGTGCCCACCACCACACCCGGCTAATTTTTTGTATTTTTAGTAGAGATGGGGTTTCACCATTTTGGCCAGGCTGCTCTTGAACTCCTGTCCTTAGGTGATCCACCCACCTTGGCCTCCCAAAGTGCTGGGATTACAGGAGTGAGCCACCGCACCCGGCTGAGTCCAGAAGTTTAAGACCAGTATGGGCAACATAGTGAGATCTTGTCTCTATAAAAAAAAATAATAAATAAGACAAGTGTCAGGTCATGGAGGCCAAGAAAAGGATGTGTTTCAGGAAGTAGGGACCAAAGGTCAAAACATACTACAAAAGTACAGTGATTAAAATACTGGGTCTGGCCGGGCGCGGTGGCTCACGCTTGTAATCCCAGCGCTTTGGGAGGCCGAGGCGGGCGGATCACGAGGTCAGGAGATCGAGACCACGGTGAAACCCCGTCTCTACTAAAAAATATAAAAAATTAGCCGGGCGTGGTGGCGGGCGCCTGTAGTCCCAGCTACTCGGAGAGGCTGAGGCAGGAGAATGGCGTGAACCCGGGAGGCGGAGCTTGCAGTGAGCCGAGATTGCGCCATTGCACCCCAGCCTGGGTGACAGAGCGAGACTCTGTCTCAAAAAAAAAAAAAAAAAAATACTGGGTCTGGCTGGGCATAGTGGCTCACGCCTGTAATCCCAGCATTTTTGGGGAGGCCAAGATGGGAGAACTGCTTGAGCACAGGAGTTCAAGACCGGCCTGAGCAACATGGCAAACCCCTTCTTTACAAAAAATACAAAACTTAGCCAGGCATGGTGGCATGCCCCTGTAGTCCCAGCTACCTGGGGGGCTGAAGTGGAAGAATCACTCTCTGGGGTTGGAGGTTGTAGTGAGTCAAGATTGTGCCATTGCACTCCAGCCTGGGTGACAGAAGGAGACCCTACCTCAAAAAAAAAAAAAAAAAGTCAATCAATCAATCAATCAGTCAATCATTTTCTCTCTTTCTCCTCCTTGCCACCCTTAAAAAATAAATAGGGCCGGGAGTGGTGGCTCACATCTGTAATCCC
Source organism: Hylobates moloch (assembly GCF_009828535.3). Taxonomy (NCBI): domain Eukaryota; kingdom Metazoa; phylum Chordata; class Mammalia; order Primates; family Hylobatidae; genus Hylobates; species Hylobates moloch. Next base: position 41,984,141 of record NW_026652295.1, on the reverse strand, counting down.
AGCACTTTGGGAGGCCGAGGCAGGCAGTCAACTGAGGTTGGGAGTTTGAGTCCAGCCTGACCAACCCGGAGAAATCCCGGTCTCTACTAAAAAACAAAAAATTAGCTGCGTGTGGTGGCACATGCCTGTAATCCCAGCTACTCAGAAGGCTGAGGCAGGAGAATCACTTGAACCTGGGAGGCGGAGGTTGCCGTGAGCTGAGATCACGCCATTGCATAGCCTGGACAACAAGAACGAAACTCCATCAAAAAACAAACAAACAACAACAACAACAAAAAAACTTCTGGACTCAAGCAATCCTGCTGCCCTTAAGCAGTTCTCCCATCTCAGCCTCCCAAAATGCTGGGATTAAATAAATAATAAATAAATAAAATAAATTAAATTAAAAATAAATAAATAAAATAAAATACTAGGTCAGGTGTGGCAGCTCATGCCTGTAATCCTAGCATTTTGGGAACCCAAGGCAAGAGGATTGCTTGAGCCCAGGAGTTCAACACCAGCCTAGGAAACATAGGGGGACCCCGTCTCTACAAACAATAAAAACAAAAATTAGCTGGGCGTGGTGGCTCGCACCTGTAGTTCCAGCTACTCCAGAGGCTGAGGTGGGAGGATTTGCTTGAGCAGGGAAGGTTGAGGCTGCAATGAGCTGTGATCACACCACTGAACTCCAGCCTGAGTGACACAGGGAGACCTTGTCTCAAAAAATAAATAAATAAAAATAAAAATAATCCATGTATATGAAGGGACACATGTTATCAGACAAGTGCAGCAGGCTCTGGTTAAGAGGGCCCAGGGCTGGTCATGGTGAGAATGTTGGGAGAATGGTCTTATCTCTTCCTTCCAATTCCCATCCTTCTTGAGATCTCTGAGTTCTCTAGTCTCTGTCTCTAAGCAGCAGTTTCCCTAGTAGGCCTGTGCCCCTGGCTGGGGTTGACCTCTACAGAATAACCTTTCCTTCAGTGGCACAGGACTAAGAAAAGTCACATGTGCTTTCAACCACTGAAGACCCACATAATTGGCCTAAGATCAGCTAGGCCCTTTTGCAGATTTTGGTCTCTCTGCTCTCACTGCTTTGGGAAATTATGCTATGTGGACAGCATGATCAGTAAACCTGCCTCCCTCCTTGTGGCCCTGGCAGGAAGCCATGGACTCTACCAAGTCTGAACCCCTGAAGGGATCACCAGAGGTAAGTCATTGTTGCTGCTTCTAGTTTTCCAAGGACAACTGCGGTCTAGAGAGAAGAGTTGCTTAATTTCTTTTTCTTTTTTTTTTTTTTCCGAGACGAAGTCTTGTTCTGTCACCCAGGCTGGAGTGCAGTGGCATGATCTCAGTTCACTATAACCTCTACCTCCTGAGTTCAAGCGATTGTCCTGCCTCAGTCTCCCGAGCAGCTGGGACCACAGATGTGCACCACCATGCTGGGCTAATTTTTTTTTTTTTTAGTTGGAGTCTCGCTCTGTCGCCCAGGCTGGAGTGCAATGGCGTGATCTCGGGTCACTGCAACCTCTGCCTCCCGGGTTCAAGCGATTCTCCTGCCTCAGCCTCACTAGCAGCTGGGATTACAGGCATGCGCCACCACGCCCAGCTAATTTTTATATTTTTAGTAGAGACAAGGTTTCACTATGTTGGCCAGGCTGGTCTCGAACACCTGACTTCAGGTGATCCGCACACCTTGGCCTCCCAAAGTGCTGTGATTTACAGGCGTGAGCCACCGCACCCGGCCGAGTTGTTTAATTTCTTGACCGTGTATGAGCACCTCGCAGTTCGAGAAGAGGGGAGAAGTGGACACACTGTGAGTAGTGTGAGTCATGAGACAGCCATGCGGCTGTGAATTGAGCCCTAGCGTCCTGACTCGCAGCTCAGCAACATAACTGCTTTTCCACCCTGCCTTTCTGGTGTTCTGTAAACTGGCTTATGTCGCTGAATGTGTGTACGCTGTAGAGTGCAACAGCACTAAAGAGCAAGAGATTGCTTCACAAGAAAGTCAAAAGCCAAAAATCCCCTGTGGCCCGAGGCCAAATTTCTATTCCCGGCCACTGCCCCGCCCTCGTGGTGGTTGGTGTAACTCGAGCCCTAGCCCCGCCCGAAGCAGGGGCCAGGCCCCTCCTACAGTCTTGGCCGTTTAAAACCAAACTCGGTTCTTCCCGATTGGTTCTGCTTCAAAACAAAGGGGAGGAGGAATGCTCGCTTTGGGTATGCTTGCAGCCTTCGGGGAGCAAGCTGGTTTGCGGGTTCGGGTCTCGTGTCGGGGCCACCGCGGTGCCTCCGGCTATTAAAACCAGCCCCTGGACGGTGCCAGCCTGGTAATAAAGCAGTGACTACTATGTAAAGGTAGCATAATCATCCCAACAATAACAGCTGTAATTTGGCTAATCACCATCCGCCTCCGCCCTGGCGTTCGCCCTGACTCACCCCAGCGGCACGCTGACCATTGGGGAAGAAACTGAGGCAGAGGCGGAGCCAGCAGGCTGGCGGGACCAGTAGCCTCAGTTCTGCAGCTCTCGAGGTCCAAAACCTGTTGTCTAGGATCCGCGCTAAAGGGCCAAATCCCGGAGCGCCCGCAAAGCTCGATTCTGATGTAAGCTCTTCGACGCTGGTGTCCTCGCGTCCCCACCCCAGGCCTCGAGGCTGTGAACTCCCACCAAGTCCTAGAAAAAGACCAGAGTGCGAGGACTGGAAGCCAGACTACAGCTCCCTTAGGCCTTTGCGCGCCAAGGCGCGCTCCTTCCCCACGCCTCCGACGACTCCCGCGGCCACTTGCGCCGCGATGCCTCCTGGGAGTTGTAGGGCGGCGGCGTGTCATTTTGAGCGAATTCCCAGGCCTGGGGACTCTATATCCCGTGGTGCCCCGCGGCTGTTTCTGACGCGACCCGGAGGTCAGGGAGGTGGGGGGCGTAGCTTGTGCAGAGCCCCACCCCACTCTGCTCAGGCCGGCCGGACACGGCAGTGGCAGTAAGGGCGGTGGCGGCGGCGGCGGCGGCGGCGGCGGCGGCGGTCGGGGGAGGGGCCGGGCGGGGGGCTGGCGGCAGCGGCGGATGGACTCGCGGGTATCGGAGCTGTTCGGCGGCTGCTGCCGGCCGGGAGGGGGTCCGGCCGTGGGCGGAACCCTCAAGGCTAGGGGGGCCGGCAGCAGCAGCGGCTGCGGGGGCCCAAAGGGGAAGAAGAAGAACGGAAGGAACAGAGGGGGCAAAGCCAACAATCCCCCGTACCTGCCGCCCGAGGTGAGCACCTGAGAACTGGTGGGGCGGGAAGAAGCCACTCTTTCCGGCCCAGGACTCTAGGGAGGAGATACCCAGAGAATTAATCCCCCCTTCCGGTGTCGAGACCCCAGGGAGGAGGGGCACGGGAGGAGAACCCCTCTTTCAGGTCCCGGGACCCCAGAGAGGAAGGGCAGAGACTGGACTCTCAGGTGTCAGGACCTCAAAGAGGAAGAGTGGAGAGGGAGGACTCCCCCTTCTCATCTAGATTACCCCAGGAGAGAAGTAGAGAAAGGGGATCCCAGGAAAAGCACCCCGACCAACTGCGTGTGCCGCCATAGGGGAAGAGAGACTGCATCCTGGGACGAGAGGCAGACACAGTAACCACCACTTCTAAACTTGTTCCACAGGGAGAAGGGGAGTACCCGGGAAAAGAGCAATATGTTCCACACAGACACACACATACAGTACTCGGGAAAAGAGCAGTATGTTCACTACACACACACACACACACACACACACACACACACAGCCTAAGCCAGTGGTTATCAAACTTTGGCATGTATCGAATCACCCGGATTGCTGGCCCCCAACGCCTGGCCAATTCCTTTTTTTTTTTTTTTTTTTTTTAGACAGATTCTCACTCTGTTGCCCAGGCTGGAGTGCTGTAGGGCTATCTCAGCTCACTGCAACCTCGGCCTCCCGGGTTCTCAAGCGATTCTGCTGCCGCAGCCTCCCGAGTAGCTGGGATTACAGGTGCCCGCCACCACGCCCAGATAATTTTTGTATTTTAATAGAGATGGGGTTTCACCTTGTTGGCCAGGCTAGTCTCAAACTCCTGACCTCAGGTGATCCACCCGCCTCGGCCTCCCAAAGTGCTGGGATTGCAGGCGTGAGCATCCGTGCCCAGCCTAGAATTTCTCATTCTTTCTTACTAGTGAGGATGGGCCTGAGAATTTGCATTTCTTACAAGTTCCCATGTGATACTAATGCTGCTGGTCCCAGGACCTCACTTTGGGAACCATTAGTCTGGGCCCTTGTATCACATTTTTTGAAGCCACCCATCCCCAGAAAAATGATTAAAAGGTTTTTATTGATGGGGAAAAAAATAATCTCCTTAACACACATGAGGTGGAGATTATGAGTGAAGACCTGTTAGGGCCTGGGAGCCAGAGAGCCTTGAAGGGATGGAATGATGACAGGAAGGGAAGAGGAAACAAAATATCCAGAGAGGGGGGTAGAAAAATGCAGACTGGCCAAACAGGCAAATCCCATATCCCTTTGTACCTGGGAGGGGAAGGCTCAGGTAACGGGGTGCTTCTGTGCTGTGCTACCCACTGGAGCTAGAAGAGACTGTGGGGTGGATTCAGGATTTTACCTCCACTGAGGTTAGGGGGCAGGAGGTAAAGGCCATAGCGAGTCTGTCCGCTTCATTACCTTTTCTGAGTTTTTCTGTTCCTCTCAGCCCCAGCTTTGGAGCTCTTCTCTCTCACCTAGATCTTCTCGGTCATTCATCAGGCTTGTAGTGACCATTGCTGAGCTCACCCTTTGGCTCTGATCCAGAACCTCTTGCAGCCTCTTACTCTAGATGACATCAGCTGAAAGGGGCAGGCAGGGAGGAAATGGTATTTCCTAGACCAGTGACAAAGAAAGGTTTTAACAGCCTGGGCACAGAGGAGACATAGACTTCTGGGAAGAGCAGGTTTGAGGCCCTGGAGGTGGGGAGGAAGGGATGATCTTGCATCTAGGAAGAACCTGCTGCCAGTGATCAAAGAATGGATTGATTCAGTGTTCTGTTCCTGGCTTAAATGGGTGACTCCTTGTGTCCTTATAGGCCTTCCCTTCATAGAGGCCATGCTGGGGCTGAATAGAGCATCTTGTCTGCCACTGACCTTTGACAGGCACTTGCTTAAGCAAGTGCCAGTGGGGCTTCCTGCTTTCTCAAGTTAGCTACCTGGACCCAGTGGGAATTGAGGGGAAGTAGGGATTGGGTCTGAACAGTGTATGGTAACTGCTCACTGTTTCTTTTCAGGCTGAAGATGGAAACATTGAATATAAAGTGAGTCCCAGCCTGGGGAAAAGCAGGGGCTGGAGTAGGTTGTCCTTGCCAGTGTGGGATAATTTATTTTTTCTTTCTTTCTTTCTTTTTTTTTTTTTGAGATGGAGTTTTGCTCTTGTTGCCCAGGCTGGAGTGCAGTGGCGCGATCTCAGATTCTCCTGCCTCAGCCTGCCAAGTAGCTGAGATTACAGGCATGTGCCACCACGCCCGGCTAATTTTGTATTTTTAGTAGAGATGAGGTTTCTCCATGTTGGTCAGGCTGGTCTCGAACTCCTGACCTCTGGTGATCCACCAGCATGGGATAAGTTCTCTGAGAGCCTTCCAACTTCATAATCTATAGCAGTTTAAGGATATGGTTCAGGTTAAGGGCTCTGTACCTCGTTCTGTTGGAGGGGGATCAGGTATGAGTTTAAGTGGAAAGGGAAAGTTCTGGTCCTTGCAGCAGGACAGGTGGGGACCATGTAGGTTTGGGAGGAACACCTCTGATTTCACCTTATGATACCCCACTTGCCCTAAGTTGAAGCTGGTGAATCCATCCCAGTACCGCTTTGAGCACCTGGTGACACAAATGAAGTGGCGGCTCCAGGAAGGACGTGGTGAGGCCGTCTACCAGATTGGGGTAGAGGACAATGGGCTGCTGGTGGGGCTGGCTGAGGAGGAAATGCGAGCTTCGCTCAAGACCCTGCACCGGATGGCAGAGAAGTATGCTTCCCCTTCCCCACCAGTTCTCCTTTACCTAACTTGGGGGGACCCACGCATTCCCAGTTACCTAGGGCCTGAGGGGCCAAGGTGGGACTTTCCTTCTCTTGACAAAGGGCTGAAGTGGGGAGGGTTAGTGTTTTGATCCCCTCCTCTCTGGACCTAGGCTGTTTTGCTCCTTGAATTAAGATACGTGTTTTTGTTTTAAAGGGAACTGTGAATGAGAAATAGATTGGAGGGTGGTAGGAAGTGCACTAAGGTATTGGGAGCTCTGTGGGAGGTGCAGGAAGTCTGTAGGTCCAGAGCGAGCCTGGAATAGGAGAAGGACAGGTGAGATATGGCAGCTGTGGCCTTGCTATGACAGGGTTGGGGCAGACATCACCGTTCTTCGAGAGCGAGAAGTGGATTATGATAGCGACATGCCCCGGAAGATCACCGAGGTGCTAGTACGAAAGGTCCCTGACAACCAACAGGTGAGCACACACCCATCCCTGTCTCTCATGTCCACACTGTGGAAGGGCCCTGTGGTGGCAGGCTGTCTCCTGGCCTGGGATCCTGGGGTCTTCCAGTTCATCACTTGCTCCCTAGGGAGCGTCACTGCCCTTGACCCAGTCTTCAGTGAGAGGGGTGAGGGATTGGAGTCCTTATCTCTGGCAATTCATCCACAGTTCCTAGACCTCCGTGTGGCCGTCCTGGGGAATGTGGACTCAGGGAAGTCGACTCTGCTTGGAGTCCTGACCCAGGGAGAGCTGGACAATGGGCGGGGCCGGGCTCGGCTCAACCTTTTCCGCCACCTGCATGAGATTCAGTCTGGCCGAACCTCCAGCATCAGCTTCGAGATCCTGGGCTTTAACAGCAAGGGAGAGGTGCATGGGATCAATGGGACCCAATGGGGCCAGACTCTGAGGATGGGATGGTAGTAGTGAAGGACGTAGGATGGGGGTAGAGTGTGGAGACTTTTTGGAATAGTATAGATGAATGCCCTGAGGGGACTGTGAACAAGCTCTGTCCCTCTTAGGAAATCAATGAGGAATCAACTAAATTAAATAAAAAATGGGGTCAGGATTAAGAGGCAGGGTCACCCACGGAATGGTTTAGGTCCTGGCAACTCTGAAGGGGTTGGAAGGGCTGGCAGGAGGCACTGAGAGCCCTGGGCCCTGGGCCAGGTGGTGAATTACAGCGACTCACGGACAGCAGAAGAGATCTGTGAGAGCAGCTCCAAGATGATCACCTTCATCGACCTGGCAGGCCACCATAAGTACCTACACACCACCATCTTTGGCCTCACATCATACTGCCCCGACTGCGCCCTGCTCCTCGTCAGTGCCAACACTGGGATTGGTACGAGGCATTAGGGCAGGGACAGGGCTGAAGGGGGGTGCTGACTCCTACCCTGGGCCTCAAATCTTGGAGACAGACCAATGCTCCTCTTCTTCCCTCTCCTCCCTTCTGCATTCTCACTCTTCTCTCCTGCTGCTTGCTGTCCTTCTGAGGCAGCTGGCACCACAAGGGAACATCTGGGGCTGGCCCTGGCCCTGAAAGTGCCCTTCTTCATCGTGGTCAGCAAGATAGACCTGTGTGCCAAGACCACAGTGGAGAGGACAGTACGCCAGCTGGAGCGGGTCCTCAAGCAGCCTGGCTGCCACAAGGTCCCCATGCTGGTCACCTCTGAGGATGATGCCGTCACTGCTGCCCAGCAGTTTGCTCAGTCACCCAAGTAAGCCCACCTTACTCTAAAGCCCTGATCCACTAGGAAGGCTGCCACAGAGCCCAGGGCCCAGGAGCATGATACCCTACTCCTCCAGGGCCAGACCAGTTCTGGCTTAGTTCTGTGGGTGTTTCAGCTTGGGATTGTGGAGGGGCATCTTGCTAAAGGGCTTGACCCTCCCCCCGAGCCAACCTGGAGCATTGCTGATGCCTGGGACCATGGAAATGAAGTGCTATACCAGGCATTTGCTGTTTCCCTTGGGCTCTGGGATGGGCTTTTTGTGTGACATTGCTCAGCTGGCTCACAGGAAGGCCCAGAGTTCCTGAGCCATTTGCAGACAGGAGAGAGGGACCCCCAGCCAAGAACAAAGCTCACCTTTCCATATATGGGGCTCTGGCCTCTGCCTCCTGTTTGGACTGTCTTCATCTGTCCATTCCATGCCTCCCTCTACAGTGTCACCCCCATCTTCACATTGTCCAGTGTGTCTGGAGAGAGTCTGGACCTCCTCAAAGTCTTTCTGAATATTCTGCCGCCACTCACCAACAGCAAAGAGCAGGAGGAACTCATGCAGCAGCTGACGGAGTTCCAGGTAGTTGACTGCCCAAACAGCTAATAGGCTGGGAAACAGGGAGGGGCTGCTTCAGACCAAACCCAGAGCCTGTTTAGAGATTTTGGACCCACCAGCCTACTTGGCAGGCCATTGATAGTGTTTTCTTTGGCTTCAGGTAGATGAAATCTACACAGTACCAGAGGTGGGGACTGTTGTTGGAGGAACACTTTCCAGGTGAATTGTCTTGCTTGCTACCCTCCCCACTCAGCCCTCACCCATGTACTCAAAGACATCCTGGCCCAAAGAAGGAGACCCTGGAATTGAACGGAACCCATTTAAAGGACATGCTTATTTGCAGATTAGGCTTTCACTATCAGAAGAGCTGGAGAACGGTAGTTTGTTGGCTTCGGAGGGGAGAAACAGTATTGCTGCCTATTGGGAATCTCCAGGCCCCTGAGAGAGAAGTGTGGGTCTTGGGCTCCAGGAAGAAAACTAGAGTGTATTCAGCTGACTTCATCTTACATAGGGAAATGAGAGACATCACTTAAGACTCTTTTCTTTCTTCCTTTTTTTTTTTTGAGACAGAGTCTTGCTCTGTCGCCCAGGCTGGAGTGCAGTGGCATGATCTTGGCTCACTGCAACCTCCGCCTCTTGGGTTACAGCAATTCGCCTGCCTCAGCCTCGAGTAGCTGGAATTACAGGTGCCTGCCACCATGCCCGGCTAATTTTTGTATTTTTAGTAAAGACGGGGTCGTTACCACGTTGGCCAGGCTGGTCTTGAATTCCTGACCTCAAGTGATCCACCTGCCTCGGCCTCCCCAAGTGCTAGGATTACAGGTGTGAGCCACCGCGCCTGGCCTACGACTGCAAAGCAGAGAATGAAACCCAAGGGGTTAACTTGCTCCTTCAGCGATTAGGTATTCAGTGTTGTTAAACCAGCAAGTGCCTCTCTGCCCACCATCACTGCTGGCCTTTTCTGAAATTAGTCTTCTGATTGTGAACTCTGGCAGTGATCCCCACTACATCCAAGTCAGAATTTAGGGTTCTTCTTCCCCACTTGAGGGACTCAACCCTAGAAGGGAAGGAATGCTCTGGGTGATCCTAATAGAGAAGTAGGTATGGGGACCTTGGCTGACACTGTGCCACCTGCCCTCTGGGCTGCAGTGGGATTTGCCGTGAGGGGGACCAGCTGGTGGTGGGCCCCACGGATGATGGCTGCTTCCTGGAGCTGAGAGTATGCAGCATCCAGCGCAACCGCTCTGCCTGTCGTGTGCTGCGAGCTGGTCAGGCTGCTACATTGGCGCTTGGGGACTTTGACCGTGCACTGCTTCGCAAGGTGAGGTGGGTGTATGGGTTGGGGAGGGAATGCTAACAGAAGTGCCTAGGAGACTGGCTACTGAATGAGCACCTATTTAAGGCGCTTCAGAGAAACTCAGAGGAAACACACTCTCTGACCCAAGAAGCTTCTGATCTAGCTACATAGACTATAAAAACAGCCTAGCGTACTCATGAGGTACAGATAACTAAATATGAATCACTATGTTACACTGTTTTTAGTGAACACTATTTTTAGTGTTCAGGACCCTAAATGCTTAACGTTAGATGGGCTAGAGGACGTAGGAGGTGGGTAAAGACTCATTCCGAGAGTTTTGATTATTGTCTTTTGAGGTCTTTGTGTTTAGAGTTGTGTAGAGGAAGAGGAAATTCAAGAGCTATAAAGGGTGTGGGGTGGCTGGGGAGGGAGAGTCTGATGTTAGAGCTGCCCTTCCTGGGCCTGGGGTCTGTTCCTCCCCAGGGCATGGTGATGGTGAGCCCGGAGATGAATCCTACCATCTGCTCGGTGTTTGAGGCAGAGATAGTCTTACTGTTCCATGCCACCACCTTCCGACGAGGATTCCAGGTGACAGTACATGTGGGCAACGTACGTCAGACGGCAGTGGTGGAAAAGATCCATGCCAAGGTGAGAGGGACCTGGCCTTCCATTTCTCCAGAGGTCAGAAAAGAGGGAGGCTTGTCCCAGACTGGCAGAGAACTCCTTGATCTCACAATGGGAATAAAACCCCACTTAGGGTGGGTAGTGGCCTGATAGGCCTCTGGAGGGTGGAGAGCCACGGCTGGCAGAGAATGGGACAGAAGGCACTGGCCAGGGGAGTGACCACTTATCTGCTGCAGGACAAACTGCGGACAGGCGAGAAGGCAGTGGTACGTTTCCGCTTCCTGAAACACCCAGAGTACCTGAAGGTGGGCGCCAAACTGCTGTTCCGGGAGGGTGTCACCAAGGGCATCGGCCATGTCACTGATGTACAAGCCATTACAGCAGGAGAAGCCCAGGCCAACATGGGCTTCTGAATCCTTCAGGCAGGGACAATTCTATTGCTGTCCCTACAATATATAAGGTGACTTCCGGCCATGCTGCCCCACCATTGGCGGCTCTGTGTGTTAATAGGCTAGGGAGAGAGGGTTGCTGTCTGCCACTTGCTCCCTGCCAACTTTCTGGAGAGGTGCCAAACTTGGTGTGGCCAGGAAAGGGCAGTCCTGAGGGAGAAGACAGGATTCAGGGCAGTGCTCAGAAGCTGTGTGCTCACCTGGTTGGCTCATCAAACCTGGCAACCCTGTGGCCTGTCTGCTGGAGCTGACTGCATCCATTCATCAATTCCTCGGCCCCACTACTAAGACTGGGCATGTTTTGCTGGTGTGGTCTCTGCACTTCAGGAATTGTCACAACAGGGGGTAGCCCTCAAAAGCACTCCTTTTTCTATACCTCTTCTCAAGGCCATGTAAGTTGCCCATCTCTACCTGGCTGTGGACAAAAGGTTATCTGCTCTTGGCCATCTGGTGGTGGTGGTGGCTCAGAGTCTGAAGAAATGGCACAAGGACAGTGAATGGTAGGGTTCCCACCCTGTGCTGAGGCCTGAGGCCTCTTCCTCAGCTTTATCTCCCTTTCCTTCACTCAAGGGCCATTTCCCCAGTCCCTATCTCCCCCACCCCCTCCTGGCTTATAGGCCCCACAGGTGCTATTTGTTGTGCTGGCCCAGGCGTGGGGCTACCAAGCAAAGGCTTGGCATATACCAAAGGCCAGCTGCATGCCCATCAGTCTGGTCTTTTTCCTCTGTGGTCATGTTGGCTTTCATGCTGGATCAAATGTTTTACTTTCCCAGACTGGTGGCATCTGAGCCCCATTGTACCACTCTCGCCCCACTTTCCTGCCCCACCTAAACCCTCTTGTTTTAGTAATTTGTAGTGACTGTTCCCTTCCCTCTGTTGCAGGGAACCAAGAGGAAAGGGAAAGATGTTGCCATATTTCCTGCTCTTTAGGCATGGACTCTCCTTTCCCTTTGTTAGTGTCCTGGGTTCCCATGGACTCAGGGATTTGTTGGCTGAGGTTTCTCTGCGCATATATATATATACATATGTATATATATTTAAATACACATATATATTGTACAGAATAAAAATGTTTTATTGAATACACTGTGCTTATGCATTAGCTACAGGCTCAGCTTCCTTCCAGGGCTAGATACCTCTCCAGGATTAGAGACAAGTGAAACCCCAACATTGCTGAGCCCTGAACGTGGAAAGAGCCCAGCTGGTATCGGGTTCACCATTGTTTTTCTCTCCTCCACATAGGTTCAGAGTTCCAGTATTGTAACCAAGTATTGTGGCCTGTTTTCCGTAGTTCAAGCGAGCAGAGTACTGAGGCTCACGAAAGCACGTGAAATAGGTAGCTACCCTGTATTTGAAGTGTTGGCCACTTGCTAGTGGTCAGAATAGTAAGGAGCCCACTTCTGTGCCCTGTCAGAGATACAGTGTCAGCTACTTTAAAGAAGAGAATTTAGAGACAAAAGGTAATCTGGTCCTATACTTTTCAAGTTTACATAGCCTAAATTACTCTTGGAACAGTGAGGGCCACTTGACCAAACCTTAGTCCCTGTTCCTGTTTCCATGTTCAGACTACTTGATTTTGACATTTTATGGGTAAACAGGGGCCAAAGTCAACTGTAAATAGAAACTGCATTTTGAGGAGACCCTGGAAAAGAAATATGTGACCCAAAGTCCTATGCGGCATTCTGCCTCTAGAGTATTAAAGTGATAGCTTCCCTACCACTCAGGCTCAGTTTTTTTTTTTTTTTTTTTTTTTTTTTTTGAGACGGAGTCTCGCTCTGTCGCCCAGGCTAGAGTGCAGTGGCGCAATCTCGGCTCACTGCAAGCTCCGCCTCCCGGGTTCACGCCATTCTCCTGCCTCAGCCTCTCCGAGTAGCTGGGACTACAGGCGCCCGCCACCACGCCCGGCTAATTTTTTGTATTTTTAGTAGAGACGGGGTTTCACCATGGTCTCGATCTCCTGACCTCGTGATCCGCCCGCCTCGGCCTCCCAAAGTGCTGGGATTACAAGCGTGAGCCACCGCGCCCGGCGGCTCAGTTTTATAAAATATAACTGGTTTAACTTGCTACTAACAAGCCTGTAGTTGAACAACTTCCTCCTGTATTAGGGGCTAAGCTGTTTACTTCCTCTCTATAGCTGCTGATAGAGATGAAATCTTTGTCCACAGTTTACTTATCTTTTGCCTGTATTGTAAAGGAAATTTTGGAAAATCACATTTCAGTACTTAATAAGACATCTCCAGGAACTAGTGAGCCTCTCTGCAACATTAATGGAACATTTAGGGGGATAAAAAGTATGTAAGGCAGACTCCCAAGGAGTTTACACATATTTATGACCCCAATTGTGGTAATCAGATCTAAAATTCTTCACTATATACATTCATCCAATGAATATCAGCGCCTATTATGTGCAAAGCACTATGAAGAATCTTTGCCTTTAAGAAGCTACATATCTAGTTAGGGGGAAAAGGCCATGTATACAGTGAATGTAGTCTTTTTTTTTTTTTTTTTTTTTGAGACAGGGTCTCAGACTGTCACCCAGGCTGGAGTGCAGTGGCACAATCATGGCTTATTGCAGCCCCGAACTCCCAGATTCAGGTGATCCTCCCACCTCAGCCTCCTGAGTAGGTAGGACTACAGGCATAAGCCACCATCTTTGTGTTTTTTGTAAAGACTGTTTTGCCATGTGGCTTAGGCCGCTTTTGAACTCCAGGGCTCCAGTAGTCCACCCACCTCAGCCTCCCAAAGTGTTAGGATTACAGGCGTCAGCCACCGTGACTGGCTAAATATTGTCTTTTATTAGATATTCAAGTATCATAAAAGCAGAAAATATTTTTGAAGAAAAAAATTTCCTGGTAGATCTAGTGGTTTTCAAATCTTCCCCACCTCTTCAAACTAAATATAGAACCCCCCCTCCCAATTTATAAATAAGATAAAAAGTAGAAGCTGGGGCCGGCCCGGTGGCTCACGCCTGTAATCCCAGCACTTTGGGAGGCCAAGGCGGGTGGATCACTTGAGATCAAGAGTTCAAGACCAGCCTGGCCAACATGGCAAAACCCTGTCTCTACTAAAAATACAAAAATGAGCCATGCATGATGGTGCATGCCTGTAATCCCAGCTACTCAGGAGGCTGATGCAGGAGAATCGCTTGAACCGGGAGGCGGAGGTTGCAGTGAGCCGAGATTGTGCCATTGCATTCCAGCCTGGGTGACAGGAGGGAAACTCCGTCACATAAAAAAATAAAAAAGAAGTTTGGGTATATGTATGGGAGGGATGTGTACACCATTCTCTGGGCCCACTTCACCCAGTGCCACCTACTTCAGTTCATCTTCTTCAGTTGGGTTCCCTGTGTAATTCAAGATTCCCCATAACAGAAAAGCCAGAAGAGCTGACTTTTCACACATAAGAATGGAGAACAAGAATACAGTACCATAGGCTGGACGTGGTGGCTCATGCCTGTAATCCCAGCACTTTGGGAGGCCGAGGCGGGTGGATCACAAGGTCGAGATCGAGACCAGCCTGGCCAACATGGTGAAACCCTGTCTCTACTAAAAATACAAAAATTAGCTGGGCGTGGTGGTGCATGCTTGTAGTCCCAGCTATTCGGGAAGCTGAGGCAGGAGAATTGCTTGAACCCTAGAGGCGGAGGCTGCAGTGAGCCGAGATTGCGCCACTGCACTCCAGCCTGGCTACACACCAAGACGCCATCTCAAAAAAAAAAAAAAAATACAGTAGTATAAACATGGACAAGCGCAAAAAGCTACATAACAAATTTTAAACCCTAAGCTAAATATTTACACTCAGTGGGAAAGATGAACAAGCCAGTAACCCTAATGGCTGAAGCACTTACCTCTTAAATTTGTACTTAAGGGTTTAAGAAAATGTTAGTATCTTTTAGATGAGCATTTCTCAAACTTCAGGATACACATTGGGAAATTTTTTTTTTTTTTGAGACAGAGTCTTGCTGTGTCGCCAGGCTGGAGTGCAGTGGCACGATCTCGGCTCACTGCAAGCTCCACCTCCCTGGTTCAAGCGATTCTTCTGCCTTAGCCTCCCAAGCAGCTGGGACTACAGGTGCGCACCACCACGCCCGGTTGTATTTTTAGTAGAGACGGGGTTTCATCATGTTGGCCAGGATGGTCTTGATCTCGTGACCTCGTGATACACCCGCCTCAGCCTCCCAAAGTGCTGGGATTACAGGCATGAGCCACTGCGCCCGGCCCACATTGGGAATTTTTTTTTTTTTAAACAGTGTCACTCTGTTGCCCAGACTGGAGTGCAGTAGCACAATCTCGGCTCACTACAACCTCTGCCTCCCAGGTTCAAGCGATTCTCCTGCCTCAGCCTCCTGAGTAGCTGGGATTACAGGCATGCGCCACCACACACAGCTAATTTTTGTTATTTTTTGTAGAGATGGGGGTTTCCCCATGTTGGCCAGCCTGGTCTCGAACCCCTAGCCTCAAGTGATCTACCCACCTTGGCCTCCCAAAGTGTGGGATTACAGGCATGAGCCACCACACCTGACCCACATTGGGAAATCTTGTTAATATCAGATTACAATTAAGTGGGAGTAGTGGTGAGGCTGAGACTATTTCTAATAAGTTCCCTGGTGATACTGAGGCTGCTGTTCCTCAAATCATACTTGGGAATAGCAATGTTCTAGAGATGATCTAGTGGGTTTTTTTGAGACAGAGTCACTCTGTCGCCCAGGTTGGAATGCAGTGGCAATCTCGGCTCACTGCAACCTCTGCCTCCCAGGTTCAAGTGATTCTCCTGCCTCAGCCTCCCAACTAGCTGGGATTACATGCACCTGCCAACATGCCCGGCTAATTTTTGTTATTTTTAGTAGATACAGGGTTTTGCCATGTTGGCCAGGCTTGTCTTGAACTCCCGACTTCACATGGTCCACCTGCCTTGGCCTCCCAAAGTGCTGGGATAACAGGCATAAACCACCTCGCCTGGCAAGATTTGATTATGACTTATCTGATCTAAACAGAGTTCCTGAACTAGTCAAGTAGCAATCTAATTCTACATTAGAACAAAATGCAAGAGATAGGCCAATGGTTAGAACTGAGGGTATAATAGGGTTTACCTGTATGAAATTCACTGTTTATTAAGTCATTTTTGTGTACAGAGAGACCTGCCCTAGTTACCATATCACTTTTAGGGTTTCAAGGCTTCACCTCACATTCTCCAGCTGACAACATGTAAATCTGGTCAAGGTATTATCTGAACTGCCAGTCACAGAGCTAGAGAGAAGTTTTTCTTTTGGTTTTTTTTTTGAGACAGTCTCTCACTCTGTCACCCTGGCCGGAGTGCAGTGGCGTGATCTCAACTCACTGCAACCTCCACCTTCCAGGTTCAAGCGATTCTCCTGCCTCAGTATCCCGAGTAGCTGGGATTACAGGCGCCTGCCACCAAGCCCAGCTAATTTTTTTTTTATTAGAGACGGGGTTTCACCACCTTGCCCAGGCTGGTCTCAAACTCCTGAGCTCCTGCAATCCACTCGCCTCAGCCTCCCTAAATGCTGGGATTATAGGCGTGAGGAACCGCACCCAGCCTAGAGTGAGTTTCTTTTTTTCTTTTTTTGAGACGGAGTCTCGCTCTGTCGCCCAGGCTAGAGTGTAGTGGCACAGTCTGGGCTCACTGCAAGCTCCGCCTCCCGGGTTCACAACCATTCTCCTGTCTCAGCCTCCCGAGTAGCTGGGACTACAGGCGCCCGCCACCGCGCCCGGCTAATTGTTTTTTTGTATTTTTTTAGTAGAGACGGGGTTTCACCGTGGTCTCGATCTCCTGACCTTGTGATCCGCCCACCTCGGCCTCCCAAAGTGCTGGGATTACAGGCGTGAGCCACCGCGCCCAGCCTAGAGAAGTTTTTCTTAAAATCCCCTTTTTTTGGGGGGCCGGGATCGGTGGCTAACATCTGTAATCCCAGCAACTTTGGGAGGTCAAGGCGGGCGGATCATGAGGTCAAGAAATCGAGACCATCCTGGCCAACATGGTGAAACCTCATCTCTATTAAAAATACAAAAATTAGCTGAGCGTGGTAGCATGCGCCTGTAGTCCCAGCTACTTGGGAGGCTGAGGCAGGAGAATTGCTTGAACCCGAGAGGCAGAGGTTGCAGTGAGCCGAGACCGCACCACTGCATTCCAGCCTGACGACAGAGGGAGACTCCATCTCAAAAAAAAAAAAAAAATCCCTTTTTTTTTTTTTTTAGACTATGCAAGTCTCATTACATTTTAAACCCTTTTTTAAACTTGGTCCCTTTTCTGTGCCAACTTTGTTTTTGTTCTTGTTTTTGTTTAAGATGGAGTCTCGCTCTGTTGACCAGGCTGGAGTGCGGTGGTGCGCTCTCAGCTCACTCCAACCTCTGCCTCCTGGGTTCAAGCGATTCTCCTGCCTCAGCCTCCTGAGTAGCTGGGATTACAGGCGTGCGCCACCACACACAGCTAATTTTTGTTATTTTTTGTAGAGATGGGGTTTCCCCATGTTGGCCAGCCTGGTCTCGAACTCCTGGCCTCAAGTGATCTGCCCACCTTGGCCTCCCAAAGTGCTGGCTTTACAGGCATGAACCACTGTGCCCGGCCCCTATTTTTTATTTTTTGAGATGAAGTCTTGCTCTGTTGCCCAGGCTGGAGTGCAGTAGCATGATCTCAGCTAAATGCAACCTCTGCCTCCAGGGTTAAAGCAATTCTTCTGCTTCAGCCTCTAAGTAGCTGGGATTACAGGTGCCCAGAACATGCCTGGCTAATTTTTCTATTTTTAGTAGAGACATGGTTTTGCCATGTTGGCCAGGCTGGTCTCGCACTCCTGACCTCAGGTGATCTGTCTGCCTCGGCCTCCCAAAGTATTGGGATTACAGGCGTGAGCCATGTACCCAGCCAAGTTACCTAATTTGAACACACTGTTATTAATCTGCAATAATCTGTAAGGTATTATCTCCATTTTACAGATGAGAAAGTGAAGAAAATGACTTGTTCAAGGCTCTCATTGCAATAAGCAGAGCTAAGTTTGCAACCAGGTCTCTTAGACTCCAAGGCCCACACACTTTTTACTTTATGACACTGCCTCCCTAGATGCTAAAGATTAAAAACTCAGTGGTAGGATGAATTTTTACATCTCAGTCAGCAGTGGGATTAGAATCCATGCCTGTGAAGAGATGGGACCGTAACTCAGCACCTAAATGGATTATTTTTTGTATTAAAAATTTCATAATTCCCCTTCTCAGGGAAATCTGTAAAGATAAAATATTAAAGATAAAGATCTGTAAAGATAAAAAATACTAAATCCTAAAGGCAAGCCTGAGGGCAGCACTAATGTGTTAATGGCTTAAAAAATGATTCCAATGTTTGCATGCCCTCAGGCCTGGAGCGTTTAATAGTGCAGGCCAAAGGGCTCTTGGGATTTCTTTTGCCTTGATGAGATAAGGCAGAAACAACCTGGGGGTTTGAAGAGTGGGGCTGCAAAAAGGATTTCTGCAACTCCAATGCAAAATGATAGTCCATGTGTTCTGGCATATCCCATACCGGTACTAGGGAGCCACACTTCTCACAGGGCACTTGGTCCTCAGCAGCTAGAAAACTTGGAGTTGGGGTTGCTTTCTGAGTCA
Organism: Hylobates moloch; assembly: GCF_009828535.3. Taxonomy (NCBI): domain Eukaryota; kingdom Metazoa; phylum Chordata; class Mammalia; order Primates; family Hylobatidae; genus Hylobates; species Hylobates moloch. Next base: position 41,965,936 of record NW_026652295.1, on the reverse strand, counting down.
CCTCCAGTGTAGATTTGGAAGCTGAAGAGGCATGCATGCTTTGGCTGTTGTGGGCAAAATCCATGTCTGCTGGAGTTGCTTTAGAGGACTCTTCTAGCTTCAACACCCCTTCACAAACAGGGACACATCCTGGATACTCTGTTGGTAAAGAGTTTGGTAATGCTTTACTGTTGGACCATGGGTTTTGTGGGGGGAAAGAAACTGAAGAACTATTAAATTGTTTCTGCTTTAGAAGCAGACTTTTCTGCTTAAAGAAGGGCTCAGTTCCTGTACTGTGACTGGTTTGAAAAGGTAATGAGGGCTTGGATGGTGAATTGCTCATGGGAGCCTGAGTGGGAGCAGTAAGAGATGAAAGCGAAGCTTCTTTAACTTTCTGCCTTTCTGCAGCTTTTTGGAAGAATGATTCCAGAGACGTGGTTGCTTTCTTAGTGGCTGTCACCGCTGGGCCACTTCCCTGGGTCTTAGCTTCTGAGCTGGTAACTGGCACCTTTGGCAGAGAACTTGGGTCACTGCTCAAGAAGCTGGTGATGTCTGTACAAGATGAAGGGGCAGAGGCAGAAAATTTTGTAGCACAGAGGAAAAGCATTGTGAGAGGAGGAGACCTATACAGAAAGTAAAGAAATAAGATGATTAGCAATTTAGAAGATTAAAATAGTGACCTATTGCTAATTCCATGAATTGTATCTGTTTTATTTCACCATAGGACAGATTTAATCTATAGATGACTAGGATTCTGGTTCTGCCACAGAAATAATTCTTTACTGCAGTGGTTCTCAAATGTTAATGTGTATCAGAGATTAACAGACCTGGGATGACAGAGAATTTAATTTCCTAGGTGATGCTGATGTTATGTCTTGAGAACCACTAATTTAGTAACCACTCACCTCCCGAAAGCTAGAGATTATTGTTTTTTTATAAGGTACCGCTGGAAAGCTGCTGTTAATTCAGGGTTGGGGCAAGAAATTTTATTCAGGACAACAAAAAGCTTTAGAATATTTAGACTAGAAAGACTTGAAAAAATCCTCTTAGCCATTATCCCGTTTTTAAACAGGGCACTACCTAACCCTGACTGACTTACCACTCTGGAATTTCTAGAGAATGAAATTCCACAACTGCTTTTCATTACTAGTCCCAATTTCAGAAACATTTTAAGAAATTCTTGTGATAGCCAGGAGTGGTGGCTCACGCCTGTAATCCCAGCATTTTGGGAGGCCAAGGCGGGTGGGTCATGAGGTCAGGAGTATGAGACCAGCCTGACCAACATGGTGAAATCCCATCTCTACTAAAATACAAAAATTAGCTAGGCGTGGTGGCGGGTGCCTGTAACCCAGCTACTTGGGAGGCTGAGGCAGAAGAATTGCTTGAACCCGGGAGGTGGAGGCTGCAGTGAGCGGAGATGGCGCCACTGCACTCTAGCCTGGGCGACAGAGCCAGACTCCCTCTCAAAAAAAGAAAAAAAAAAAAAGAAATCAGAAATTTTTGTCATAAAATTCCTCATTGTGTCTAATCACTCAAATTTTCACATGAGCTGAATTTCAGAAGATGAAATCTGCTTTTATGTACAAATTAGTCCTTCAATGAGGTAAAGGGTAAATATCATTTTAAAGTTATTATTAAAGTATCGGCCGGGCACAGTGGCTCACGCCTGTAATCCCAGCACTTTGGGAGGCCGAGGTGGTTAACACCTGAGGTCAGGAATTTGAGACCAGCCGGGCCAACATGGAGAAACCCTGTCTCTACTAAAAGTACAAAACTTAGCCGGGCGTGGTGGCGGGCACCTGTAATCCCAGCTACTTAGGAGGCTGAGGCAAGAGAACTGCTTGAACCCGGGAGGCGGAGGTTGCAGTGAGCCGAGATTGCGCCACTGCACTCCAGCCTGGGCAACAAGAGCGAGATTCCATCTCAAAAAAAAAAAAAAAAAAAAAAAGTATCCCAATATCCTCAGGTTTCATGCTTTGGGACAGTCTTATAATCAGATAATTTTGATGCTTCCCTGTGCATCACGGAGTTTCACACGGTTGGTGAGTAGTATTTGTTATAGTTTGTCAATTTATAACTTCAAATAAGGTTTCACGTGTACATTAGTACCACGGTTATTTGGTTTTGTAAAACTTCAATATTTGAAAATAAATATATCAGGAAGTATTAAGTAAATTATCCTCAGAACAAATACTTTATTTATTTATTTATTTATTGTTGTTGTTGTTGGAGATGGAATTTCGCTCTTGTTGCCCAGGCTGGAGGGCAATGGCGCAATCTCAGCTCACTGCAACCTCCACCTCCCGGGTTCAGGCAATTCTCCTGCCTCAGCCTCCCAAGTAGCTGGGATTACAGGCACCCGTCACCATGCCTGGCTAATTTTTGTATTTTTAGTAGAGACAGGGTTTCACCATGTTGGCCGGGCTGGTCTTGAACTCCTGACCTCAGGTGATCCGCCTGCCTCGGCCTCCGAAAGTGCTGGGATTACAGCCATGAGCCACCTCGCCCGGCCCTATGAACAAAGACTAAGAGACTCTACCATATTATAGGTCTGTACATGTAATTGTACTGCCAATATATTTAGATAAGTAATAAGTGATTAACTAAACTTTGATTTTATTTTGTATAATCTTCAATATACATCTGTAAGTGAGCAACCGACTTACCTTTCTCTCTCTTTTTTTTTGAGACGGAGTCTCGCTCTGTCGCCCAGGCTGGAGTGCAGTGGCGCAATCTCAGCTCACTGCAAGCTCCGCCTCCTGGGTTCACGCCATTCTCCTGCCTCAGCCTCTCCGAGTAGCTGGGACTACAGGCGCCCGCCACCGCGCCCAGCTAATTTTTTGTATTTTTAGTAGACACGGGGTTTCACCGTGGTCTCGATCTCCTGACCTCGTGATCCGCCCGCCTCGGCCTCCCAAAGTGCTGGGATTACAAGCGTGAGCCACCGCGCCCGGCCACCTTTCTCTCATAATTATATTTCTATTGTGAATTTGGAATACTTTAAAAAAATGGAAGGGCTTTATTAAATATGTAATTAAAGGATTCCAATCCTGAAAATCATTAATATCTGGACAAAAAATGAAGATGCTCCAAAAAGAGGCTTATATTTCATGACCAACAGAAGTGAAGTTTACTAATGAATATGACATTTGGTATAATACCAGTGGAGCTTGTAACTGAGTTGGGATGTCAGATAGAGAATATCAGTGAACACAGGTCACCTTTATAATCAAGAAAGATGCTTTTAAGATAGAACAATCAATCAACTAGTTTGAAGTTCTCAAATGTATCCTTGAAATTTGAGCTCTGTTCTCCAAGTGCAACTGGTCATTTCCCTGACCAAGCCAATACAGGGTAAGGGTCTAACCTTCTCCTGGGAACTGGAATGTATCAGCTGTAGGCAAATGATCTGTGCTGAGCTGTCTTGTTTCTGAGGTTGGTACTGTATTTTCTCCCAGAGTAATAGGTACTGGTAGTCTGGGTCAGAGTCTATCCCAGATAGAAGAGCTCAGATTCCTACTACTTGTAGAACTAAGACAGAGATTCCTACTACGTGTAGAACTGAGACAGATCTCAGGTGATTCACCCACCTCGGCCTCCCAAAGTGCTGGGATTACAGGCGTGAGCCACTGCGCCCAGCCGATACTTTAAATTATGTCTTGTAGAGCTAAGACAGAGCTCAGAATCATCATCTATTCTGAGAAGATGAGCTAGAAAAGAACTCACCATTCTGTCTGGATTCCAGAAGTATTACAGTTCTTGATGACAGTAAATGCATCATGGCTCATCTTGTGAGCATCATAGCGGGTAAGGGCACAGCAGCGGCGCAGGCTGCTGAGGCGTTTGTCTCCTTGTACACGAATGCTCACAGCCAGCTGGGTGGCTACCCTGTCATTCTGTGGGTGGGAAAGGATGGAGACCAGAAATAAAGTTATGAGAAGCATCTGAATTCTAGGTACTGAACTGCAGGAAAGGAAATTAAAAGAACCAGGATGACAATGGTTTGGAAACAGTAGTTTAAAAGTCAAGAATAAAGGTAAACTGAGTTCTGCAAAGAGTAAAGATAAAATATAAAAAAGAGAAAGAGGCCAGGCATGGTGGCTTACGCCTGTAATACCAGCACCTTGGGAGGCTGAGGCAGGTGGATCACCTGAAGTCAGGAGTTCGAGACTAGCCTGGCAAACATGGCGAAATCCCATCTCTACTGAAAAATACAAAAAACTAGGCAGCCGTGGTGGCAGGCACCTGTAATCCCAGCTACTCGGGAGGCTGAGACAGGAGAACTGCTTGAACCTGGGAGGCAGAGGTTGCAGTGAGCCAAGATGGTGCCACTGCACTCCAGCCTGGACGACAGAGCAAGACTCTGTCTCAAAAAAAAAAAAAAAAAGGCTGGGCGCAGTGGCTCAAGCCTGTAATCCCAGCACTTTGGGAGGCCGAGGCGGGCGGATCACGAGGTCAGGAGATCGAGGCCATCCTGGCTAACACGGTGAAACCCCGTCTCTACTAAAAATACAAAAACTTAGCCGGGCGTGTTGGCGGGCGCCTGTAGTCCCAGCAACTGGGGAGGCTGAGGCAGGAGAATGGCGTGAACCTGGGAGGCGGAGCTTGCAGTGAGCCGAGATCACGCCACTGCACTCCAGCCTGGGGGACAGAGCGAGACTCCGTCTCAAAAAAAAAAAAAAAAAAAATCTATATGCAACTCTATATGCAACAGAATGCATTTTCTGAATAGAAATCTGATTACATGGTTCCACAAAAAAGTGTTAATGCTATTTCTGGGTGTAAAAAGTCACTGAAGAAGACACAATTTGGATTATGGAACATCAGAGTATCCTACGATGTTTTGACAGATGATGGGAACAAGACAGAACAAATGAAAATGGGACTCCCCTAAATGTTTTTCATGGTGTCTAAGCAGGACAATTATAACAAATATCTACAATACTAGATACTATTTTGTGACTGAAGGAAGGTTTCAGGTAAGTAATTGTCTGAAAGCAAAGTGGAACTAGCCTTCAAGTCATATCTTTTTTTCTGCCCTGGGGCTCTTATGGTAAACAAACATTCGCCATCAATTCCAGAAGTTTCTACCAACACCTTTTTACAGCTTATCTAGAGAAGATACCATGTAGTGAGCCTGCCTTGAGACAGCAAGATCATGACTCACTTTTCAGTGAAGTCTGAAGCATCTGAATACTGTAATCTCAGCAAACTGAGACATAATGGTCAAGAGGCAGAAATATAAGAAGGTGAAAATTCTACATAAGGGGACCCTATCAAAACATGCTAGTGAGAAGAAGTACCCCTAAGGCAAACAAGCTAAGAGCAGGAACTACTTTTTGGATAAAAAATATATTTGTACGGATTTATATATCTTGAGGGAATACAAATTGGCAATTACAAAGGGGTCCTTGTTGACTAAAATTATTCAACTATAACTGCATGCCTAGACAGTGCCTACAGATGCAGGAGAGAACAAAATAAAGTCCAGGTCCTCATGGATCCTATGTTGTAGTAGGAACTATAGATAATAAAAAATAGACATGTAACAGAAATGACCACAGAGATGAGTGCTATGAAGAAAAGAGAGTGATGGAGGCTGCTGCTGTGATAGGGTAACTAGGGAGGACCTCCTGGAGAAGGTAAAACATGCACAGAGATTTGAATAAATCAAGGAAGCAAATATTAAGAATATGTGAACAAAGAGTCTACAGGGCAAAGAAACGGGAAGTGCTAAAGTAAGTGTGTTAGATAAAGGGAAGGAGGCCAATGAAGTAGAGACTAGAATAAGTGAGGGGAAGATAAGAGATGGGGTCAGAGAAGTAGCAAGAAATTAGATTATATTTGGTTTTATAGAATTACTTTAAAAAAATTCCTTAATATGCCTTAAGTGTGAAGGGAAACCACTGGAATGTTTTAAACAGTGAAGTGCTAGGATCTGCTATGTCCTGAATTATTTTTGGCATAAAATCCTTTGAAGCTTAAAGATAGATTTTCAGGGATCCCCACTGGATACAAAGTGGGAAGAAAAGGCTAGGCACAGTGGCTCATGCCTGTACTCCCAGCACTGTGGGAGGCTAAGGCAGGAGGATTACTTGAGCCCAGGAGGTTGAGGCTATAAGGCTGCAGTGAGCTAACGTTGTGTTACTGTGCTCCAGCATGGATGACAGCCAAGACCCTGTCTCTTAGAAAAAAAAAGGGGGAAGAAAGGCCCCAGGGACTTATAGAGAGATGAGAAACAAGTGCCACCTAGTGGGCAAAAGCTGAAAAGGGCGATAATGCAACTGGATCAAATCCCTCTTTATGATGCCTACCAAAGGAACAAACATTTACCACCTATTCCAGCTAAAAAGGAGCAAACAAGCAGTTTTGGACTATTCTTGACATGTACAGTTGACTTGTAGAACACCAAGACATTTCAAAAGAAGAGGATGCATCAAACAATACCATTAGGAAAGTGAGAAGAAAACCCATAGAATGGGAGAAAATATTTGCAAATCACGTATCTGACAAGGGACATGTTAAAACTCAATAATAAAGAGAGAACCCAATTTAGAAAAGGGAAGAGGATTTTTGTTTTTTCTTTTTATTTTTGAGATGGAGCTTTGCTCTTGTCGCCCATGCTGGAGTGCAATGGCGCAATCTCGGCTCACTGCAACCTCCACCTCCAGGTTCAAGCGATTCTCCTGTCTTAGCCTCCTGCGTAGTGGGAATTACAGGTGCCCGCCACCATGCCCAGCTAATTTTTGTATTTTGGTAGAGACAGGGTTTCACCATGTTGGCCAGGCTAGCCTCGAACTCCTGACCTCAGGTGATCCGCCCACCTCGGTCTCCAAAAATTTGAGCCACCACGCCCGGCCCAGGAAGAGGATTTCAACAAACATTTCCCCAAAGATATACAAATGTCCAACAAGCACATGAAAAGATTATCAAAGAATGTAAGTCAAACCATAATGAGATACCATTTCACACCCACTAGAATGGCTAAAATTTAAAAAGTCAGTAACAAGGATGTGGAAAAATTGGAACCGTCTTACATTGATGGTAGGGATGTGAAATGGTGTAGCCAATGTGGAAAACGGTCTGGCAATTCCTCAAAATGCTAAACATAGAGTTACCATATGACCCAGAAATTACACTCCAAGGTATATGCTGAAAAGAAAACAGGTGTCTACACAAAAACTTGTAGATGAATGTTCATATCAACATTATTCATAATAGCCAAAAGTGGAAATACACTCAAATGTCCATTCACTAATAAGTAGATAAGCAAAATATGGTATATATTAATACAATAGAATATTATTCAGCCACAAAAAAGTGTCAGTCCTGGCCGGGTGCGGTGGCTCATGCCTGTAATCCCAGCACTTCGGGATGCCGAGGCAGGAGGATCACAAGGTCATGAGATCGAGACCACCCTGGCCAACATAGTGAAACCCTATCTCTACTAAAAATAGAAAAATTAGCTAGGCGTGACTATAGGCGCGTGCCTATAGTCCCAGCTACTCGGGTGGCTAAGGCAGCAGAATCACTTGAACTCGAGAGGCGGAGGTTGCAGTGAGCTGAGACTGCATTACTGCACTCCAGCCTGGTGACAGAGCGAGACTCCGTCTCAAAAAAAAAAAAAAAAAGACTATTGATACATGCTACAATATGGCTGAACCTTGAAAACATGTTAAGTGAAAGACTTCAAGCCAGTCACAAAAGACCACATATTTTCACAAAAGACCACTTTATATGAAATGTCCAGAACAGTAAGCAGTGTAGTGGTTGCCTAGGGCTGGGGGGTAGCTGGGAGAGAAATGGGGAGTGACTGGTAATGGGCACAGGATTTCTTTTGGGATGATAAAAATGCTCTAAAATTGATTGTAGAATAGTTGTAGAACTCTGCAATATACTAAAACCACTGAATTATTTTAAATGGGTGAATTTTATGGTATGTAAAGTATATGTCAATAAAGCTATTTAAAAAGGAGAGAAACTGCTGGGTGCGGTGACTCATGCCTGTAATCCCAGCACTGGGAGGCCAAGATGGGCAGATCGCCTGAGGTCAGGAGTTCGAGATCAGCCCAGCCAACATGGTGAGACCCTGTCTCTACTAAAAATAAAAAAATTAGCTGGGCGTGGTGGCGGGCACCTGTAATCCCAGTTACTCGGGAGCCTGAGTCAGGAGAATCGCTTGAACTTGGGAGACGGAGGTTGCAGTGAGCCAAGATTGCTCCACTGTACTCCAGCCTGGGCGATAGAGCGAAACTCAGTCTCAAAAAAAAAAAAAAAAAAGGAAACTAATCGTCAGATGTCTTTAACATTAGAAAGAAAAATGTACAATGCTCAGAATTTTTTTTTAAGTCAAATATACAGAGATAGAGAATAAAACAGTAGTTACCTGGGACGGGGGAGGGGAGGAGGAAATGGGGAGATGTAAGTAAAAGGATATAAAGTAGCAGACACATAGGGTGAACGAGTCTATTGAGCTAATGTACAAGTGAGGACTATACTTAATAAAATTCTATTCGAGATTTTAAGTAGATTTTAACTACTTTTTTTTTTTTACAAAAAAGTACGTGAAATGATAGATATGTTAATTTGCTACACTATAGTAACCATTTTACTATATGTATCCCATAGCATCATGTTGTAAACATCAAATATACACAATAAAATGTGCTTAAAACTGCCACTACTGGCTGGGTGTGGTGGCTTATGTCTGTAATCCCAACACTTTGGGAGGCTGAGGTGGGCGGATCACCTGAGGTGAGGCATTTAAGACCAGCCTGGCCAACATGGTAGAACCCTGTCTCTACTGAAAATACAAAAAAAAAATTAGCCAGGTGTGGTGTGTGCCTGTAATCCTAGCTACTTGGGAGGGTGAGGCAGGAGAATCACTTGAACCCAGAGGCGGAGGTTGCAGTGAGACAAGATCATGCCACTGCACTCCAGCCTGGGCAACAAGAGGGAAAACTCTATGTCTCAAAAAAAAAAAAAAAAGATTTCTTAAAATGTCCTCGGCTGGAGTTCAAGACCAGCCTGAACAACCTAGCAAGACCCTGTCTCTACAAAAAATTAAAAAATTTAGCCAGTTGTAGTGGCATGCACCTGTAGTCCCAGCTACTCAGGAGGCTGAGTTGGGAGGAGAGCTTGAGACTAGGAGGTCGAGGTTGCAGTGAGCCATGATTGTGCCAGTGTATTCAGCCTGGGAGACAGAGTGAGACCATGTCTCAAAAAAAAAAAAAGAAAAAGAAAGAAAACGGCTATTTCCTATGCTATACTTTTTTCTGTCTTTGTTGCTTTTGTTCCTGCTCTGTAAAGTGAAGAGCAGCTGATATGTAAATTGCAAAGCCCACCCCAGGAATAAAGAAAGAAAATCTTACATCATTTCGGTCTTTAGTCAGTCTCTCCTCTAGTTCCTGGGCTAATTGCAACAGCCACCATTGTACCTAAAAAAGTATTGAGACTTTAATCTTTCATTTAAACACTCGAAGTCTGTTAAGAACTAGATGGTGTTATTTGTTCTTTTTTTTCTCCCAAACAGAACTGTGCACCAAAGACTCCCCATAATCAAAGGATCACTGGATCATAGAAATGTTCCCAGTCCTTCTGTCCTGCCCTAGCTCAAGCCTTTCATTTTCTTTTCCTGCTTGTTTGCCATCAGGTGACTTTCAAGCATGTTCCAGCTCTGAGAAAAGGATAAGACCCAAACTTGAAGCATAATATCCTAGGCTTTCCAAGTCTCCATCTACTAAACAAATGAGAAATTCCATTTTATTTCAATGGAAGAAAGAGAAAAAAGTAATAATCATAAACTACTCAATTTTTAACCCAAGGAGAGAACATCTGTTTTCTTCATACTTTATAAAGGTCTCCTCTAAACCTATTAAACCTTCCACAGCTACGAAAACCTACCCACTGACCCTTTTAAAAGAGGTAATGTTCTGTCAAGAATGCCTGCTTACCTGTTCCCGAGTAGCAAGAGCTGTTTTTCCTGGGAAGTTCTTACTACAGCCAATGGTTTTGGGTAGTTGCCTGGGTTTAACTGGATCATGTTCAATCCCTCGGCACATGGCATATAGCCAAGACCTAATAAGACCAGCAAAAAACGTTAAGGTGAAATTAAATGATTATTCTTGTTAAAACAAAACCAAATAACTATATTATATTGCCCTTTTATCTTTTTCATAAAAAAGGAAAACCTTGTCCAAAATTTAGTGTACTGGAACTCTGACAAAACCCCTGCCCTTCTCAGTGAATTCCAGTGCAATATATGGACAATGAGAACACTGGTTCTGTTTTCTAAAGCCAAGTCAGCATTTGTATTTTTGGAAAAATGCCAAGCAAGCCACTAATTCATATCCCAAAGTGTGTGTGTGCTTGCTAGGGCATTAAACACAAGGATTTTAAGAGAATATAGCATCTCAGCATGCATGAATGATGTAATTAGTATATACTCAGGCATCAAAGTAACAAATCTTATCTATCAACCACCTAGGTACATGGAAAAAACTAGACTGACGGGCCATAGTGACCCAAGATTTTAAAGCAAGAAGAACCAGTGAAATTATCTCAAGAAACAAATGTTAACCTAAAGATAGGTCTAGATTTTACTAGATTATTTTGTCTATATTTGAATGTAGCATGTCCGTAAAAGTTATGATAAAAAAAAAAATGAATCACTTACCCATTCTTCTCCCCAAAATGACTCTGGAGCTGGGATTCAGTGAACTGGGTCAGTTCACCCATGTATTCTATCCCTAGGATCTCAATGACAGAGGCCCCTAGCTTTCCTCCAAGACTACGGCTGATAACAAAGGAGACAAAGAATTGATAGGTCACATCATAAATATCTAATTAGCAGCAAACATAAAGATATTCTACTTTGTAACTAACTCTCCAAAAGGTTCAGGACAAATAAGCATATATTCTGAGAATTCAGTTACTCTGGGAGTTAGAATTTGAGAAGAAGATTAACAATAACATAACCAAAAAGTTAAAGTCCTTGATTAACTATCAAGTAAAGTGCATATAAAACTTTCAATTGTACAACACCTGCTGTCCTGTTTGGGGATTAAAATCCCAAACACAAAATAAATCCCTTCCATGGCTAAAACTTTACTTAAGAATATATAATCTGGCCGGGCACAATGGCTCACACCTATAATCCCAGCACTTTGGGAGGCCAAAGCGGGAAGATTGCTTGAGTCCAGGAGTTTGAGACCAGCCTGGGCAACAAAGTAAGACCCCAACTCTACAAAAAAAATTAAGGCCGGGTGCAGTGGCTCACTCCTGTAGTCCCAGCACTTGGGAGGCCGAAGCGAGTGGATCACCTGAGCCCAGGAGTTTGAGAACAGTCTGAACAACACGGCGAAACTCTGTCTCTACAAAAAAATACAAAAAAATTAGTCAGGTGTGGCCAGGCGCGGTGGCTCACGCTTGTAATCCCAGCACTTTGGGAGGCCGAGGCGGGCGGATCACGAGGTCAGGAGATCGAGACCATGGTGAAACCCCGTCTCTACTAAAAATATAAAAAATTAGCCGGGCGTGGTGGCGGGCGCCTGTAGTCCCAGCTACTCGGAGAGGCTGAGGCAGGAGAATGGCGTGAACCCGGGAGGCGGAGCTTGCAGTGAGCCGAGATCGCGCCGCTGCACTCCAGCCTGGGCGACAGAGCGAGACTCCATCTCAAAAAAAAAAAAAAAAAAAAAATTAGTCAGGTGTGCTAGTATGCAGCTGTAGTCCCAGTTACTTGGGAGGCTGAGGTGGGAGGATCACTTGAGCCCAGGAGGCAGAGGTTACAGTGAGCCGAGATTGTGCCACTGTACTCCAGCAAATTAAGTGGGCATGGTGGCATGTGCCTGTGGTCCCAGCTACTTGGGAGGCTGAGGCAGGAGGATTGCTGGAGCCCAGGAGGTTAAGGCTGCAGTGAGCTCTTAACTGTGCCACTGCACTCCAGCCTGGGAGACAGAGCAAGACTCTGTCTCAAAAAAAAAAAAAAAAAAAGGGAATACACAACCTAAATATAAACAGTCAGCTGGGCACAGTGGTTCATGCCTGTAATCCCAGCACTTTGGGAGGCCAAGGCAGGCGGATCATTGGAGGCCAGGAGTTTGAGACCAGCCTGGCCAAAATAGTGAAACCTTGTCTCTCCTAAAAATACAAAAATTAGTCGGGCGTGGTGGCATGCAGCTGTGGTCCCAGCTACTCGGGAGGCTGAGGCAGGAGAATTGCTTGAACCCAGGAGGTGGAGGCTACAGTGAGCCAAGATCGTGCCACTGCACTCCAGCCTGGGCAACAGAGCGAGACTGTTTTTTTTTTTTTTTTTTTTTTTTTTTTTTGAGACGGAGTCTTTCTCTGTCCCCCAGGCTGGAGTGCAGTGGCGCGATCTCGGCTCACCGCAACCTCCACCTCCTGGGTTCACGCCATTCTCCTGCCTCAGCCTCCTGAGTAGCTGGGAATACAGGCGCCCGCCAACACGCCCGGCTAATTTTTTTGTGTGTTTTTAGTAGAGACGGGGTTTCACCGTGTTAGCCAGGATGGTCTCGATCTCCTGACCTCGTGATCCGCCCGCCTCAGCCTCCCAAAGTGCTGGGATTACAGGCTTGAGCCACCGCGCCCGGCTGAAAAAAGTCAAAATTCTTTAGCCCAGCCTTTGAGGCTCCCTGTAATCTGTCTTTAAACCATCTTTTCAGTCTATTTCCATTATCTTCCTCAATATGGTGCAGCTAAACTACTTTAGGTCCCAGTTCACTGAAAATATCTCATACTTTCCCCTCTTTCTGCTAAAAAGTTCTCCAAATCAGTACTGCTTTGCTGTTTTTGTCTGACTCTCCAAATTGTGCCAAATCTCAAAACAAAATCCCATGCCTTTTTATAAATCCATCTCCAAATACTCCCTTCTTTTGTGAAGTTTGTTCTACTGCACAATTCATTTATCAATTATGCAGTCTTATGACAGCACTTTTACTATTGCTTTTTACTTTGTCCTTTCTACAATATTGTAAGTCCTTGTCAAGGCCACACAACTGGTAGGCACAACCTGTTCATTTGACTTGGCTTCTTCTCTAATGCCTACTTTGAGAGCTGAAATTCAGCAGCCCTGAACACCTTGATTTGCTATTAGAGGAAAGAAAAGAAGTAAAATTCCTCTTTGTTACTTAACAACAGACTTAAATTAAAAAGTCTAGAGGGAAGTTAAACATATAGCTAAAACTTGGTTTATTATTTTTATTTTTTTATATTTTTTTAAGATGGAGTCTTGCTCTTGTCACCCAGGCTGGAGTGCAAGGGCGCCATTTTGGCTCACTGCAACCTCCGCCTCCTGGGTTCAAGTGATTCTCCTGCCTCAGCCTCCCGAGTAGCTAGGATTACAGGCACCCGCCACCACGCTCAGCTAATTTTTGTATTTTTAGCAGAGACAGAGTTTCACCATGTTGGCTAGGCTGGTCTCGAACTCTTGACTTCAGGTGATCCACCCGCCTCGGCCTCCCAAAGTGCTGGGATTACAGGCGTGAGCCACCGCACCCGGCCTATTTATTTATTTTTTATAGAGATGGGGTCTCACAATGTTGCTTAGACTGGTTTTGACCTCCTGGGCTCAAGCAATCCACCCGCCCTGGCCTACCAAAAGTGCTGGGACTATAGGTGTGAGCCACCACACCTGGCTCATTTTTTTTTAAATTCAGGATTAAGTATCTGCCACAGATAACCCAGAATTGAAGGTTCAATAAAAGTCTCAGCATGGCTGGACGCAGTGGCTCACGCCTGTAATCCCAACACTTTGGGAGGCTGAGGAGGGCAAATCACCTGAGGTCGAGTTTGAGATCTGCCTGGCCAACATGGTGAAACCCTGTCTCTACTAAAATTACAAAAATTAGCCAGGCATGGTGGTGGGCGCCTGTAATTCCAGCTACTCAGGAGCCTGAGACAGGAGAATTGCTTGAACCCGAGAGGTGGAGGTTGCAGGGAGCTGACACCGTGCCATTGCACTCTAGCTTGGGCAACAAGAGTGAAACTCTGTCTCAAAAAATAAATAAATAAATAAAAATAAAAGTCTCAGCGTGTGTTTCAAAATGTTCTGTGTTGTTTTCCTTTTAACTGCCTGGTACCTATTTCCCCTGGCTCCAGTCCTTAATTAGTAACACAAGAAACCACAACCAGAGAGTTTCCACACATGGATAGAAGTGAAATTTAACGTGCTGCCTGAATACTTACATTTTGCGAATGGGCATTTCGCTGAAGAGCTGTGGGACTGACCCATGTGAAACCAGGGTTTGGCGGTTGGGCTTGTTTAGTCCACAGGCCAGTTTTGCCAGGACCTGGAAGCATGCAAAGTATAAAAACCTCGTTACTGTCAACCCACCAAAGTTGGTGAATATAAACATACACATAACACACACACACACACACACACACACACACACACAGAGCTTAATAGCTGTAACCAATGGTTTCTACATTAAAAAAATAATAATAAAACCAGAAACTCAAGACATCTCTAAAACTTGGTATCCCACAACATCCCCAGTGGGAAACATGACGCAATATCATTATCCTCACTGTTCTTCCCACATCTCTCCCATTCTCAGTTTTCCTCTAGTCATTTTTTCCTTCCCATCTATTCCTACTTCAAGAGGTTTGAAAAGTAGAAACTGCAGGAGAAACTCAAGCAAGATGCATTTCTCAGTGTGTCTATATAAAAATGCGGAAACATACTTGTTTTACCCTATCCCATTTACATTTCTTGATTAATAGCTGGTCCGTTTTGAGTCCCCAATTTAACACAAATTATCATAATTTAGTATCTGTTATAGAGATTGGGCTCAAAACCATCCCCCAATAACAAACACCTTCTTATAAATAACACTTAAAAAATGAAAAAGCTTAAATCCTTGAGAACTCTTTTCTGTTTTTTTTTTTTTTTTTTTTTTTGAGACAGAGTCTCGCTCTGTCACCAGGCTGGAGGGCAGTGGCGTGATCTTGGCTCACTGCAACCTCCCCTGCACCAGGTTCACACGATTCTCCTGCCTCAGCCTTCCAAGTAGCTGGGACTACAGGTGTGTGCCACCATGTCCAGCTAATTTTTGTATTTTTGGTAGATACAGGGTTTCACCATGTTGGCCAGGATGGCCTCGAGATCTCTCAGCCGGCCTCAGCCTCCCAAGAGAACTCTTTTTTTTTTTTTTTGAGACAGAGTTTCACTCTTGTTGCCCAGCCTGGAGTACAATGGCACAATCTCAGCTCACTGCAACCTCCACCTCCTGGGTTCAAGTAATTCTCCTGCCTTAGCCTCCCGAGTAGCTGGGATTACAGGCATGAGCCACCATGCCCAGCTAATTTTGTATTTTTAGTAGAGATGGAGTTTCTCCATGTTGGTCAGGCTGGTCTCGAACTCCCAACCTCAGGTGTTCCACCAGCCTCGGGATCCCAAAGTGCTGGGATTACAGGCGTGAGCCACTGTGCTCAGCCAAGAGAAATCTTTTCTAAGAGTAAAAGCACTTCAATGGCATCATTTTGCAAATTATAAAAATATAATTTTTAATTTTTTTAATGTAATTTAAAAATTATATTTTTATAATTATGTTTTAAAATATAAAATTATTAAATTCATTAGAGAGATTCATTAAGAACTTCTACTAGGCAATATTTAGTCTGGCTTAAATTACATTGAAGTTATTGTTTCCTTTCCCTTCATCCAACCAGAAAAAAAAAACACCAAAAGAATTCAGATGGGTAGTTTGGCAACTTTCCTTGTATTGAAGGGAGGAGAAGGTATCAGCCAGGGATAATCAGCCACTGCCCAATTACTGAGCTTTGGTTAGAAGGGGATGAAAGTCCTGGGCTCTTGCTACCCTTTATTCATAATTAATCAGAAAACCAGTTATTCTGCTCCTGGATTGTTGAGAATTGTCTGTGTATCCTAAATTAAAATAGTGGTCTAAATTAATAAAATTGTATTATTCCTTTTATTGTTCTCATAAGAAAACAGGGAATAGGCAAAAGCATAAAATACCCAGGCAATTCCACATAACAAGATAATACAAAAATATTCAGCAAGTGGCCGGGCATGGTGGCTCACGCCTGTAATCCCAGCACTTTGGGAGGCTGAGGTGGGTGAATCACTTGAGGTCAGGAGTTCCAGACCAGCCTGGCCAATATGGTGAAACCCTGTCTCCAGTAAAAATACAAAAATTAGCCGGGCATGGTGGTGTGCACTGTAATCCCAGCTACTCGGGAGGCTGAGGCAGGAGAATCACCTGAACCCAGGAGGCGGAGGCTGCAGTGAGCTGAGATCAGGCCACTGAACTCCAGCCTGGGCAACACGGTGAGACTCCATCCCAAAAAAAAAAAAAAAAAAAATTGGGCAAGTGAAAATAAAAGAAATACATTAATGTATATAAGTTCAAAGACTAGCCTCCTTTTTTCCACAAACGGTTCAGTCATTAAGGAAATACTGTCATCTCTCAATATCTGCAGGGGATTGGTTCTAAGACCCCTAGTGGATACCAAAACCCCAAGTCCCGTATATAAAATGCTCAAGTCCCATATTATAAAATGGTGTAGTATTTGCGTATAACCTTTGTATATCCTTCTGTATACTTTAAATCATCTCTTAATTTCTTATAACACCTGTAACGTACAATGTAAATGCTATATAAATTGTTCTTATAGTGTATTGGTTTTTCTTTTTTTTTTTTTGAGATGGAGTCTTTGCTCTGTCACCCAGGCTGGAGTGCAGTGGTACAATCTTGGCTCACTGGAACCTCCACCTCCCAGGTTAAAGCAATTCTCCTGCCTCAGCCTCCCAAGTAGCTGGGACTACAGGTGCACGGCACCACATCCGGCTAATTTTATCTTTTTTCGTATTTTTAGTAGAGATGGTGTTTTACCATATTGGTCAGGCTGGTCTCGAACTCCTAACCTCAGGTGATCCATCTGCCTCGGCTTCCCAAAGTGCTGGGACTACAGGCGTGAGCCCCCATGCCCGGCCTTCAGCTTGCTTCTTAGGAAAGTACATATTTAATGTCCATTTCCATGTTAAAGAATTACTTACGCTTTGATTTGGGCCTCAACATGAATTTTAAACAGAAATCCATTCAAAGTATATGTGTAACAACTTTTTTTTTTTTTTTTTGGAGACAGTCTCACTGTTGCCCAAGCTGAAGTACAGTAGTATGATTTCGGCTCACTGCAGCTTCAACCTCCTGGACTCAGCTGATCCTCCCACCTCAGCCTCCTGAGTAGCTGGGACTGTAGGTGTACACCACTACGCCTGGCTAATTTTTTGTAGAAACTGGGTTTCAACATGTTCCCCAGGCTGCTCTTCAATTCCTGGGCTCATGCGATCCACCCACATAGGCGTGCGCAACTGCACCCAGCCTATGTGTCATTTCAATGTCCCGCTGTCCCTACTGTATTTGACTAAGGATATCAATGTTTCTCTTTGAAATCTACTATTAGTCTTCACCTTATTGTGTGAAATTCCAGCTGAACACTGAAAACCAGTCTCCCTCTCTATGGCTGCTCTCATTTCCTCCACAATCACTGCTCCCACGGTGAGCTGCAGGTCTGGAGAGGTGAGGTTATCAATCTGAAGAGAATCAAGCCATTGAAATAAGCCTTGTTTTCGCATCCCCTCTGAAATGAAGAAGTCACATTTAGACATTTAAAAAAGTATTTATTTAATTGTGCTATCTAATGTAGAAATGCTTAGATTACAGGTATTTAGACATATAAGTTTTCACAAAAAAATGGCAGCCAGTTTAGAAGACTAATTATAAGAGAGATCAATTTCTCCTTCAGAGTGTTCCCACAGCTTAGCTTCAGCATAGGCTGAATTTTACAGTGCTAATGTAAAACAAATATTTTGTATTAATATCGTCTTTCATGAGCAATGATTTTAAAACACATTTTTGGCCAGGCACGGTGGCTCACGCCTATAATCCCAGCACTTTGGGAGACCAAGGTAGGTGGATCACCTGAGGTCAGGAGTTCAAGACCAGCCTGGCCAACATGGCAAAACCCCGTCTCTACTAAAAATACAAAATTAGCTGGGGGTGGTGGTGCAGGCCTGCAACCACAGCTACTCGGGAGGCTGAGGCAGGAGATTCGCTTGAACCCAGGAGGCGGAGGTTGCAGTGAGCCGAGATTGTGCCACTGCACTCCAGCCTGGGCAACAGAGCAAGACTTCATCTCAAAAAAATAAATAAATAAATAAATAAATAATATAAATGTAATGTAAACACATTTACCTCCCCAGTTCTCTTGAATTTTCTTTCTCCTACTATATTTAACCACTTGAACATCTTTTCCAAGAATATTTTTTTCAATTAGAAAATATTCAGAATTAACTCAAGCTTCAATATAAGCTTTAACATTTACATGTTTTTAGAGGTGGATTCCAGCTGAGTAACTTAAAATCCACTCCGAGGCACTAGATTTATTCCCTTGATAAGCTGTTTTAAGTTAGATGTTGCTTGGGACTTAGGACCTTGAAAATATCTTACTCTGTGTACATACAAATCTTTATCTCTATCCCCAAATGTACACTCTAATCCCTTAGCTCTACCTCCCTACAGAAGAACTTTTCCTGACTCCCTACAGAAGAACTTTTCTTGAATTTTTAATTATAGTTTCCAACTAAACATAACTAAAATCAAACTTTGTCTTCCTTCTCAAATGTTCTGTCCCAACCAACTCCCTATTTCTATTAAGGGCTTAAAATCCACATTAATATTGGCTTATTTTCTCTCTTTCATTCCTCATTATGCAGCCATTTAGTCAACAAAGCCTATTTTAAAATATTTCACATATCCATTGCAACCCACCACCCTATTTTATTCAGGTTTTCTTTAGTCTTTTTTTTTTTTTTTTTTTTTTTGAGACGAAGTCTCACTCTGTCACTCAGGCTGGAGTGCAGTGGCACGATCTCGCCTCACTGCAAGCTCTGCCTGCCGGGTTCACACCATTCTCCTGCCTCAGTCTCTCAAGTAGCTGGGACTACAGGCGCCTGCCACCACGCCCGGCTAATTTTTTGTATTTTTAGTAGAGATGGGGTTTCACCATGTCAGCCAGAATGGTCTCGATCTCGAGCTGGGCGCGGTGGCGGGCGCCTGTAGTCCCAGCTATTCGGAGGCTGAGGCAGGAGAATGGCATGAACCCGGGAGGCGGAGCTTGCAGTGAGCCGAGATTGCGCCACTGCACTCCAGCCTGGGCGACAGAGCGAGACTCTGTCTCAAAAAAAAAAAAAAAAAAAAAAGAATGGTCTCGATCTCCTGACCTTGTGTTCTGCCCGCCTTGGCCTCCCAAAGTGCTGGGATTACAGGCCTGAGCCACTGCTCCCAGCAAGCTCTTATTCTTTAACTCTGTTCTTCTTTCCTTTGCTTAAACACATCTATACTTTAGGGCTTATGGCAAGTTTATCTATCATGAAGTCCTCTCCTTCAACTATTCTAGCTAGCTTTCTAGTACCACATTAAAGTCCTTTACCTTTTATCTATAATAGGAAGTAGACATAATTGTTTTATTTTTTGAGACAGAGTCACACTCTGTCATCCAAGCTGGAGTGCAGCGGCATGATCTTGGCTCACTAATATATACTAGTATATATCTTAAATGTAAATATTTTAACGTAAATATTTTAAATGTAAATATTTTAAATAAACTAGTATAAAGTTTTTAAATGATGGATGTTTTGATAGTATTCATTGTTCTTAATATGTGCAAGCCTTGGTGTTTCAGGAAAATAGGTAATTAAAAAAAAAAAGAAAAATACATGCAAGCCATTGTGCTGAGGAACTTTATTTTATTTATTTATTTATTTATTTTTGAGACAGAGTCTTGCTCTGTTGCCCAGGCTGGAGTGCAGTGGAGCGATCTCGGCTCACCACAAGCTTTGCCTCCTGGGTCCACGCCATTCTCCTGCCTCAGCCTCCCGAGTAGCTGGGACTACAGGCACCTGCCACCACGCCTGGCTAGCATTTTTTTCTTTTTTTAAAATTATCTGTTTTCCTGAAACACCAAGGCTTGCACATATTAAGAACAATAAATACTATTAAAACATCCATCATTTAAAACAATTTATACTAGTATATTTAGCTTTGGGAAACAAAAATATGAATAATTTACTGAATTGTATGACTTTCTGGAACTTTTTAAACAGTTAGAGCTAAATTTTCTCTGCTTTAGATTTTTTTCATCATTGCTTTCCCGGATTGGGTAATGTTGCAATCCTGTGGCAATGTAGATTTTTAAATTTAATCCTTTATCTGTATTAACTGAACAGGACCACAGAAGATAAGCGGAATTCCCTTATTTCCCTACAATGCTTTTTACCTTTTGTCTAATTGATAAGAAAAATCTATAAAATTTTTGTTTTTCTTTAATACCATGAAATGGACTACAGGAAATACTTCAGGTAGTCTGGTGTTAAATGCCCATGAAAGCTGAGAAAAAACTTTTCTTTTTTTTTTTTTTTTTTTTTTTTTTTGAGACGAGTCTCACTCTGTTGCTAGGCTGGAGTGCAGTGGCACAATCTCAGCTCACTGCAACCTCTGCCTCCCGGGTTCAAGTAATTCTCCTGCCTTACCCTCCCAAGAAGCTAGGATTATAGGCGTGTGCCACCACACCCAGGTAATTTTTGTATTTTTAGTAGAGACAGGGTCTCACCATGTTGGCCAGGATGGCCTCAATCTCCTGATTCGCCCGCCCTGGCCTCTCAAAGTGCTGGGATTACAGGCGTGAGCCACCGTGCCCAGCCAAGAGTTTTTCTTGTTGAATTATCTTGGCACCTTTGTGGAAATGAATTGCCACCACACACACCCCGGCCTGAAAAGTGGGGATCTACTTGTATACTTTCTATTCTATACCATTGATCTATGTATTTTCTCATACCAATACCAAACCTCCCTAGTTACAAATTTATAGTTAAATCTTGAAATCAGGTAGCATGTCTTCCAACTTAGTTCTTTTTCAAAGTTGTTTGGCTATTCCACATTCTTTGCATTTCCATACAAATTTTAGAATCAGTTTGTCAATTTCTGCGGAATTTTGGAAGGGATTGCAATGAATCTATACGTCAATTTGGGGAGAATCAAGCAGTAGTAAGATTTAGTCTTTTGATACATGAGGATAGTATAGTCTTTCCACTGAATTTTATAATCTTTAATAATAATTTTATGATCATTATAAGATAAAGCCAGACACAGTGGCACATGCCGATAGTTCCAGCTACTTGAAAGGCTCAAGTGGGAGGATCACTTGAGCCTATGAGTTCACGGGTAATACGGGCAACACAGTGAGACCCCATCTAAAAAATAATTATTATAAAACTGCTTTGTAAGGCCAGGTGCGGTGGCTCACGCCTATAATCCTGGCACTTTGGGACGCTGAAGTGGGAAGATTGCTTGAGGCCAGGAACTCAAGACCAGCCTGAGCAACATAGTGAGACCATGTCTCTGTTTTAAAATAATAAAGAAATGAATTAAGAGAAAACAAAGGGAAAAGAAAAGGTCCTTAGCTAACAAACCAGTTACAAAATGGCAATGATGGGAAAGTTTTCACCTTGGCAATTTCTGAGAAGTACTTTAAGTAAGTCTTACTAATTAAACTTTACACACGAATAACTACTTTAGAAAATACATGGCCAGGCGCGGTGGCTCACGCCTGTAATCCCAGCACTTTGGGAGACCAAGGCGGGCAGATCATGAGGTCAGGAGATCGAGACCATGCTGGCTAACACGGTGAAACCCCGTCTCTACTAAAAAAAAATACAAAAAAATTAGCCGGGCGTGGTGGCGGGCGCCTGTAGTCCCAGCTACTCTGGAGGCTGAGGCAGGAGAATGGCGTGAACCCAGGAGGTGGAGCTTGCAGTGAGCCAAGATTGCGCCACTGCACTCCAGCCTAGGCGACAGAGCGAGACTCCGTCTCCAAAAAAGAAAAAAAAAAAGAAAGAAAATACAAAGTTGCAAATGCAGGCGGGCTGAGCATGATTGCTAGCTCTTAATACATTAAGAGGCAAGATGGAAAAGTTGATGGAAAGCTCAGTGTCAAGGTATTACAAATACCTGGCCTCTTTTCTTAGATTTGAAATATATTGTATCCATGAAAAATGATTTCTGGAAGGTTATATCCACTTAGATCAGCTAATTTGTTATCAGGTTTTTGTGGTTGCACACATCAAAGATTCAGGAATATGATATAAAATATTTCCTAGACATTGCACTGTTCTGAACATTACATATAATAAGATGCTGGCACTGCATCTGGGAGCTTAATATTTAAGTTGGACATACTAATGCAAGAGACACAAGACATACAGAAATAGACTTCTCTATAAACATGGGCATTTTTAATAAAAAAATGTACATAGGTAAGAAAAGTAAGTACAGAAGAAAGACGAACACGTCCATCTAACATTCAACTACCAAGGAAGGTATATACCATCTTCAGCCAGAGATAATAGAATGCTTCAACAATGCTCTGCAGCAAAAACCAACATAATGTGTAAGACTATTTCTAATTCTAAGGTATGTGGATTTCAGAGGGTTTGTGAATCTCCTGAAAACTGCATGCAAAATTGTCTTATGTATAGATACAAATTTTTTGGAGGCAAGCAAGGGTCTATAGCTTTCAACAAATTTTTAAGAGTATGTAATTCTCAAAAAAATTTTAAAGAGCCACAAATTCAAAGCATTATAAAACCAATTCCAAATATTAAAAAAAAAAAAAAAAACCAGGCTGGGTGCAGTGGCTCATGCCTGTAATCCCAGCACTTTGGGAGGCCAAGGCAGATGGATCACTTGATGCCAGGAGACCAGCCTGACCAACATGGCGAAACCCCGTCTCTACTAAAAATACAAAACTTAGCCAGCATGGTGGCATATGCCTATAATCCCAGCTACTCAGGAGGTTGCGGCATGAGAATCACTTGAACCCTGGAGGCAGAGGCTGCAGTGTGCCAAAATCTCACAACTGCATTCCAGCCTGGGTGACACCAAAAAATCAGTGTTGCATGTGAAAACTAAAAAAAAAGAAAGTTACGTAATAAGATGTGGTACAGAAAGGTAAGACCAAAGAACACCTTTCTTATGATAATTAAATTTCTGACTCTGGTCCCAGAATAATTAATATATCAAATATCAAAAGCTTATGTACCATGATTTTGCTTCCTCTATAAGTGGCACATCTTTATTGTCCATTATATTTTTTCCAAAGAACTAAAGGATCTGCAGCCTTAGCATGACATACTTTGCATTATCAGGATCGGAAAATAAAATAATTCCTTAAGTCACAAGCTTCCCTGGGCAGTTTTACTACTACCCTTCTGCACAACACATTAAAGGCATATCATACAATTGTTCAGCAGCAAAAGCAAAGTTTACGTGTTACATCTTTTTTTTTTCTTTTTTTTTTTGAGACAGAGTCTTGCTCTGTCATCGCCCAGACTATAGAGTACAGTGGCGCGATCTCGGCTCACTGCACCCTCTGCCTCCTGGGCTCAAGTGATTCTCCTGTCTCAGCCTCCCAAGTAGCTGGGATTACAGGCACCTGCCACCGCGCCCAGCTAATTTTTGTATTTTCAGTAGAGATGGGGTTTCGCCACGTTGGCCAGACTGGTCTTGAACTCCTGACCTCAGGCGATTCACCCGCCTTGGCCTCCCAAAGTGCTGGGATTACAGGTGTGAGCCACCGCACCCAGCCAAAACATGAAACTTATGCAGAATTATTTGCTCTGGGGGGATACAACTGAATTCCACTTTCATAATATTCAATTAAAAAAAAGACCTCATTCTGGCAGAGGTTGCAGTGAGCTGAGATTGTGCCACTGCACTCCAGCCTGGGTGATAGAGTGGCTCCGTCTCAAAGAAAACAAAAACAAAAACAAAAACAAACAAACCCCTCATTCTTATGCAAATTCTTAGACCTGGAATCTAGGACTATCATAATCTAACATTATCACAAAATTTTTTTTTTTTTTTTTAAGATGGAATCTTGCACTATCGCTGAGGCTGGAGTGCAGTGGTACCATCTCAGCTCACTGCAACCTCCTCCTTCCGGGTTTAAGGAATTCTCTGCTTCAGCCTCCCGAATAGCTGGGATTACAGGCGCATGCCACCACACCCAGCTAGTTTTTTTGTATTTTCAGTAAAGACGAGGTTTCACCATCTTGGCCAGCCTGGTCTTGAACTCCTGACCTCATGATCGACCCGCCTCGGCCTCCCAAAGTGCTTGGATTACAGGTGTGAGCCACCGCGCCCAGCCACAAAAGCAAGTTTTTATTGTTTTAATTCTATTCAAATCTAAGAAAAAAAAATTAACTTTCAAGTACATGTTATTAAAACACTTCATACAGATTATATCACAAGTTTTTTTCAGATAAAGTAAATAAAAATGAATTTATTAAAAAAAACCCATTTATCATTTCCCAACACATCAATAACCAAGTAGAAAATGAAAAAAATATATAAAAGCCTGGGCAACATAGTGAGACACTGTCTCTACAAAAAATTTAAAAATTAGCCAGGCATGATGGCACATACCTGTAGTTCTAGCTACTCTGGAGGCTGAGGTGGGAGGATTGTTTGAGCCCAGGAGTTCAAGGCTGCAGTGAGCCATAATTACACACCTGTGAATAGCAACTGACAGCCACTGCACTCCAGCCTGGGCAACATAGTGAGACTTCCATCTCAAAAAAAAAGACAAGGAACTAATAATTAGGATAGGATATATAAGGAACTCTTGCAAATCAAAAAATAAATAATTTTACCATTTTTCCATGGAAAAATGGGCAAAGATTATAAATAAGTAAATCACAGAAGCAGAAACTCAGCTGACTTACAAGTGTATGAAGAGATCTTCAATCTCAATTAGTAATCAGAGAAATGTAAATTAAAGCAAAACAAACATTATATTGGCAAAGATTTTTAAACATTAGATGATACCAGTTGTTGTTGAGAATATGGGGGAAACAGGAACTTTTATATGTACTGCTAGGGGGAATGTAAACTTTTACAGCAGGACATTGGAAGCAACCAATGAATTCGTCACTAGGGAAAATGGTCTGTAACCATGGGGGATCCATATGATGGATTACACTGCAAGTAACAGCCATTGAAGCCATCAATTACAAATAAATACAGCCACATGGACACATCTCTAAGGTCACTACTGAAGGAAAATTAAGAAAAAGAATGAAGGCAGGGCGCGGTGGCTCATGCCTGTAATCCCAGCACTTTGGGAGGCCGAGGCAGGCAGATCACGAGGTCAGGAGATCGAGACCATCTTGGCTAACACAATGAAACCTTGTCTCTACTAAAAATACAAAAAAATTAGCCGGGCGCAGTGGCAGGCGCCTGTAATCCCAGCTACTCAGGAGGCTGAGGCAGGAGAATGGCGTAAACCCGGGAGGCGGAGCTTGCAGTGAGCCGAGATAGCGCTACTGCAGTCCGGCCTGGTCAAAAGAGCGAGACCCCATCTCAAAAAAAAAAAAGAAAAGAAAAGAAAAAGAATGAGATCTATAATAGCACTAAATCATCTTGTAATTAAAAAGCACATATACAAAGCAATACTGGGTAACTTATAAAGATATAGGCCGGGTACAGTGGCTTACGCCTGTAATCCCAGCACTTTGGGAGGCCAAGGCAGGTGGATCATTTGAGGTCAGGAGTTCGAGACCTGCCTGGCCAGCATGGTGAAACCCCATCTCTACTAAAAATACAAAAATTAGCAGCGCGTGGTAGATACATGCCTGTAATCCCAGCTACTCGGGAGGCTGGGGCAGGAGAACTGCTTGAACCCTGGAGGCGGAGGTTGCAGTGAGCTGAAATCGTGCCACTGCACTCCAGCCAAGGTGACAGAGTGAGGCTCCATCTCAAAATAAAGAAATAAAGAAATGAAATGAAAAGGAAAGAAAGAAAGACAGACAGACAGACAGACAGAAAGAAAGAAAGAGAAAGAAGGAAGAAAGGAAAGAAAGACATCTAAGATATATCAAATATATCAGTGGGTACAAGAGGGTGGGTGGGGTACCGAGGGAGTGGGAAAATCACTACAAAGGGTAAAAGTAGCAAAATACAATGAGAAGGGCTTTGTGCAGCCCATATGTAATAATGTGCTAAGAAGTGGTTAGAAATTTTGAATCACTCAACTCCTTATACCTGAGGTCCCCCTTTAAAAAGCTCACCCTTCTTATAGATGAAGAAACCAAGACACTAAGTTACAATAATATAAATTAAGCTACCAATGACATCAATAGTCAGCCTTCTATTGATTTTTTTGTTTTTTGAGATGGAGTCTCCCTCTGTAGCCTAGGCTGGAGTGCAGTGGCGAGATCTTGGCTCACCGCAACCTCCACCTCCTAGGTCCTGGTTCAAGCAATTCTCCTGCCTCAGCCTCCCAAGTAGCTGGGATTACAGGCACGTGCCACTATGCCCAGCTAATTTTTGTATTTTTAGTAGAGATGGGGTTTCACCATGCTGGCCAGGTTGGTCTTGAACTCCTGACCTCATGATCCACCCACCTCGGCCTCCCAAAGTGCTGGGATTACAAGCGTGAACCACCACGCCAGGTCTCTGCCTTCTATTGATAACACTAACCCGCCCTAGTTATATCTAAAGAGAAATTTACTTTCATACAGATTTCACAGCTTCTCAACAGCCCCATATACCTGGAAAGATAAGAAAATTTGTATATCCTTCCATGAGTCCTTGTGATTCATTCAGGCTGTAGTTTAAGTTTCCTTTCAATTATTCCAAGGAGAATCAGCATGACCAAGCAAAGCAGGTTCCAAAGGCAGGAAGCAGAAGCAATATGATGCTATGGAAGTACCTTTCTGAACAGTCTCTTCTGCCGTTGTAGGGCCTTGGGGCAACCCTTCAATGTAAGTGCTTGGCAACAAGTCTGCTGAGATAGGCTGACCTTGTAGCTTTTGTAGTCTCTCTTGTACAGCACTGGTCAGATCTACATAAGCCTCATCAATGCTGGCACGTTCAATCACAGCAAAACGAGACATTATCTCCATCACTTCAACACTGGCTTCCCGGTACCTAAGAAGTATAAGGATCATTCATGCAGGCAATAAACAGAGGCAACCTTGAGATTGTCTGCTTCACTCCCACCCTGCCATAATGAACAATAATACACATAATCAAGAGACATGTGGCTTAACAGAGACTAGACAATAGTAACTGAAAGGGTCAATGGACAGGCAGATGGTCACTAATAGAAGCATGGAAAAGGAAGAATCACGGAGGCAAACATTTTTAGCACAATGCCAGAACTACCAAGGCAGAAAGCATTCAGACTATGAACACGTCTATATGACAAGGAACTCTCTAAAAAACAAAGAAATGCCTCAAGTTTGTGTATTACTGTGATCACCTATTCCTTTCATTTTCATATATCCACCAAGAAATCTGCTTCTAATTTTGTCTTCAAAAAAAAAGGGTAATTTACAGGCAACACTGCAGTGATCAGTGAAGCAGAGTATATGGTCTTCCCCAGGATAGTATTTCTCACCATAATTTTTTTTTTTTTTTTACTTACAAGCCTTTTCCTTTTATTTTATTTTATTTTTTTATTATACTTTAGGGTTTTAGGGTACATGTGCACAATGTGCAGGTTTGTTACATATGTATCCATGTGCCATGTTGATTTCCTGCACCCATTAACTCATCATTTAGCATTAGGTGTATCTCCTAATGCTGTCCCTCCCCCCTCCCCCCACCCCACAACAGTCCCCGGAGTGTGATGTTCCCCTTCCTGTGTCCATGAGTTCTCATTGTTCAATTCCCACCTATGAGTGAGAACATGCGGTGCTTGGTTTTTTGTCCTTGCGATAGTTTACTGAGAATGATGTTTTCCAGTTTCATCCATGTCCCTACAAAGGACACGAACTCATCATTTTTTATGGCTGCATAGTATTCCATGGTGTATATGTGCCACATTTTCTTAATCCAGTCTATCGTTGTTGGACATTTGGGTTGGTTCCAACTCTTTGCTATTGTGAATAGTGCCGCAATAAACATACGTGTGCATGTGTCTTTATAGCAGCATGATTTATAGTCCTTTGGGTATATTTCTCACCATAAATTAACAAACTGGCATATGGATTTTATACTTCAGTCAACGGTGAGTTTGGTTAACATGTGAACTGGTCATCACCACATACACACACATGCCTTAACCAACCATTTATGGATATACTAATACTCAAATTATCAAGTTGAAGATAAGCACTTAGAATGTGGTGATGTGTCTGGGCAGGCAGACAACCTTCCTCAGGGTATACATACCAATCTCACCATATGTCTTCTATTCAAACTTTAATAAGCACCTCTTCCGGTTCTATACCTAGTTTTCTATGACAATATACAGATATTTTCTTTTTTTTCTTTTTTCTTTTTCGAGATGAAGTCTCGCTCTTGTCTCCCAGGCTGGAGTGCAACAGTGGCATCTCGCCTCACTGCAACCTCCACCTCCCGGGTTCAAGCGATTATCCTGCCTCAGCCTCCCGAGTAGCTGGGATTACAGGCACCTGCCACCACACCCGGTGAATTTTTTGTATTTTTAGTAGGGATGGGGTTTCACCATGTTGGCCAGGCTGATCTCGAGTTCCTGACCTCAGGTGATCCTCCTGCCTCGGCCTCCCCAAGTGCTGGGATTATAGGCGTGAGCCACCACATCCGGCCAATATACAGATATTTTCTTTGCTTTGGTTTGTACCTTCTTTGTAGTGTCCAGTTCTTTGTTCCTATTGACTTTATATTTACCATAAAAATGAAAACATTGGTACCTCTTCACCATGACACCCATAAAAACTAATATAATTATTGTTCTAAAACATTCTCAAATTAGAGAATGAAAAGAAATACTTGACTTTTTTTTTTTTTTAAATCATTATTTGAGCTAGGAAGAGGATAGGCCTCAAAGAAAATAAAGAGCAAGACCGGGCACAGCGCTTCACACCTGTAATCCCAGCACTTTGGGAGGCAAAGGTGGGTGGATCACCTGAGGTCAGGAGTTTGAGACCAGCCTGACCAACATGGAGAAACCCCATTTCTACTAAAAATACAAAATTAGCCGTCATGGTGGCACATGACTGTAATCCCAGCTACTCGGGAGGCTGAGGCAGGAGAATCACTTAAACCCAAGAGGTGGAGGTTGTGGTCAGCCGAGATTGCACCATTGCACCCTAGCCTGCACCACTGCACCCTAGCCTGGGCAACAAGAGTGAAACTCCGTCCCCCACACACACACAAAAAAAAAAAAAAAAAAAAGAATAAAAAGAAAAGAAAGAGCAATATACGCACACACACAGCCAGGAAACGATACTTGTAATATTGTGAAATATATATTGGGTCTTCATCCCAGTTTCCTGGCATACAACTCCAAAAATCCTTGGAATCACCCAAGTTTTGTCTTTTTGTATGCTAATGTTGACTAATAGCTTCAGGATAGGGCAGGTCACCAAAAAGACCAAAGCATAATTAGAGGGTTGGGACTTTTGGCCCCACCCCCTCAACTTCTGGGGAGGTGAGAGGAGGAGAGGTGCTGCAGGTCAAGTTGATCACCCATAGCCAATGGTTTAATCAGTCACAAGTACATAACGGAGCCTCCCTAAAAACCCAAGAGGACAGGGTCCAGAGAGGTTCCAAATAGCTGTAATAGTAGAGATTACTTTCATACCCAGGGAGGGCATGAAAGCTCTGCACCCTTTCTCACATGCCTTGCTCTATATATCTTTCATCATCATCTTTTTTTTGACAGGATCTCACTGTTGCCCAGGCTGGATGCAGTGGTTTGATCATAACTCTGCAACCACAATCTCCTGGGCTCAAGCGATCCTCCCACCTCAGCTTCCCGAGTAGCTGGGACTAGAGCTGCACAACACCATGTCTAGCTAATTTTGTGTGTGTGTGTGGTTTTTTTTTTTTTAATTTTGGTAGAGATGAGGTCTTACTATGTTGCCCAGGCTGGTCTCAAACTGCTGAGCTCAAGCAATCCTCCTGTCTCAGCCTCCCAAAGTGCTAGGATTACAGGCGTGAGCCACCATGCCCAACCTATCTGTATCCTTCGTAATATCCTTTATAATAAACCAATAAACATAAGTATTCTCCTGAGTTCTGAGTCGCTTCAGCAAATTAGGCAAATCCAAAGAGGGGGTTGTGGGAACCCCAACTTAAGGCCCGCTGTTCAGACGTTCTGAAGGCCTGGACTTGTGATGGAAAGGAAGGAGAGGGTATTCTTGTGGTATTGAGCCCTCAACATGTGGAATCTGATGCCATCTCCAGGTAGACAGTGTTGGAATTGACTGGGAGGACATGCAGCTGGTGTCTGCTGATTGGTGTGTGGGGAAATACTTCCACACCTTTGGTCACAGATGTCTTCTGTGTTGATTGTTCTTGTGGTGTGAGAGGAGAGGAAAACCATAGTTTGAGTTTTTCTAAAACAATACTCTATTTCAGTGCTTCCTCACAGCCTCTTGAGCAAATCACTGCAAGGTATTTTTAAGAGTATTTGGAAAACTTAATCTTCGGTCAAGTCTATCTTCTTTTCTACCAATAATTCCAATGTGGGTCTGGCTATGCCACTCTACCTTTAGACTTCTAATTCATAGAATTAGAATTAGAATTCAGAAGCATGTCAGGTCCTGAGTCAAAGCTTGATTCCTATACCACAACACATAGTATACTGTACCTTGAGAACATAGATACTAGAATCTTAAAAAACAGATGTGAATCCTCAGTCTTTCACTTAGCTGTCTGAACTTTTTTCTTTCTTGAGACGGGGTCTCACTCTGTCACTCAGACTGGAGTGCAGTGGTGTGATCTGGGCCCACTGCAACCTCTGCCTCCCAGGCTCAAGCAATCCTCTCACCTCAGTCTCGAGTAGCCGGGACTGCAAGTGTGTGCCATCATGCCTGGCTAATTTTTGTATTTCCTGTTAGAGATGGGGTTTCCCCATGTTGCCCAGGCTGGTCTCCTGGACTCAAGTGATCTGCCCGCCTCAGCCTCCCTAAATGCTAGGATTACAGGCATGAGCCATCACCCCTAGCCTAACTTAAATTATTTAACTTCTCTGAACTTGATTCCTTATCTGTGAAGGGGGAGTAATATTAGTACCTACCTTATAACAATGTCAGATTTAATAGAGATATTGCCTACAGAGAGCTTAACACTGTGCCTGGCATGTGATCATATGTTCAATACATATTAGCTGTTAGGATTAAAGGCTGGGGTTTGTGCCTAAATCTGACTTAGCTATGCTGATACATATCCCCCATTCCAAGGCAAAACTTCTAATATTTGCGGAGAGATAGCTTAATCTAAAAACAAACAAATCTCCCTTGATATTGTTCAATTATAGCAACTAATTCCTGATATTGTACTAGAATGTCAGTTTGACTCTGCCTTTCCTGGAAAAATTCTCAGTTTCACAGTCAATTTTTCAAATACTTTAGATTTTTGGACGGAGAACATAGGAATTGGTATTGTCTTAATTTAACCAATTTTGAACAATTAAGGAACTGAATAGATATCAAAGGCAGCAACTCTTATATGGTATAATGGTTTTGAACTGTCCCCAAAACACAATATTAAAATCTGTTTTTCATTTCACAGAGACAAGATGGCTAACCAAAAACAATTTTTTCAGGTGTTATTTACACGGAACAAATTCAAAACACCAGTTCCTAGCCTCATGGAGTATTATTTTCGACTCCTTTATGTCTCCTTAAATAATGTTTTTTTCTTACTTGGTGAGGTTTGCTTTCCCACGGGACTCACGAACTTGTGCCAGTAGAAGATCTGGACATAACTTCTTAGCATCATCTGCCCACATACTTCTAGTGACCCCAAATGCACGAGCTTCATAACTCACTGCAATTATTCTAAGGTTAGAAAAAAAAGGAAACAGAAAACATATTATATGATCACAAGCAAAAACAAGTAACATTTAACACAAGTAATCTATAAACATATTAGAAACTTTTTGACCACAGATGCCATCATTCAATCCAAAACGAAGCAGTTCAGAAATCTCAAAAATAGGGCTAGGGACAGTGGCTCATGCTGGCAATTCCCGTACTTTGGGAGGCCAAGGCAGAAGGACTGCTTGAGGCCAGGAGTTCAAGACCTGCCTGGGCAATATAGTGAGCCCTGCCCCCTCAACCAATCCCCATCTCTACCCACCCCCCAAAAAATAAAATCAGCTTGGCATGGTGGGGTGCTCCTGTAGTTCTAACTACTTGGGAGACTGAAGAGGGATGATCACTTGAGCCCAGGTCAAAGCTGCTGTGAGCTGATGGTGCCACTGCACTCTGGATGGGACAATAGAGAAAGGCCCTGTCACCACCACCACCACCACAACAAAGGACCTGCCACAGTGCCACTGTGTTACCACTGAATAGTTGTGACAATAACAATGATACATACCCACCACCCTTCCATGATTTGTACTGTACAACTGCACAAGGTTTATTCCTCAAATGAGGATTTTGCCGCTGCTCCACTTGAACGAAAAAACAGTCCATGTCCACGAGAGCAACCACTCGATCCTGTCCAGTAGCCATTTTTCTGTAACACAACATTTTATGGACAGTTAGAAAAACACCTAATCCAAAATGCCAGGGAAAACTGTAATTCCATTCTTTCACTGATGAGCTACCATGAGCATGGGAGCATGGAAACTAACAAGAATGAAATAGGCATTTAAATATACAGGTTGAGTATCCCTTATCTGAAATGGCTGGGATCCAAAGTGCTTGAGATTTTGCATTTTTTTCAAATTTTGCAATATTTGCATTATAATCACCAGTTAAGCATCCGTAATCCAAAAATCCTAAACCTACAAAGCTCTAATAAACATTTCCTTTGAATGCTGTGTTGGTGCAAAACAATTTTTGGATTTTGGAAGATTTCAAATTTCAGATTAGAGATATCCTGAGTGGAAAAAACAGTTTTTAAGATTCTTTCACTCAACAACAATCAACAAGGTAGACTTCTGTGACCAAATGTGTGAGGATTTCTCCCTGCCAACAAACAAGCAATCAATTCTGCAGCAGACACCAAGTGGGTATCCTCCAATTCGAGACTGACATTATCTACCTGGAGAAAGCGTCAGATCTCACAGGTTGATGGCTCAGTCCCACAAGACTGCCCCCTACTTCTGATGCCAATCACAAGCCACAGGTTGTTTTCCTGTGCTTCTAACTGACTGGATATAAATTGGGAATCTCATGAGCCCCTCTTTGGGTTCAGTTAATTTGCTAGAGTGCATCACAGAACTCAGGGAATCAAATTTACTAGTTTATTATAAAGGATATACAGATGAAGAGATACATATGGCAAGGCATGCCCCGCCTGGGAACACCATTCTCCAGGAACCTCCTTTTTTTCCTATCCAGAAGCTCTTCGAACCCTCTCCTCTTGGGCCTTTTATGGAGACTTCATTGGATAGGCATGACTGACACCTGTGTAGAAATGTGACTGGACAAAAAAGATATGATCTAATACTAATAGACTAGGGAAACCCAGCAAGGCCTGTACAGATTCTTCCTGGCCTCTCTGGCTAGCATTCCTTCCTCCAGGGTATGGGGTAGGAACTCTTCTGAAATGAAAGTCTTATGACCCATAATCAGAAAGGCAGGGGAAGATTAGAGTCCTGCTTTGGGCAGGTGAAAGGAGGGCAGGAGAAGGTCAGAGAGAGATTCTGTTTTCTGAGGCTTGCTTCAAGAGCTCCAACATTATAACGAAAGCTAGGGGAGTTATGAGCTAGGAACCGTGGACAAAAATTAACATACATATATCACAATATCACAGATACTCAACCTGTACTGCTGGCATAAGAATAAATTAGTATAATTTTATGAAGGCAATAGGTATTAAAAGCTTTAAAAATACTTATCCTTAAAAGAACTGACCACAAAATACAAACATAGCCAATTGGCACATAAAAATAGGTTCACCATCATTAGTCATGGGGAAATGGAAATTAAAATGCACATCACCAGGGGAAGAGAACCAATATTGAATCTAGTTGACAGACAAATCTCAAGTATAAATTCAGAGAAAAGAGAAGGAGAAAATAATATATAACATCATAGCATTCATGAAAAATGTCAACCTTTTACTCTGAAATACTTTGACTTACAGAAAATTGCAAAAATGGTAGAGTTCTCCTACTCCCAGTTTCCTGATGTTAACATCTTACTTAACACAATTATCAAAATTTAAAAGCGAACATTGGTATATTATTAACTACATACTTTACTCCCTCCCAATCTGTGGCATTTCCTCGGTTGTTCCTTGTTTTTCATGACCATGACGCTTTTTTTTTTTTTTTTTTTTTTTGAGACAAAGTATCGCTCTTGTCCCCCCAGGCTGGAGTGCAATGGCTTTATCTCGGCTCACTGCAACCTCTGCCTCCTGGGCTCAAGCGACTCTTCTGCCTCAGCCTCCCGAGTAGCTGGCATTACAAGCGCCTGCCACCATGCCAGCTAATTCTTGTATTTTTAGTAGAGACGGGGTTTCACTGTATTGGCGAGGCTTGTCTCGAACTCCTGACCTCAGGTGATCCGCCTGCCTCGGCCTCCCAAAGTGCTGGGATTACAGGTGTGAGCCACCGCACCCGCCGAGAAGAGTATTAGTCAGTTTTTTTTTTTTTTTTTTTTTTTTTTTTTTTTTATTTTTTTTTTTTTTTTTTTTTTTTTTTTTTGTCACCCAGGCT
Organism: Hylobates moloch; assembly: GCF_009828535.3. Taxonomy (NCBI): domain Eukaryota; kingdom Metazoa; phylum Chordata; class Mammalia; order Primates; family Hylobatidae; genus Hylobates; species Hylobates moloch. The sequence continues at coordinate 41,931,244 of NW_026652295.1, read as the reverse complement.
GGAATGCAGTGGAGCGATCTCGGCTCACTGCAAGCTTTGCCTCCCGGGTTCATGCCATTCTCCTGCCTCAGTCTCCCGAGTAGCTGGGACCACAGGCGTCCGCCACCACGCCCGGCTAATTTTTTTTTTTTTTTTTTTGTATTTTTAGTAGAGACGGGGTTTCACCATCTTAGCCAAGATGGTCTCGATCTCCTGACCTCATGATCCGCCCGCCTCGGCCTCCCAAAGTGCTGGGATTACAGACGTGAGCCACCTCACCCTGCCTGGTCAGTTATTTTGAGAATGTCTCTTAATTTGGGTTTGTCTGATGTTTTCGTATGATTAAGATTATGCATTTTGGGCAAGAATATAATGGCAGTGATGGGGGGGTGAAATACATGCTGTCAATATATCTTATTACCTATTTAACCATGATCAGTGAAACGTTTTTTGCCACATTTGTCATTATACGGTTACTATTTTTCCTTTTGTAACTTAAAAATATCAAAGATACCCTCAGACGGCAAACATCCTGTTTCTCTTCAACCTTTCAATCACTAAGCACCCATCAGTGGCTCGTGCCTATAACAATTACTTTGTAGCATTCCGTGATTTTTCTACCATTCATGTAAATTTCTTAAACACAAGAGAAAACTCAATCTAACAGATAAACATATAAAAAGGTAGCTTGGAAGAACAAACCTTACATGCTTGAGAGTGGATGCTGTCTATTATTTAACATTTTTAGTAATCTGGAAGAAGAAATATAAAGCAGTGGCTCCCAAAATTTGCTATATATTAAAATCACCTGGGAATCTGTACTTTTTTTTTTTTTTGAGACGGAGTCTTGCTCTGTCGCCCAGGCTGGAGTGCAATGGCACAATCTCGGTTCACTGCAACCTCCGCCTCCCGGGTTCACGCCATTCTCCTGCCTCAGCCTCCCGAGTAGCTGGGATTACACAGGTGCGCACCACCCCGCCCGGCTTTTTTGTATTTTTAGTAAAGATGGGGTTTTGCCATGTTGGCCAGGCTGCTTTAAATACTATTGATATTTGACTTCCACAACTATATATACTAACTTAATTGGTATTGGTATGACCTGGGCATGAGTTTTTTGTTGTTGTTGTTGTTGTTTTTGAGATAGAGTGTCGCTCTTGTTGTGCAGGCTGGAGTACAATGGCACAGTCTCGGCTCACTGCAACCTCTGCCTCCCGGGTTCAAGCAATTCTCGTGCCTCAGCCTCCCAGGTAGCTGGGACTACAGGCACACGCCACCACGCCCGGCTAATTTTTGTATTTCGAGTAGAGACGGGGTTTCACCACGTTGGCCAGGCTAGTCTCTAACTCCACCTCGGCCTTCCAAAGTGCTGGGATTACAGGCGTGAGTCACCGCGCTCAGCCTAGCATGGGGATTTTTTTTTTTTTTTCTAGACAGAGTCTCGGTCTGTCACCCAGGCTGGAGTGCAGTGGTGAGATCTCAGCTCACTGCAACCTCCACCTCCCGGATTCAAGTGATTCCTCTGCCTCAGCCTCCCCATTAGCTGGGACTACAGGCACGTGCCACCCCACCCAGCTAATTTTTTGTATTTTTAGTAGAGACGGGGTTTCATCGTGTTGGCCAGGATGGTCTCGATCTCCTGACCTCGTGTTCCGCCCGACTCGGCCTCCCAAAGTGCTGGGATTACAGGCGTGTGCCACCGCGCCGGGCCGGGGATTTTTAAAAGCTCTCCAGGTAATTCCAATATGCAGCAGTTTGGGAGCCAAGACCTAAATAAGACAATCGAAACACCAGCAATCCATGATTTAAATACGAGAAACACAGGTTATACAGTTGAGTGAGCACCAACTGTATTCTAAAAAAAGTTTTTCAAAAACTAACATTCATCTTGAAAAAAACCGTGTCTTACAACTGCAAAGCAGGAAGGTGAGTGGAAAGAAAAATAATTAAAATCAGAGCAGTCAAAGCATTAATTCCTTATAAATTCCAATCGACGCCTAAAACAGGCAGAATGTGGTATTTTAAATATTTACAAGTTAAAACCATAACATGCCAGAAATCTCTCTATTTTGAAGTGGCTTTTCAGTAGTACTGGAACAGATTGAGCCAACAAATAGTATTGTCACAGAAAAAAACACAGGCTAAGCACCATATTAGATCCAAATACCAGAAGTGGAGCAGGAATAGGAAGCAGTGATTTATGTTCAGCACACAATTTACTAAGCACACAATCACAAAAACAGACATGCAGACTTTAACTGATAATAAAGCTATTGAGGTTTTCCGTTTATGTATTTACTCGAGAAAGCAAGAGATTTATTTATTTATTTTTGAGATGGAGTTTCGCTCTGTCGCCCAGGCCGGAGTGCAAAGGCGCGATCTCGGCTCACTGAACCTCCGCCTCCCGGGTTCAAGCGATTCTCCCACCTCAGCCTCCCGAGTAGCTGAGATTACAGGCGCGCGCCGCCACGCCTGTATAAAAATACTAAAAATGCAAACATAATTTTTGTATTTTTAGTAGAGACGGGGTTTCACCGTGTTGGCGAGGCTGGTCTCGAACTCCAGACCTCAGAAGATCCACCCGCCTCGGCCTCCCAAAGTGCTGGGATTACAGGCGTGAGCCACCGCGCCCGGCCAAGAGCTTTATAAAGATGGAAAACGAAGAAGACTTTCTGCCCAAGCCATGCTTTTGGATAAGGATTACACTACTTTGAAATCTTATACATAGCACTTGGCCAATTATCAAAACTGCACAAGCCTTCACTGATTGCAATTATTCCCTTTAAACATCTCGAGTTACCCCAATCCGCACAAAACAAGTTTAGTGCCCACCAGGTAATAACACATCCAGGAAAATAATTCCAAGAGAGAGGTTTAAGAACTGCAGGAAAAACATACTTTTTTCTACAAGAAAAATCTTAGAGGACAGTACCAGGGCCTTATCCCTGTTAGCATGATTTATATTTCACGTAACGTTGGCCCAGTCACTGCTACATTATAAAACCAACAGCCAAGGCAACATAGAAAGTCTGAACACAGTGACAGCGAACGGTTCTAAATTTTCTTACCAAGGTAACAAACACCTGGCAAAACTGCCAGCAGCGGTTGCCGAAAATGCTGGGCTCGGTGCCCACTGGAAGGAAAATGGAAGGACTCTTGAATATCTTTTCGCCTTTCTGGGAGCGGTCCAGTGAGTTTCGAGCGAGATTTATTCCCCGTGACGACGGAGAAACCGAGAAGGGATCGTAAAGGATCCTGCCCGGGCAACCGTCCCCCCAGCAGGGATCAGCCGAGAGCGGCGCGCCCAGCAACGACGCCGCCCGACTGAGGTCTGACAGCGCGCCCGCTGCGAAGGGCCGTTGACGCGGCTGCGCACCGCGGCTCTTCCGCCTCCCGCCCCGCCCACCTAAGTTCAACCTTCACACGGGAGCCACCACTTCCGCGGGCGCGTGCGCAGTGGCGGGCCGGGCGCGTGCGCAGCGCCGGCTCCTTCCTAGCGCGAGCTGCGGCTCACGCTCCTCCTCCAGCTTCCCACCCCCGCCTGCCCGCCGCGGCCCGGTACCAACGGGTGGTCTCGCCGAGGGAGCTGTCGTGCCTCGTGGTCCCGGGACTGCAGTGGTGTGCGCTCTCGGCGCGTGGCGCTAGGCGTGGCGCTAGGCATGGCGATGGATCAAGTAAACGCGCTGTGCGAGCAGCTGGTGAAAGCGGTGACGGTCATGATGGACCCCAACTCCACCCAGCGCTACCGGCTGGAAGCCCTCAAGGTAGCTGGGGTCCTGGCGTCCTGGGCCGGTCCCGACACCCTCTCCCAGCCCCAGCAGCTCCGGCGCCGCCTGTAACTGGGGTAGTCTCCCGCCCACGCGGCCCCTGGACCTCCTTTCCCAACTCCCCGGGACCTTCCCCTCGCGGCCCTCCGCGCCTCTCCCAAACCCCTGCCTTCTCTACTCGCCGCTCCTGTCCTTTGCCTGGGACACTCCGGTACCTAGCTGCTTCTCATCTCGCCGCAGCTTCCCACAGCCCTCTCCTCCCCCTTTCCTCGCTTCTGTGCACTCTTGTCCGCAACACGACCCTCGTCCATTTTCATTCCCCAAGCCCGACATCCCCTCGCCTTCCCGAGGCGCACGTGTATATCCCGCCCCCAACACCAGCTTCATTCTTTACGGTCTCTCCTGCACTAAACGTTTTCCTGCTGGCCCACTCCCCTGACCCGAACTGACCGAGCTCCAGCCCCTCTGGTACCCTTATGCTTATATATCCTTTAACATCTCTCGCTAACTTTCGTTTGTGTCTTGGACATTTTCCGGGGAAATTCTCGCACCCCTACTTCTCCCATGTTTTTGAGTGTAATTTTTTTCGGCTATTTTGCGCAAAGATAACTTCTACCACTTACTTTGCATTTTAACAAGGGCACTTTGGTTTCCTGAAAGGAGTTTGCTTGAGACCCGAATGCTCTGCTCTTGGGACTGACTTATGTTGCAGTTTGGGGGTGCTAATACAATTCAAGCTTACTTGCCCATAAAACAACGTGTGTGGGCTGTGAGAAATGGCCATTTAGGAGAAAATACTTGTGCTGTACATTTTTAAAGTGATGTTAACTTCAAAAAAGAGAGTGACCACCACTTGGAGAAAATGTTACAATATGTAGATGTATGCCACAGGGTTTGGAATCAGAAACAATTGGGTTCTATTAGTTTGGTTTTTATTATTAATATTTAAAATAGACACAAAAGTGGAGAGAATACGACAGTGATTCTGCATGTTCCTGTCACCTAAATTCAGCAATTAAAGATTTTACCGCATTTACTTTTTCCACTGCCTATCCTCTCTCCCTGCCTCGAAGGTTTTTAAAAGAAACCCTAGAAATTGTTATTTCACCCCTATGTACATCAGGGGAATGTCTCTAACATAATTTCTTATTCCTTTGTGTCCATTTTTTTCCAACACTAGTAGGGCTACTGTTGGCCATAGCATGGAAGAAATCTGGAACCATCACGCTGGAAAGAATGTTTATCAGTTCTTTATTCATAATATATATATAATATATATACATAAAATAGAGTGAACACCACTTGGAAATGTTTTGTGTATATATAACATTTTACATATTTTATATTTTTATTTTTACATTAAATATATATTTTAAAAGCAACTGTGCTTGGAGATCCATATAATATTGATCTAGGTTTTGCAACTTTAAACATGTAGCTTAGGTTGGAGTTTCTTTTTGAGATAGGATCACACTCTGGTTGTCCAGGGTGGCATGCAGTGGTGAGATCTCGGCTCACTCCAGCCTTGATTTCCCGAGCTCAAGTGATTCTCCTACCACTTCAGCCTCCTGAGTAGCTGGGATTACAGGCACCTGCCACCATGCCCGGCTAATTTTAAAAAATATTTTTAGTAGGCTGGGCGCAGTGGCTCGCACCTGTAATCCCAACACTTTGGGAGGCCAAGGCAGGTGGATCACCTGAGGTCAGGAGTTCAAGACCAGCCTAGTCAACATGATGAAACCCCGTTTCTACTAAAAATAAAAAAATTAGCTGGGTGTGGTGGCTTGCACTTGTAGTCCCAGCTACTTGGGCTCGGGAGGCCGAGGCAGGAGAACTGCTTGAACCTGGGAGGCAGAGGTTGCAGTGAGCCGAGATCATGCCATTGCACTCCAGCCTGGGCGACAGAGTGAGACTCCATAAATTATATATATATACATACATATATACATATATATGTATATGTACAATATAATATATATGTATATAATAATATATACATATATATGTATGTATACATATATATTATAGAGATGGGGGTTTCTCGAACTCCTAGACTCAAGTAGTCCACCCATCTCAGCCTCCCACAGTGCTGGGACAGGTGTGAGCCACTGCACCTGGCCCTGGTTGGAGATTCTTAAGATGAAATTCTTTTAGTCCCTATTCTCTCAGCCCTTGAAAGGAAACACTAACTTTTCTTCTTTCAGTTTTGTGAAGAGTTTAAAGAAAAGTGTCCTATCTGTGTCCCCTGTGGCTTGAGGTTGGCTGAGAAAACACAAATTGCCATCGTCAGACATTTTGGCCTTCAGATCCTGGAACACGTTGTCAAGTAAGGAGCTCTTGGACATTACCACTGAAGTCTGAGAGAACAGATCTTTATATCTTATATAACCTATAGAGATGCTGTTTAAGTGAGTAGAGAAGAGCAATCTCCAAGAAGAAAGGAATGATCCCCTAGATGTTATCAGAACCTCACAGGAGCTCTCATTCAAGATTTAACCTTTCTTTTTTTCAGTTTCTTCATCCATGTAAAGTGTGTGGTACATATTACCCATTCAACAAATATTACCTGCCATTTAGCCAATACTTTACTGAGCTCTGACTATATGCCAGTAGCCCTCGAAGCCTTTTTAGAGTAATGCAATGTATAGGTCAGTGAATCTCTGATTAGGCACTGTGGCTTTCTTTTTTCTCTCTCTCTTTCTGAGTTTATGTGCCTTCTCTGGATGGTACATCCAAAGCAGGATTATATGAGAATAACTGAAAACCCATCCTAACTTGATTGTCCTACCCTCAACACCTATCAGAAGAGGTAGCCTTTAAGACTTAGCCATAGTTTTTCCGGAATTGTTTTGTAAGCCAGCACAGAAAATGAGTGATGTCAAAATTGCATTTTCTGAAAAGCAAGTACATTGTTGCAGTTGACCTAGATATATATTCACTTTTGGCCCATCAATAAAATCATGAGGAAAAGCTGACGTGTGGTACAAATCTTGTGCAGATTCCAGTTAATAGACCATTGCATATATAAAACCTTTTCCCAAGAAGTTTTCTGTTAGTATTTTGGTTAAACGTAGATCATTTTTGCCCATTCGTTGATGGGTACAGAATCAAAAGTATAATTTCTTAATGAAATCTCCAGCGTAATCAAATGTAGAAATCCATGCTATTCTCTTGTAAAGACAAGACTTCTAAAGTGGTTCTATTGACTTTATGCATTTTGGTGGCCAGGTTTCGGTGGAACGGCATGTCTCGATTGGAGAAGGTGTATCTGAAGAACAGTGTCATGGAGCTGATTGCAAATGTAAGGAATGGGTGGTTGGGAGACATGTTTCCAAGGTAGTTTAGGCAAAGCGCGACTTCTTCAATAGAGAGTTTGTGTAAAAATTCACTGGTTCTAAATAGGTCAGACAGCACAAGAAATCATAATTCAGGCCAGGCACAGTGACTCACACCTGTAATTCCAGTGCTTTGGGAAGCTGAGGTAGGAGGATCACCTGCATCTAAGAATTCGAGAGCAGCTTGGGCAATGCAGTGAGACCCCATCTCTACCAAAAATACAAAAATTAGCTGAGCGTGGTGGCGCATGTCTGTGGCCCAGCTACTCAGGAGGCTGGGGTGGGAGGAATGTCTGAGCCCAAGAGGTCCAGGCTGCAGTGAGCTGTGATGGTGCCATGGTGCTCCAGCCTGTGCAACAGAGCAAGACCCTATCTCCAAAGGAAAAAAAAAAAAAAAAACCAGAAAGCACAATTCAGCATATGTCTCTTACTAGGTTTAATTAATCACACTTATGTATTGACTTCTGTTTTTTAAATTATAAAGACAGGGCAGTGGGGATTAAATATTTTCAACAAATCAAGATTCTTAGATCTAAATTAGATTGAAACACTGTTTTATTTTCTTTTATTCCAAACAACTACTATGTGATACTAATGATGAAAAACATGCAGAATTTTAAGTATGCAGAATGAATTTGTTTCAAGTATTAGAATATGACTTTTTTTTTTTTTTTTTGAGACAGGGTCTCTGTTGCTCAGGCTGGATTGCATTAGCATGATCATAGCTCACTGCAGCCTCGAACTCCTGGGCTCAAGTGATCTTCTCACCTTAGCCTCCCAAGTAGCTGGGATTATAGGCATGTGGTACCATGCCCAGCTAATTTTGTTTTTGTTTTTAGAGAGACAGGGTCTCACTATGTTTCCCATGCTAGTCTGGTCTCAAACCCCTGGCCTCAAGCAATCCTCCCACCTTGGCTTTCCAAAATGCTGAGATTACAGGTGTGATGACTGGATGACTGTCTCTTTAAACACAAAACAGAATATGACTTTAAACATGTTCAAAATTGTAGCCTTTTTTCTTTCTTGGTTTTTTTAAATAAAAGACATGAGAGATGGGATCTTCTAATACTTCTGCGTCTTCTAGTATTAGAACTATTGGTAAAATATTCATTTGCCCCTTCATACCCTTCCATTTTACCAGCTACTCACTATACTCCTTATTTCTTTTTTTTTTTTTTTTTTTTTTTTTGAGACAGAGTCTCGCTCTGTCGCCCAGGCTGGAGTGCAGTGGCGCGATCTCGGCTCACTGCAAGCTCCGCCTCCCGGGTTCACGCCATTCTCCTGCCTCAGCCTCTCCGAGTAGCTGGGACTACAGGCACCCGCCACCACGCCCGGCTAATTTTTTTTTATTTTTTTATTTTTAGTAGAGACGGGGTTTCACCGTGGTCTCGATCTCCTGACCTCGTGATCCGCCCGCCTCGGCCTCCCAAAGTGCTGGGATTACAAGCGTGAGCCACCGCGCCCGGCCTATACTCCTTATTTCTATACCCTTCCTCCCTGACCTTCTGCAAACTGAAGCAATCAATATGAGAATCTTTTCATTTTGTAAAGAATAATGATGTCATCCTAGCTCTCTATATGACAGCCTTTTTATTAGGTGATGCAACCCTCACTTAAGCTTTAAGTGAAAGAGTGATTAGCGAGAATGCAGGACAAGTGACTCAGGCATGAAGAACAGGTTCATTTTTTCTGTTTGGTTTAAAAGTAGGCCTGCTGATAAATTTTGTACAACTCTACAGCCCAGCTTTTTTCTGGAATTCTGGAATCCAGTCTTGCCTATCTCTTAATATCTCTTGTTCTTTTTCAGGGAACATTGAACATGTTGGAAGAGGAGAACCATATTAAAGATGCTCTGTCTCGAATTGTAGTGGAAATGATCAAGCGAGAGTGGCCACAGCATTGGCCTGACATGCTAATAGAATTGGACACCCTTTCCAAACAAGGGGTATGAAACACAGCTATATCAGTTTGGTATACTTTTCCTTGGAACAAACTTCAGGGTTTGTTGTTTGATTTTGTTTGTGGTTTTTTGTTTTTTTTTTGGCAACAGAAAATAGCCTTTGGATATACATAAAATGAAAAGATATTTTAGTTTTTAACTAGCTTATTTCTATTGGTATAGGAAACACAGACAGAATTGGTGATGTTTATCCTTTTGCGACTGGCAGAGGATGTAGTGACTTTTCAGACACTTCCCCCTCAAAGAAGAAGGGACATCCAGCAAACATTAACCCAGAACATGGAAAGAATCTTCAGTTTTCTGCTTAACACACTTCAAGAAAATGTAAACAAGTATCAGCAAGTGGTAAGGGATACCCCTACTATAACATTTCTGTTTTCCAATATGAGTGTTTTTGATTAATCTTACAGTAAGGAACTAGGGTGTCTAGGTCAGCAAAATGAAAGCCTATTTTATAAGCAAAAAAAATAAAAAACTAGGAAATGACAGAAAAACTGGAGCTCATTTTCTTTATTTCTTTTTTGAGACGGAGGCTCGCTCTGTCACCTAGGCTGGAGTGCAGTGGCATGATCTCGGCTCACTGCAACCTCTGCCTCCCAGGTTCAAGCGATTCTCCTGCCTCAGCCTCCCAAGTAGCTGGGACTACAGGCGCCCGCCACCACGCCCGGCTAATTTTTTGTATTTCTAGTAGAGATGGGGTTTCACCGTGTTAGCCAGGATGGTCTCGATCTCCTGACCTCGTGATCCGCCCGCCTCCCAAAGTGCTGGGATTATAGGTGTGAGCCACCGCGCCTGGCCTTCTTTTTTTTTTTTTTTTTTTTAAAAAAGAGATAGGAATCTTGGCTTACTGCAACCTCCACCTCCTGGGATTACAGGCATGTGCCACCACACCTGGCTAATTTTTGTATTTTTAGTAGAGATGGAGTTTCACTGTGTTAGCAAGGCTAGTCTCAAACTCCTGGCCTCAGGTGGTCTACCCACCTTGCTCTCCCAAAGTGCTGAGATTATAGGTGTGAGCCACCGAGTCCAGCCCTAGGTGTTATTCTTAATTTTATTTTCAGAAGGGTTCGTTAGGAAAATACTAATTTATTTATTTATTTATTTATTTTTTTTTTGAGAGGGAGTCTCACTCTGTCACCCATGCTGGAGTGCAATGGCACAGTCTCGGCTCACTGCACCCTCTGCCTCCTGGGTTCAAGTGATTCTCCTGCCTCAGCCTCCCGGGTAGCTGAGATTACCGGTGCCTGCCACCATGCCCATCAAATTTTTGTATTTTAGTAGAGATGGTGTTTCACCGTGTTGGTCAGGCTGGTCTTAAACTCCTGAACTCAAATAATCCGCCTACCTTGGTCTCCCAGAGTGCTGGGATTGTAGGTGTGAGCCACCACACCTGGCCTAATTTTATATGCTTGTAAGTTAACATTATGTGCCTTTGTATGGATTTGAAATATAAGGATAAAAATCAACCATATTTGTGTATTCACTGAATAGCCACTATTTTGATGTATTTAATATCATATATATATGTATATACGTGTGTATATATATATGTATGTGTATATGTGTGTGTGTGTATATATATGTATGTATATTATGTGTGTATATATATATATATTTTTTTTTTGAGAGGGAGTTTCACTTTTGTTGCCCAGGCTGGAGTGCAGTAGTGCGGTCTTGGTTCACTGCAAACCTCCGCCTCCCAGGTTCGAGTGATTCTCCTGCCTCAGCTTCCCAAGTAGCTGGGATTACAGGCATGCGCCAGCACACCGGCTAATTTTTGTGATTTTAGTAGAGGTGGGGTTTCACCATGTTGGCCAGACTGGTCTCAAACCCCTGACCTCAGGTGATCCACCCGCCTTGGCCTCCCAGACTGCTGGGATTACAGGCGTGAGCCACCACGCCTGGCCAACATCCAGTATTTTTGAGTACATGGTTTTCATATAGTTATGCTATACATACATGATCATAAATTGTATTCATTTAATTATGCTTCTGACTTTACTTGTTCTCCCTAGGGGAATATCAATTATGCGTGCTTAGTAAAGTTGTGTTATTTTCCAAGATTAAAAATTGCATATATTTAAGAATCATTATTCAAGGGCATTGATGGGGGTGGGTAGAAAGTTATTATGTGGCCTTTTGCTTATTAAAAACACTGGATCTTTATACTTCCTTTCAGAAGACAGATACTTCTCAGGAGTCAAAGGTAAGAGCTCTTTATAAAGTTCGAAGGAGACCTTTGAACCTTTCAGGTGAGGGGATACGTGCCCCTAGTGGATGGTGACCTCAGCTTTGCTTGTGTTGTATTGTTTTGGAAACAGGTCTTACTGTTGCCCAGGCTGGAGTGCAGTTGTGTGGTCTCAGCTCACTGCAGCCATGACCTCCCCAGCTCAAGTGATCCTCTCACCTCAACTTCATGAGTAGCTAGGAATATAGGTGCACACCACCATGCCCAGCTAATACTTTCTATAGAAACAGGGTCTCAGTGTGTTGCCCAGGCTAGTATCAAACTCCTGGCTTCAAGTGATCCTCCAGCCTCGACCTCCCATAGTGACTGTGGGCCACTGCATGTGTCGTTTGTTGTTTTTGTTTTTGTTTTTGTTTTGAGACGGAGTCTTGCTCAGTCGCCCGGGCTGGAGTGCAGTGGCGCGATCTCGACTCACTGTAAGCTCCACCTCCTGGGTTCATGCCATTCTCCTCTCTCAGCCTCCCGAGTAGCTGGGACTACAGGCGCCCGCCACCATGCCTGGCTAATTTTTTGTATTTTTAGTAGAGACGGGGTTTCACTGTGTTAGCCAGGATAGTCTCAATCTCCTGACCTCATGATCCGCCCTTCTCAACTTCCCAAAGTGCTGGGATTACAGGTGTGAGCCACCACGCCCGGCCTGTCCTTTGTTTTATTTTTGATCACTGAGCTATGGTGGAAGGGAAGTAAAAAAAAAAAAAGAAAAACTTACTTTTTTTTTTTTTGACACAGGGTCTTACTTTGTCACCCAGGCTAGAGTACAGTGACGCAAACATGGCTCACTGCAGCTTCAACATCCAGGGTTCAAGTGAGCCTTACCTCAGCCTCATGAGTAGCTGGGACTATAGATGCATACCATCATGCCTGGCTAATTTTTGTAGTTTTTTGGTTTGGGTATTTTTTTCTTTTTCTTTTTTTTTTTTGGTAGACACTAGTTTTGCCATGTTGCCCAGGCTAGTCTTTAACTCCTGGGCTCAGCTGATCCACCCATCTTAGCCTCCCAAAGTGCTGGGATTGCAGGTGTGTGCCACTGCGCCCAGCCTTGGGATGTAAAATGATAAGATTTGGGGTTTTGTGAAAAAGATAAAATGGCCACACATGCCAGTATGGTCTTATCTATGGATGTTGAGAATGCCATTGTTTGAGAAGTGATTGTGTTCCCTACCTGTGACTGTTACGTGAGTATATTCTTAAAAAATAATTTTCTTAGAATTAGAAAATAGGAGTTCAGTTATAACCACAGGTTCCTTACCTGTTACCAAGGACTTCATGGTCCAAAGTTATTTCTTTTCTGGTAGGCGCAAGCAAACTGTCGAGTAGGAGTTGCAGCATTGAATACTCTAGCAGGCTATATTGACTGGGTGTCTATGAGTCACATCACTGCTGAAAACTGTAAACTCCTGGAGATACTGTGTTTGCTGTTGAATGAACAGGAACTTCAGTTGGGAGCCGCTGAGTGTCTTCTCATTGCAGTCAGCAGAAAAGTAAGTTACCACTTCAAACTGACTTATCCTCATAGTCTCTGAAGTAGGCCGTGTATGTGTTTCATTGCATGTTGTGGGAGAAAGTCATTTAAAGGTTTGGGTTTTTTTCCTTGGGGCCAACTTACTGCCTGCTTCCAACCCCCTTGGACAGGAGTTTGCCAATATTCAAGGGATCCTTTGGCAGAATGTGGAGATTTATCAGGCTGCATGGTTCTTGAAACAGCCATGATACTTGGCAATTTACAGTTAACAGATGAAAGTAAATGTTTAAAGCTTGCTTAATGAATGTCAAGGAATCTTGGATGGTGGCTACAGTAGGTTGTCTTTTTTTTTTTTTTTTTTCATTGACACAGTCTTGCTCTGTCACCCAGGCTGGAGCGCAGTGGCGTGATGTTGGCTCACTGCAACGTCCGCCTCCCAGGTTCAAGCAATTCTCCTGCCTCAGCTTCCCGAGTAGCTGGGACTATAGGCACATGCCACCATGCCCGACTGATTTTTGTATTTTTTAGTAGAGATGAGGTTTCGCCATGTTAGCCAGGCTCGTCTCGAACTCCTGACCTCAAGTGATCTGCCCTCCTCAGCCTCCTAAAGTGCTGGCATTACAGACGTGAGCCACTGTGCCCAGCCTATATCTGTCTTGGCTAACCAATGGAACTATGACTCTTTTCTCCATAGGAATATTATCTACAAATGAAATTTACTTTGCTGTCATATCAGCATTATTGCCCAACACACACATTTATTTATTTATTTATTTATTTTTTGAGACAGAGTCTCGTTCTGTCGTCTAGGCTGGAGTGCAGTGGTGCAATCTCAGCTCAGTGCGACCTCCATCTGCCGGGTTCAAGCAATTCTGCCTCAGCCTCCTCAGTAGCTGGGATTACAGACGTGTGCCACCACACCCAGCTAATTTTTGTATTTTTTAGTAGGGACGGGGTTTCACTATGTTGGCCAGGCTGGTCTCGAACTTTTGACCTCAAATGATCCACCTGCTTTGACCTCCCAAAGTGCTAGGATTGCAGGTGTGAGCGACGGCACCTGGCCTAATTTTTGTATTTTTAGTAGAGACAGGGTTTCACCATGTTGGCCAGGCTGATCTTGAACTGATCTCAGGTGTTGTGTCTGCCTCGTCCTCCCAAAGTGCTGGGATTACAGGCGTGAGCCACCGCACTCAGCCTGCCCAACACATTTAAAAATGTAAGTTTATGCTTTTTCACTAAACTGATAGTTTTGACAAAAAATATGTAAGTTTATCCAGATTTGGTTTTAAAGAGTTGGGCTTCTTTCTAGTGTTTCACTAAACCCTGGGGTATATAAGAAATTATAAAGTCAATATATTTGATTATATACTTACAGAAGATGTCGGTACTTTGAAGTATAGTTTATATGACTGTGTTTCCCTAAAATTGGGTCTAGGGCAAGTTGGAAGACCGGAAGCCCTTGATGGTCTTATTTGGAGATGTTGCCATGCATTATATACTCTCCGCTGCACAGTGAGTATCTTTACTTTTCAGTGTGTTTTCTAATTTCTTTGTCATTTTTCTATCTTATTTGGATTTATCTGAAGTTCTTTTTTTTTTTTTTTTTTTTGAGCTGGATCTCGCTCTCGCCCTGTCACCCAGGCTGGAGTGCAGTGGCGCGATCTTGGCTCACCACAACCTCCGTCTCCTGGAATCAAGCGATTCTCCTGCCTCAGCCTCCCAAGTAGCTGGGATTACAGGCGCACCACCATGCCTGGCTAATTTTTCTATTTTTAGTCGAGACAGGGTTTTGCCATGTTGACCACGCTGGTCTCAAATTCTTTTTTTTTTTTTTTTTTGAGACGGAGTCTCGCTCTGTCGCCGAGGCTGGAGTGCAGTGGCGCGATCTCGGCTCACTGCAAGCTCCGCCTCCCGGGTTCACGCCATTCTCCTGCCTCAGCCTCTCCAAGTAGCTGGGACTACAGGTGCCCGCCACCACGCCCGGCTAATTTTTTTGTATTTTTAGTAGAGACGGGGTTTCACCGTGGTCTCGATCTCCTGACCTCGTGATCCGCCCGCCTCGGCCTCCCAAAGTGCTGGGATTACAAGCGTGAGCCACCGCGCCCGGCCTGGTCTCAAATTCTTGACCTCAGGTGGTCTACCTGCCTCAGCCTCCCAAAGTGCTGGGATTACAGGCATGAGCCCCTGTGCCCACCTGAAGTTCTTATTTAAATGCTAGCTGTCAATCGACAGTGTTTTTGGATAAGAAAATGAGGCATTGGCCGGATGTGGTGGCTCACACCTGTAATCCCAGCACTTTGGGAGGCCAAGACAGGTGGATCACTTGAGGCCAGGAGTTTGAGACCAGCCTGGCCAACATGGTGAAACCCCATCTCTACTAAAATACAAAAATTAGCCAGACCTGGTGGCGCACACCTGTAATCCCAGCTACTGAGGAGGCTGAGGCAGGAGAATATCTTGAACCTGGGAGGCAGAGGTTGCTGTGAGCCAAGATCACGCCACTGCACTCCAGCCTGGGCAACAAAGTGAGACTCTGTCTCAAAAAAAAAAAAAAAAAAAAAATGAGGCAGTCATGGCTGAATGTGCTAGCTAACATTTGTAACCTCAGCACTTGGGGAGGCCAAGGCGGGAGGACTGATTGAGTCAGGAGTTCGAGACCAACCTGAGCAACATGGCAGGACTCCATCTCTACAAAAAAATATAGAAATTAGTCGGGTGTGGTGGTATGTGCACTTGTAGTCCCAGCTACTCAGAAGGCTGAGGTGGGAGGGTCACTACAGCCGGGAAGTTCAGGCAACCATGAACCATGATCATGCCACTGCACTCCAGCCTGGGCAACAGACTGAGACCTTGTCTCAGAAAAATAGTTTTAAAAAGTTTAAAAGTTTATAAAGTTAAGAAGTTACAGTAAGCTAAAGTTAATTCATTATTGAAGAAAGGAAGTTTTTTTTGTTTTTTTAGTTTTTTTTTTTTTGAGACGCAGTTTCACTCTTGTTGCCCAGGCTGGGGTGCAATGATGCGATCTCGGCTCACTGCAACCTCTGCCTCCCGGGTTCGAGTGATTCTCCTGCCTCAGCCTCCCAAGAAGCTGGGATTACAGGCATGCACCACCATGCCCAGCTAATTTTTTATTTTTAGTAGAAACAGGGTTTCTCTCTGTTGGTCAGGCTGGTCTTGAACTCCTGACCTCAGGTGATCCACCCACCTCAGCCTCCCAAAGTACTGGGATTATAGGCATGAACCATCGCGCCCGGCTGGAAAATTTTTAAAATAAATTTAGCGGGCCAGGTACAGTGGGTTATGCTTGTGATCACAGCACTTTAGGAGGCCAAGGCAGATGGATCACCTGAGATCAGGAGTTTGAGACCAGCCTGGCCAACGTGGTGAAACCCAATCTCTACTAAAAGTACAAAGTAGCCGGGTGTGGTGGCGCACGTGTGTATTCTTAGCTACTTGGGAGGCTGAGGCAGGAGATCGCTTGAACCTGGTAGGCGAAAGTTACAGTGAGCCAGGATTGTGCCCCTGCACTCCAGCTTAGGCAACAGAGTGAGACTCCATCTCTAAATAAATAAGTAAATTTAGTTTAGCCTAAGGGTACAGTATTTATAAAGTCTACAGTAGGGTCCAGTAATGTCCTAGGCTTCCACATTCACTCACCACTCACTGGACTCACCCAGTACAGTCTTCTGTCCTGCAGTCATTCATGGTAAGTGCCTTCTACAGGTATACCATTTTTTATCATTTATGCCATATTTTTACTGTACCTTTTCTGTATTTAGATACACAAATACTTACCATTGTGTTATAATTGCCTGCAGTATTGGCTACGGTAACATGCTATAGAGGTTTGTAGCCTAGGAGCAATAAGCTATGCTATATAGCCTGGATGTGTAATAGGCTATTCCTGTTGTGTAAGTACACTCTATGATGTTCAAATGGTGATAAAATCACTTAACGATGCATTTCTCAGTACACATCCCCAGTCGTTAAGTGATGCATGACTGTAAGGGCTTCCACGTACTTTCTTCCAATTGCTCTAGAAAATACTAAAGCAAGGCCGGGCGCAATGGCTCATGCCTGTAATCCCATATTTTGGGAGGCCAAGCCGTGAAGATTGCTTGGACCCAGAAGTTCAAGCCCAGTCTGGGCAACATGGCAAGACCTCATTCCTACAAAAATCAAAACGAAAATAAATTAGCTGGGTATGGTGGCATGCGCCTATAGTCCCAGCTACTTGGGAGGCTGCAGTGAGAGGATCCCTTGAAGCCCATTAGTTTGAGGCTACAGTGAGCCATGTTTGAGCCACTGTACTCCAGCTAGGTGTGACAGCAAGATCCTGTCTCAAAAAAAAAGAAAAGAAAGAAAATATTAAAGCATTTCTTGATAACATGTTTCTTACCAGGAAGTCAGGCAGAACTATATATTATAAGTAGTTGAATCTGTTCCAACACCATCTTTTTGATACTCTTTACCTTTAGTCCCAAGGAGAAAGGAAAAGGTATGAGGCACATGTGTTTTACATAAAATCTCTTACTACCCATTCTAATACACATTTTTCATGGCTTCCTTCCCTGTAGAGACTGCAGCACTGTTTTAAGGGATCCTGTTAATTAAATGAATAACGTTTTTTGGGTAGTTACTATTTTTAGGTCCAATTCTTAGTTCCATAGACATCATGACACTCATACTAAGTGGTGTCCCATTTCTGTTTGTGCTGTGGGTACCATACCACAACCATGGTTCATAAAGCTGTGATTCCAACCCAGGTAGTCAAACTCCAGAGATTGCACTGGACACCATAATATCGTCCTGTCCTTCAGTGTTCCTAAAGCCTAGGCCTCGTTTACCCCAAGATCCTTGCCTTTTATGTGATACTCTCCTCCTCCAGAAGACAGCTAATATGGCTGCTGTTCACACTCGTAGTTATTAATAGCTGTTTGTGTGAATAGTCCTATATCATTTCAGGTCAGGTTTTGCCACCAAATAAGTTAAAAAGATTTTTTAAAATTCTTAATTTAGCAAAACTATTGGAATTCTACTGAATTATAGACCTAACTAAATGATTTGGGGAAATGAGACACAAAGTGATGTTTTTATTATAGCCTTTTTAATTCTGTCAGTGATATAAGGAATTCTCTCATCTTACAGGACTGCTGATGGAGGAGGTTTGGTAGAAAAACACTATGTCTTTCTGAAGAGGCTCTGTCAGGTGTTGTGTGCGCTGGGCAATCAGCTGTGTGCATTGCTGGTGAGCTAGTGCTTGCTTTCTGTAGAGCTTCAAGCCCATTTGGGAAGAGCATTTAGAAACTTATGTTTCAATGAGGAGTTGCAAATGTCATTGATTTTAGCCTGATGGGGCAGTGCCCTACAAGTTATTGCATGATTCTATAGATTAAATTATCTTAATAGAATAGTGTTTGAGTGATCTAAATTTCTTTTAACAATAAAATAGTTATACCAACATCAGATATCCACATCTATTATTCCATAAAGTCAACGTTGGTTTCTTGTGAATTTTGGTACTTACAGAACCTCAATCTGCGAGTGCTTTATGCTTTTACATTCTGTTAGCCCACGAAACATGGACTTGAATAAAGAACCCTTTTCCCAATCTAAGGGATGTATTATTGGAGCACAAAAGAAAACTTGAGTCTGATTGACCTGGAAAACCTGCCATTAGAGAAATATTTAATACTCAGTCTTATAAGTTGGAAGACAGGACATTGGAACAGACATTTGCAATTGATGTTATATCTTTTTGTGGTGGTTTAAATGGTTAGAGAGGATAGTTGCGGAGATAAACCATTGAGGGGGCCAGGTGCAGTGGCTCATGCCTGTAATCCCAGCATTTTGGGAGGATGAGGTGGGCAGATCACCTGAGGTCAGGAGTTTGAGACTAGCCTGGCCGATGTGGTGAAACCCTGTCTCTACTAAAAATACAAAAATTAGCCAGGCATGGTGGTGCATGCCTGTTATCACAGCTACTCGGGAGGCTGAGGCAGGAGAATCGCTTGAACCCCAGAGGTAGAGGTTGCAGTGAGCCGAGATCGTGCCACTGCACTCCAGCCTGAGCAACAGAGTGAGACTCCATCTAAAAGAAAAAAAAAAGAAAAGAAACTATTGAAGGGGTTATGTAGTAGGTTGGGACACAGAGATGCGAATAGGTAAGGTCTGAGGAAGTAATACAGATTTTTTTTCTTCCTGTAATTTCTGAAATGAGTGTTTTTTATTTTACTGTTTGACCACAGAATGGGTTTTAATGATGATGATTGAGTAGGCAAAGTAACTTTCCTATATTTTAGCCCTTGAAGTGATGCCTTTCTTTAGCCAAAAGGAAATACAAAGTCCTTTTAAAACAAAATTTTTTGAGGGTTTAATTTATCTGTTTTTATTACTTCCCTGCTTTTTCCTCTCCTGCTTTTCTCGATCAACACCATTAATATAGTGGTCTTCTCCTACAGGGTGCAGATTCTGATGTAGAAACACCATCAAACTTTGGAAAATACCTGGAATCTTTTCTTGCTTTCACAACCCATCCAAGTCAGGTAAACTTTATACAGGTAACTTCTCAAAATTTTAGTTAGGTGAACCAATGTCAAGCACTGTGTCCTGAAATATTATTGTAGATCATGTATAAAATGTGACTCTTCAGGCCTTGGGGAATGACCGTAGTGTCATTTCATTAAGAGAATTATTGGCTCTTCTTCCTGAGCCAAACAGTGCACTTGTCTAGGTTAGCAGCTTTTCCCTTTAGGTAATATTCTGATTGTACTCAGTCACATGTGAGGTGTGTCCCAGGTGTTGTAGTACTAAAGTTATAAAGATTTTTGAAACAAAAGTCTGATTAATTGTATTATAAAATTAATTTCAGTCAGTTCAAAATTGTCCTTCTAATGTCACTCTGAGATTCCAGTATCCTTTTTTGCAAAGAAGAGAAAGTAGTAAAATTCAGCCCACATTCTAGGTAATTTCCTTGACCCACAGCCTTATCTTACTAACATGTGATCCACAGTGGGTAGTCATTACTGATAAATTGCAGTAGAGACAGCTGCAAAGTATTGTACAGATTTATTTCTATGAAAAAATGTAGTTGATAACTGCTAAGTAATAATCTGGGTTATATAGAATCCAAATCCTTAGACTGACGTTTTCTTTTTTTCCTCTTTAGTTTCTACGCTCTTCAACTCAGATGACTTGGGGAGCCCTCTTCAGGCATGAAATCCTGTCCCGTGATCCTTTGCTGTTAGCAATAATACCAAAATATCTTCGTGCTTCCATGACTAACTTGGTCAAGGTATATTATGGGAATCTAAACATGTGGAGTGTAGGTGAATACACATAATAAGACTTCGAGGCTGGGTGCAGTGGCTCATGCCTATAATCCCAGCTCTATGGAAGGCTGAGGCGGAAGGATCGCTTGAGCCCAGGAGTTGGAGACCAGCCTGTGCGACATGGCCAAACCTCGTCTCTACTAAAAATACAAAAAAATTAGCAGGGCATGGTGGTATGCACCTGTAGCCCCAGCTACTGGGGAGGCTTAAGGTGGGAGGATCACCTGAGCTTGGGAAATTGAGGCTGCATTGAGCTGAGATCGCAGCACCGCACTCCAGCCTAGGCGATGAGAGTGAGACCCTGTCTCGGGGGAAACATAAAAAAGACTTTGATTGGCATTATTAACAGCCCTTTCTTCATCACTAAGATTCCTTTACTGGACTTATTTTCTTATTCCTCAGGAAGAAATCAGTCCTTACTGGTTATTATAACTGCTCTTCCATATGAGAGTACTTATATATCGTAAGTATTGGGCTAGGTGCTAGGGCAAGAGCAGTGACCATACAATGTAATAATTGCTATTCAGGGGTTAAAAGCAGAATGCTTTGGAAGTACATAGGAGGGTTGAGTCGGGAAGATTCCAAGAGGAGGCAATATCTAAGGATTGCTTCTGGAGGCCAAGTGAGAGTTATAAAGGGAAATAAGGGGAGTGAGAGTAGAAGCAAAGATTGCTCACTACCTCAGTAGAGAGTTGCTCATGAATTCCCTGCTAAGCGCTCTTGCAGCTGACAGATTCTTAATCTTAATTTGTAACATCAGAGAATGGGGCACATTCAATTCCTTATTTTCTTAAGGAATTTGCGTAGTACATAGCACACACTTGTGTTCTGTTTTTTTTTTTTTTTTTTCTTTTTTTTTTCTTTTTTGAGACGGAGTCTCGCCCTGTCACTGAGGCTGGAGTGCAGTGGCACGATCTTGGCTCACTGCAACCTCTGCCTCCTGGGTTCAAGCAATTCTCCTGCCTCAGCCTCCCAAGTAGCTGGGACTACAGGTGCCCACCACCGCACTCGGCTAATTTTTTGTATTTTAGTAGAGACAGGGTTTTACTGTTTTTCCCAGACTGGTCTCAAACTCCTGAGCTCAGGCAGTCCATCCGCCTCAGCCTCCCAAAGTGCTGGGATTGCAGGCGTGAGCCACCGTGCCCAGCCACACTGTGTTCTTATTTTCTGCCATGGGCTTCAATTCTTTTTTGAATGAAACATACAAAGTTCTGCAAGTTCAAGTTTATTCTCAGTGTTCAGTATTTGAGGCAAGTAGCTCTCAATTCTTTCTTCCTTACTATGTACTGAATTGTCATTTTTTCTTGGGAGCCTAAAAGAATTCAAGAATTTAATTCTCCCTGAGGAACTTGGAGGATGGTATCAACTAAAAGTATTCTCTTTTCTACCACTGAGGAATACTGGAACTGGGAGCAAACTGTGGACCTGTGATAGAACTGAAGTGGATATTTACCATACAATATCTCATGCAAACCCTTAACTCTAAAATAAAATAAAAGTGCTTAAACTCCTGAAGCTTAAACACTCCTTCAGTGGGGACACTTTCATCCCCTACCCCAATTACCTTTCTCTTTCCAGATGGGCTTTCCTTCTAAAACAGACAGCCCTAGCTGTGAATATTCTCGGTTTGATTTTGATAGCGATGAGGACTTCAATGCTTTCTTCAACTGTAAGTGATGTTGGCCTTGGATTTCTCTCAACAGTCTCAGAATGGCATCTAGTATTATGAATCATGGTGCATGGTGTTTGGGGTTTTTACGAAAGATCCCCAAATCTGGATAGCAGCCTACTTATTAAGCTGTAGTTTCCCATTGCAGAAGAGTGCTGGGGCTATTCCAGGCGTAATGTTTTGTTTTATACCACAAACCCCCACAGCACTTGGACATTGATGTTTAGGGACGGTAACCATACTTAAGAGACTCTTGACTTTTTTTCATACTTAGGATTAAATACCATCTTACCTTATGGTTATTTGTTTCCCCCAAAAAGTGGAAAAATCCATTTTATTCTAATATTCTAGTTCTGTGTTTTCTGTGCCTTATTTCTTTTTTTTTTTTTTTTTTTTTGAGATGGAGTTTCACTCTTGTCGCCCAGGCTGGAGTGCAATGGCGCGATCTCGGCTCACCGCAACCTCTGCCTTCTGGGTTCAAGCGATTCTCCTGCCTCAGCTTCCCAAGTAGTTGGGATTACAGGCATGCACCACCATGCCCGGCTAATTTAGCATTTTTGGTAGAGACGGGGTTTCTCCATGTTGGTCAGGCTGGTCTCGAACTCCCGACCTCAGGTCATCTGCCTGCCTCAATCTCCCAAAGTGCTGGGATTACAGGTGCGAGCCACCGTGCCCAGCTTGCTTTTTTTTTTTTTTTACAGCTTTATTGAGACAAAATTCATTTACCATACGGTTCACCCACATATAGTATATAATTTAATGGTTTTTAGTATTTTTACAGAGTTGCGCAGCTATCACCACAATCAATTTTAGATTATATTTTCATCACCCCAAAAATAAATCCTATATCCACTAGGAGTCATCCCCCAATTCCCTCATCTCTCCCAGTCCTAGGCAACCAGTAATCTACTTTCTGTCTCTGTTTTGCCTATTCTGAACGTTTCATATAAATTGAATCATACATGGTCTTTTGTGACTGCCTTCTTTCACTTGCATAATATTTTTAAAATTCATTTAAGTACTTGATTTTTTTTTTTTTTTTTTTTTTGAGATGGAGTCTCGCTCTATTGCCCAGGCTGGAGTGCAGTGGCACAATCTCGGCTCACTGCAACCTCCACCTCCCAGATTCAAGAGATTCTCCTGCCTCAGCCTCCTGAATAGCTGGGACTACACACACGTGCCACCACACCCAGCTAATTTTTTGTGTTTTTAGTAGAGACGGGGTTTCACTGTGTTAGCCAGGATGGTCTCAATCTCCTGACCTCATGATCCACCCGCCTCGGCTTCCCAAAGTGCCAGGATTACAGGCGTAAGCCACCACACGTAGCCTTTTTTTGTCTTTGTTTTTGTTTTTGAGATGGAGTCTTGCTCTGTTGCCCAGGCTGGAGTGCAATGACACACCCTTGGCTCACTGCAGCCTCTGTCTCTGGGGTTCAAGGGATTCTCCTGCCTCACCCTCCCAAGTAACTGGGATTATAGGCATGCACCACCGTGCCCAGCTCATTGTTTTATTTTTAGTAGAGACTGGGTTTCATCATGTTGGCCAGGCTGGTCTCGAACTCCCGACCTCAGCTGATTCACCTGCCTTGGCCTCCCAAAGTGCTGGATTACAGGCGTGAGCCACCGCACCCATCCTTCATTTCTTTTTATTGCCAATATTTCATTGTATAGATATACCACATTTACTCATTTATTCATCTGTTGATGGACATTTGAGTTATTTCCATTTTTTGGCTATTACAAATAATGCTGCTATGAACATTTATATACAAGGTTTTGTTTAGACGTAAGTTTTTGTTTATCTTAGATATATAACTAGGAGTAGAATTGCTGGATAATATGGCAATTGCACGTTTAATATTTTCAGGAACTGCCAGACGATTTTCCACAGCAGCTGCACCATTTTTTATTACCACCAACCTGATTTACTTTTTAAAAAAAATTTTTTTTTTTTTTTTTGAGACATAGTCTCACTCTGTTGTCCAGGCAAGAGTGGTGCTGCGATTATGGCTTACTGCAATCTTGACCTCCCTGGGCTCAGCTGATCCTCCTACCTCACTCTCCCAAGTTACTGGGACTATAGGTGCATGCCACCATACCTGGCTACTTTTTGTATTTTTTGGTAGAGACTGGGTCTCACTGTATTGCCCAAACTGGTTTTGAACTCTTGGGCACAAGCAGTCTGCCCACCTTGGCCTCCTAAAGTGCTAGGATTTCAGGCGTGAGCTACTGCGCCCAACCCTGATTTCCTTTTAATTCCAACAGAAATGGGAGACTAAGTTTAGTTTGCCACGTACAGGATCTAGCTGGTAATACAGCTTCCAGAGATCACTTATTTTCAAAAATTTCTGGATTCATTAATAAAGTTTTATTGAGTGATTATTACATGCAAAGCACAAGTCTGCAAAACAGTTCCTTTGAATGCTTTTCTCCTAGGGTGGTAAATTAATAAACATTAACTAAGTACCTATTTTATACCAGTTATTGATTCCTGTCCTTCCCTTGGCATTTTCTCTTGGCAGCCTCCCGAGCCCAACAAGGAGAGGTGATGAGGTTGGCATGTCGTTTGGATCCCAAAACTAGCTTCCAGATGGCTGGGGAGTGGCTAAAGTATCAACTATCAACTTTTTTTGATGCTGGTTCTGTGAATTGTAAGTTTTTTTCATTACTGAATGTTAGTGAAATGTTAGGACAGTATCAAAACTATATATAGGAAATGAGCCTGAGCTACACACACATCAGAACGATATACTAATACTATTCAAAAATAGCTTTGCTCATCCTGGAGAGGGAGTGTTTTCATTGGCTCACACAAAGAAAGCAGATGACACATTTTAAATTTGTTTTAAGTTAGGGTAAAACCATGTCATTATCAGTTTTGCCATCATTTTCTAACAGAATCAACCAATTATTTATTGTTGATTTTATTTGCTTCACTTCAGGCACCAGCTTAACAAATTTCATGCCTAGACCTAACTTTAAGACTTTTCAACCAAATTCTTGCATAGCACTATTCCTGAAATCAGAAAGGATCTCCTGTTAGACATAACAGGAATAATACAGAGACTTCTCATATCACTCAGCCACCCCAAAGCTTTCGGGAAATTATACTTTACATAAATTCAAAATAATCCCCCTCTACCGAATGCCTCAACCAGTTAACTTCTCTGTACTCCATATGTTTTGTCTCTCATCTTAACGCATGCTATATGTGTGTGACGGTATTAATAAAGCAAAAAGGCTGGGTGCGGTGACTCACGCCTGTAATCCCAGCACTTTGGGAGGCCAAGGCGGGCAGATCACCTGAGGTCGAGAGTTCGACACTAGCCTGACCACCTTGGAGAAACCCTGTCTCTACTAAAAACACAAAAAATTAGCCAGCGTGGTGGCACATGCCTGTAATCCCAGCTACTTGGGAGGCTGAGGTAGGAGAATCGCTTGAACCCAGGAGGTGTAGGTTGCGGTTAGCCAAGATGGTGCCATTGTACTCCAGCCTGGGCAACGAGAGCGAAACTCCATCTCAAAAAAAAAAAAAAAAAAAAAAAAAGTGAATTAACTAGTGCACGTCACTGCTTTAGAAAAGCACCATACTACTGGCTGACATTTGAGGGATTTAACATTCAGTTTTATTTACAATTGATTTCTAAATTCTCTGATATTTGGTAACTTGAAAGGTTGAGGAAGCCCAAATGTGTTGCACTAAGATGAAACTAGTAAATAGGACTGCACTGTATGTAAGCAAGAAAAGCAATTGGTAAGTCTTAGGCCAGGCAGGGTGGCTCACGCCTGTAATCCTAGCACTTCAGGAGGCTGAGGCTGGGGATCACCTGAGGTCAGGAGTTCGAGACCAGCCTGGCCAACATGGCAAAACCCTGTCTCTACTAAAAAAATTAGCCAGGCGTGGTGGTGGGCCCCTTTAATCCTAGCTACTCAGGAGGCTGAGGCAGGAGAATCACTTGAACCCGGGAGGTGGAGGTTTCAGTGAGCCAAGATTGTGCCACTGCACTCCAGCCTGGGCAAAGAGCGGGACTCCATCTCAAAAAAGAAGGAAAAAAGGAAAAGCGGCTAGGCACAGTGGCTCATGCCTGTAATCCCAGCAGTTTGGGAGGCTGAGGTGGGTGGATCACAAGGTCAGGAGTTCAAGACCAGCCTGGCCAAGATGGTGAAACCTCGTTTCTACTAAAAAAAAAAAAAATACAAAAATTAGCCGGGCATGGTGGCAGGTGGCTATAATCCCAGCTACTTGGGAGGCTGAGGTGGAGAATTGCTTGAACCCGGGAGGCTGATGTTGCAGTGAGCTGAGATCTCGCTACTGCCCTCCAGCCTGGGTGACAGAGGAGTCTCCATCTCAAACAAACAAAAGCAATTGGCAACTCTTTTTGCTTGTGCGTTGCTATTTGAGTGGTGTGCTGTGGTAATAGTTGTAAACTTGAAGGATGGCACCCTTCTCTAGACATAGCCCTTAAGGTTGTCATGAGGCTATTGGATGTGAAGCAGCGTTTTGTATATTACATTGTTTCCTTATTGGGAAGATTCTTTAGGGTCTCAATTTTAATTATTTAGATTCTCATGGAAAAAATTACAAAGGGGGAGGAGGGGAGAAACTAATTCATGTTTATCAAGTACCTACTAATGGGCCAGGCAATGTTTTTGATGTTCACCTATGTATCCTCATTCATTACTCAAAATGGTTTTACTACAAGTCTCATAGAGGTGAATTCAGACTGCTCATTATTAGAGGAGGAGGCATGGTAGGAACCTTCACCTACCTCATTGCTTTCAGTACACATCATCTTTTCTTTGCCCCAGCTGAGAGGGGTTAGATTACCCCCTGCTCCTTCAATCATGAAATTCTCAGGTGTTCTCCAAGCCTCCATTGTCTCTCTGTGTCTTCTGTGATCTTTCAATGCTGATAATTGTGTGTGTGTGTGTGTGTGTGTGTGTTTTAAAGCTTGTTCTGCAGTTGGAACTGGAGAAGGAAGCCTCTGTTCCGTCTTCTCACCTTCATTTGTGCAGTGGGAAGCCATGACTCTTTTTTTGGAAAGTGTTATCACCCAGATGTTTCGAACACTAGATAGAGAAGTAAGTAATTATTTCCCATGCTGACTGCATGATTATTTTGACCTTTTTCTTTTCTTTTCTCTTTCTTTTTTGAGACACGATATCTCTCTGTTGCTCAGGCTGAAATGCAGTGGCACAATCACAGCTCTCTGTAACCTCCAACTCCTGGGCTCAAGCAATCCTCCTACCTCAGGCTCCTGAGGATCTAGGACTACAGTCACGTGCCACCACACCTGGCTAATTTATAATAAAAATGGAGTCTCTGTTGCCCGGGCTGATCTCAAACTCCTGGCCTCAAGTGACCCTCCTGCCTTGGCCTCTCAAGGTGCTGAGATTGCGGGCATGACCCACTACACCTGGTCAGTTTTTATCTTTTTTAAACTGGTAGTAGAATAGGAAAATCTATGGATGTACATCTTACAGAAAAGGAAACAGATTTAGAGAGGCTAAATAGCATACTCAAGTTCAAACAGCTAATAAATGGCAAAGTGGGGACCAAAACTCAGGTCTTTCTTTTTTTTTTTTTTTTTGAGACAGAGTCCTGCTCTGTAGCCCAGGCTGGAGTGCAGTGGCGCAATCTCGGCTCACTGCAAGCTCCGCCTCCCGGGTTCATGCCATTCTCCTGCCTCACCCTCTGGGGTAGCTAGGACTACAGGCGCCCGCCACCACACCCGGCTAATTTTTTTTGTATTTTTAGTAGAAACAGGGTTTCATTGTGTTAGCCAGGATGGTCTTGATCTCCTGTCCTCGTGATCCGCCCGCCTCGGCCTCCCAAAGTGCTGAGATTACAGGCGTGAGCTACCACGCCCGGCCAAAACTCAGGTCTTTCTAACTCTAAGCCCTGCCACATTTAGTATACATTTTAAGTACCACACTGCTTTAGAATACTGTAGGCCACCAGTATAGTGGCCACCTGTAGGTCTGAAAAGGAGGGTATGCACAGAGAGCCTCGACTATATCAGTAAAATCATATTTCTTAAAGTAAGCAGATGAGGATTTACTAAATTATAGAGAAATAGACAGAAGATATAATCCAACAATGTATAGAGGAGAACCAAAAGTAGCTGATAAGCCGGGCGCAGTGGCTCATGCCTATAATCCCAGCACTTTGGGAGGCCGAGGCTGGCCGATCACTTGAGTTCAGGAGTTCCAGACCAGCCTGGCCAACATGGTGAAACCTCGTCTCTACTAAAAACACAAAAATTAACTGGGCATGCTGGTGCACGTCTGTAATCTCAGCTGCTTGGGAGGCTGAGGTACGGGAATCGCTTGAACCCACGAGGCAGAGGCTGCAGTGAGCTGAGATCATGCCAGTGCACTCCAGCCTGTGTGACAGAGTGGGATTCTGTCTTAAAAAAGAAAAGGGTGGGGCACAGTGGCTCAGGCCTGTAATCCCAGCACTTGGAGGCTAAGGTGGGTGGATCACCTGAGGTCAGGAGTTCAAGACCAGCCTGGTCAATATGGCAAAACCCTGTCTCTACTAAAAATACAAAAATTAGCCGGGCATGGTGGTGGGTGCCTGTAATCCCAGCTACTCAGGAGGCTGAGGCAGGAGTATCACTTGAACCCAGGAGGTGGAGGTTGCAGTGAGCTGAGATTGTGCCATTGCACTGGGCAACCAAGAGTGATACATATATAAAGTAGCTGATAAATATGAAAAACATTCAGCCTCTTGATCAATTGAAGAAATAACAAAATTTAAGAGGTTTTAGGGAATAATATACTGCTTAGAAGATGGTAAGAAGGGCACACACAGCTGAGTACAGTGGTTCACACTTGTAATCCCAACACTTTGGGAGGCCAAGATGGGAGGAATGCTTGAACCCAGGAGTTTGAGACCAGCCTGGACAATATAGTGAGACCTCATCTCTGCTAAAAATTAAAAAAATTAACCAGGCATGGTGATGCGTGCCAGTAGTCCCACCTACTTGGGAGGCTGAGGCCATAGGATCACTTGAAACCAGGAGTTTGAGACCAGCCTGGTCAACATAACAACACTTCTACAACATCTCTACAAAAATTTTTAAAAAGTATCCAGGCAGCCGGGCGCGGTGGCTCACACCTGTAATCCCAGCACTTTGGGAGGCCGAGGCGGGTGGATCACGAGGTCAGGTGATCAAGACCATCTTGGCTAACACAGTGAAACCCCGTCTCCACTAAAAAAATACAAAAAATTAGCCGGGCGCAGTGGCAGGCGCCTGTAGTCCCAGCTACTTGGGAGGCTGAGGCAGGAGAATGGCGTCAACCTGGGAGGCGGAGCTTGCAGTGAGCCGAGATCGTGCCACTGCAGTCTGGCCTGGGCAAAAGAGCGAGACTCCGTCTCAAAAAAAAAAAAAAAAAAAAAAAGTATCCAGTCATGGTGGTGCCCACCTGTAGTCCTAGCTACTCAGGAGGCTAAGGCAGGAGGATCCCTTGAGCTCAAGAGTTTGAGGTTACAGTGAGCGATGATTGTGCCACTGCGCACTCCAGCCTAGGTGACAGAATGAGACCCTGTCTCTTTAAAAGATGAAAATAAAATGTAGCCAAAATGGTTATTTCTGAGTGGAGGCAGCCATGTCAACCTGTTTTATGTCTTTGTTACAGGAAATTCCTGTTAATGATGGAATAGAACTATTGCAGATGGTTCTGAACTTTGATACCAAGGATCCTCTCATCCTGTCCTGCGTCCTTACTAATGTCTCTGCGCTCTTTCCATTTGTCACCTACAGACCAGAGTTCCTGCCCCAGGTCTTCTCTAAGGTATAAAATCCATCTCCTTTGTAAATTTTATTTTGACGTTTCTAAGTTAATTTTTATTTATTTTATTTTTTGGAGACAGGATCTTGCTACATTGCCCAGGCTGGACTCAAATTACTAGTCTCACGGGATCCTCACACCTCACCCTTCTGAGTAGCTGAGACTACAAGCATGCACAACCATGCCTGGACTAGGCTAATTATTTTTGTAACTATTTTTTAAATTATGTGAGGCAAACTAATAAACAGCTATTTATTCATTTATTAAATATCTACTCAGTACTTATAGTGGATCAGGTACCATGCTAGTGCCTCACTCTTTAGGAACACTCTGGGAAGAAAGGCACAAAAACAGTTAATGTTACCTATATGGCATTGCAATGAAGATGTGTATAAAGGAGAGTATTCGAGTGTGCTGTCGGGCAGGGAGGGGATTTATGAGAGGAAGGAACACTTTCCAGGTTTCCAGTTCAGTTGACTAGGTGGGTGATAGAGCCACTCCTTGAGTCAGAATACCAGATTACGAAGGAGAACAGGAGTAAAGAGAAAGCGGTGAGTATTTTGGAATACTGTGAAGAATATGTAGAACATCTTTATGGAGACATCTCACAATAAATTGGCTATTCGAGGTTGAAGATCTAGACTCTAGAAAGTAACGAGATAAAATTAAAGCATCATCATCATAGAAGTCCCACGACTAAAAGTGAAGTCTTACTGAAGTGATTATGTATGTGGAGGTAGGAGACATGTGAGTCAAGCAAGGAACCTAGTGAATCACCATCATTGGAGGAGTGGAGAAAAAAATGAGAAGCCCCAACAGAAGAAAAAAGAGCCAGAGAAATGAAGAAAATGTTGTGTCACAAGACCAGTAGGACTTCAGAAAAGTGGGCTCATTTGTTGCAAATTCTTTGAGTTGGAGAATGTCCAGTGAGTTTCTTGACTACACCCTTGTCTGAGTTTAATTCCATAATAGTGGCCAAGGAAGCAGCCATATTTCACTGGAATGAGGAGTAAATGGGAAATAATGAAATGGAATCGAGGGGATAGATCATACAACTTCTGACAGAAAGAAGAGAGAGGCATTTCCATAGCCAAGTGCTTGGGTGATGGCATGAATTGTTCTGGGATCCTATTGTAGAATGTTTTGATGGTAAAATTGTGACTCCGATGACTCTTGTAGAGGTTATCTGAGAAAATGGACAATATGAATAAGCTCATGCCTATAGTCCCAGCTACTCAGAAGGCTAAAGCAGGAGAATCAGTTGAGCCCAGGAATTCAAGTCTAGTCTGGGCAACATAGCAAGATCTCATCTCTAAAACAAATAAACAAACATGAGTGACCTTTTTTCCTCCTCTCCCTTAGCTATTTTCATCTGTCACTTTTGAAACTGTTGAAGAAAGTAAGGTAAGACCATTAATTAAACCAATAGATTCTAACTTCTTGAGTACTAATGTATGAATACCTGATACTCAGTTTATATTTTTATATAAATGGGAGGGGATAGTAAAGGCGGTAGATTATCATATATGTTGTTTTGCCCTAGAGACACTATAGGGCATAGGAAACATAGATTCTTGGCGGCTATAAATGTTACTCCATTATACTCTTAGGGTTGTGAAAAATCATTGTGAACTTGCCCCTGACTGAGATATTTACATGAGTCTATGCAGCACCTGTATATTATATTAAAAGCAGCTCCGAGTTTGTTGAATGTCTCTTTTCAGGCCCCCAGAACCCGGGCAGTGAGGAACGTGAGGAGGCATGCTTGTTCCTCCATCATCAAGATGTGTCGTGACTACCCCCAGCTTGTGCTGGTAAGCTGCTGGACCCTGGCTGAAGTAGCCAAGTTTGGTTACATTTGTGTGTAAATCCAGCTTTCAGTGTACCTCACATAAAGAAAAAACTAGAAACTATAGCTTTGCATCATATAAGCATCCTTGGCCGGGCATGGTGGCTCACACCTGTAATCCCAACACTTTGGGAGACTGAGGTGGGTAGATCACCTGAGGCCAGTAGTTCGGGACCAGCCTGGCCAACATGGTGAAGTCCCATCTCTACTAAAAGTACAAAAAAATTAGCTGGGCATGGTGGTGCATGCGTGTAATCCCAGCTACATAGGAGGCTGAGGCAGGAGAATCACTTGAACTCAGGAGGCAGAGGTTGCAGTGAGCCAAGATCACGCCATTGCTCCAGCCTGGGCAACAAGCAAAACTCCGTCTCAAAAATAAATAAATAAATAAATAAATAAATAAATAAATAAATAAATAAAAAATAAATAAATAAATAAATAAATAAATAAATAAATAAATAAATAAATAAATAAACATTCTTGAATTGGTGTTTTCTTAGTATACTTAGTAGTATAGTTAGAAATGTGATGGCAAATGTAATCTCTCTTCAAAATACAAATAGTTCTCTGCCATATAGATTACTAAGTTTACCCCTATAATTCTACAGCTCTTTACTATGTGATGATCTTAATTACTACTGCCAAATGATGTGCCTGATCTTCAGAAAAGCAGATGCAAATCACAACCCTTTTCGGGGCATGGGGTTATAAGAAATTTAACATTACTCCAGATTACAAATTATCCAGAAATTTCTTCTCTGAATGCACAGCAGTTATCTCCATATATAGAGATAGATAGATAGATAGATAGATAGATAGATAGATAGATAGATAGATAGATAGATAGAGACAGACACAGATAGATAGATAGATAGATAGATAGATAGATAGATAGATAGATAGATAGATAGATAGATAGATATAGATAAATAGATACAGATATAAAACAAGCTGATCTTTTCACAGTTGTAATATGGGAAAGTGCAGTTATCCAAATACTCAAGACAACAGCTATCTTCTGCCTAAATTGTCTTGCTTATTTAGGCAAAATAAAGACATATAACAGAATTACCAAATAATAGCCTTATAGGCCTGACTTTCCTGGGACTGCTTTGGTTTTCTTCTTTCTTCCTTGAGTGAGCCACCTCTCCTTGAAAGTCAGACCTTTACCACCTCTGGCTTTTTTTCTTTTTGATCTGTAGCCCAATTTTGACATGCTTTATAACCATGTGAAGCAACTCCTCTCCAATGAGCTACTCCTGACACAGATGGAGAAGTGTGCCCTCATGGAAGCCCTGGTTCTCATTAGCAACCAATTTAAGAACTACGAGCGTCAGAAGGTGTTCCTAGAGGAGCTGATGGCACCAGTGGCCAGCATCTGGCTTTCTCAAGACATGCACAGGTAAAGGAGATCCCTTGCCCTGACTCTTACTATACTCAAGCACCCATTTTGGTTTAAGAGCTAGGCCCAGGGTGGGGTAGGGGTTAAGGATATTGAAGTGTGATGGCATTATCCATGATACCTGAAGTTTTCTAAAAGCAGTCTTTTGTAATTTAATCTCTGGTTCAATTAGATTGTGGGTGGGGAGGGCACAGAGTGAGACTCCTGTGGTGTCTGCATTGCAGCACCAGCACATTTAGAGAAACGAGAACAGCTAGGAAGGGCCATACAACCACACAGACACTTATCTGTGCTCACACAGTAGAGAAATTATTTTCTTTATATTTTGAAGATTATATTCTTGTTTAATTCTTAAATTGTTACTAATAACATTTGGGAGTGGGAAGGGAAATTTAAACCTTCAAATGACAGCTGACAATTAGTATGATTATACTCCTCTCACTATAAAAACTGCTCTTAAGAGCCAAATAATGATAGCCTGTTAACTCCTGTGGAAGAAACTGTCCTTGTTTAAAATCATGATATAACTTTTTTTTCCCCCGCCAACCTTCAGAGTGCTGTCAGATGTTGATGCTTTCATTGCGTATGTGGGTACAGATCAGAAGAGCTGTGACCCAGGCCTGGAGGATCCCTGTGGCTTAAACCGTGCACGAGTAAGACTTTCCTGGGAATGGGAAGTGGCATTGGCCATGGGTAGGAGTAGGGTGTTGTCTTTTGTCAAGTTTCTCAGAGATTTGTTTTTTCTATACTGGTGAGAAACGTGGGAGTCTCCACTTCCCTAAGCTTCTCCTTTCTTTTCTTCTTTAGTCTTGAATTCTTGAGTTAGTTCCCACAGCAGAGCAGATGGTCTTTTCTATGAAGTCATTATTTTGGCTTTAAGGATCTCTAAATAGCTCTGAAGACTGAAGGTGTAATGAGGAAGTAGGTCAGAACTTGGTCAGCAGGGTGAGTCCTCCCTGCCATTGCTCTCTGGCATGTAAAGTCTTAAGTGATGGCTTAACTTGCAAACCTGAGATTTTTCAGTGCTTTGCTATTTAAATAAGCATTGTTCCTGGCTCCATTATGGCACAAGTCCCATCAATTAACCTGGCAAGTAGTAGGCTGATTGAGAGTACCATGAGGGGGGATTAGGACACTAGCTGTTAAGGCCCAATAAGGGTCAACTCAAAGAAGATGAAATGATGGCATTTTAAACACTTTGTTTTGGATTGTATCTAAGCCACCTTCTCATCAGGGTCCTGTGGGTGGGTCACTGCAGCTCCTAGAAAGACAGCTTACTGCAAGGGAAGTTTCCAGAGCCTACCACTGGCCCTGAAAATGGCAGTGAGAGGATCCCTCTTGGACTTCACCTTAAAGGAAGGGATGGGGGATTGCCGGGGAGCAGAGTATTATTTCATTCTCTCTGGCCTCTGTGTCACTTTTGCCAGAACCTTGAATATATCTAACAGTACTTTGTCTTTTTTTTTTTCCTGTTTATATTTATCTGTCATTCTTGTTTTTCTATAGATGAGCTTTTGTGTATACAGCATTCTAGGTGTTGTGAAACGAACTTGCTGGCCCACTGACCTAGAAGAGGCCAAAGCTGGGGGATTTGTGGTGGGTTATACATCCAGTGGAAATCCAGTCTTCCGTAACCCCTGCACAGAGCAGATTCTGAAACTTCTTGACAATTTGCTTGCGCTTATACGGTGAGTCAGAATAATGGCGTTTCTCTGTTGTTTTTTACTTTACCTTAAAAATTTCAAAAGTTTAGTCTGTTTATATGTCTTCATATCTTAGTGGTATTAATGAGGGATTGATTTAAGTCTTATTTCTTTCTAGAGGGTGTCTCAGTTTAAAAAAAAATAACATCAGCTCTCACTTGCATAAATCTTAATTTCCATGTGAACCCAAGGGGATAATCCCAAAAGGGCTTTTCCCATTTTGAGCCTCCTCTTTGTTGTTCTTCCATTTCTTTATACTTCATCACTATTTTTACTTGTAAGTTTTATTTGGTCTAAATTTTTTAGTAAAGTAATTGCTCATTGGGAGCAGGGCAGTTGCCTTCTATAATGGTGCATCTCTGGGTGGTATTCATATGAGCTAATCTGAATTTATCAATACTGAGTCTGAGCTCAGATGAACCAAACAACCGCTGGCTGAACATGCTAAACAAAGGAATTATAAATTTTTCATCTGAGTTTGCTAGGTCCTTGGTTCTCAACGCTGAGTCCTAAGACCAGTAGTAGCATTAGCATCACCTGAGAGCTTATTTCAAAGGCAGAATCAAGGCCCCACCCCAGACATACTAAATCAGAATCTGCATTTTAACTAGATGCCAAGATGGTTTATATACACATTAAACATTCAGAATCACTGTTTTAGATCACATGAGTTAATATATTCAAGTGGAAGTAGGCCAGTATAGGCTTATCAGTTACTAGATAGACATTTGATGACTCAGGGATGCTCTCTAAATGAAAAGATAGGTTTTTTATATAATTCAGTTATTGGCCAAAGAGTGCTTTTTGTATCTCACAGGATTTTTTTTTTTTTTTTTTTTTTTTTTTTTTGAGACAGAGTCTCATTCTGTCACCCAGGCTGGGAGTGCAGTGGCACAATCTTGGCTCACTGCAACCTCCGCCTCCCAGACTTAAGCAATTCTCCTGCCTCAGCCACCCAAGTAGCTGGGACTACAGGTGTGCACCACCACTCCCGGCTAATTTTTGTATTTTTATTAGAGACAGGGTTTCGCCATGTTAGCCAGGCTGGTCTTGAACTCCTGGCTTCAAGTGATCAGTCCACCTCGGCCTCCCAAACTGCTGGGACTCCAGGAGTGAGCCGCCACACGTGGCCTCTCACAGGATTTTTAAAGTACATTGTTGGAGCTCTGTTTCAGTACTTTTTGGCCCCTTCTCCAGGGAGTAAAAGCAGTCTCAACTGGGCAAACCAAATTATTCGTGTCTCAGGGAAACTCTCCTGGGAATAGACACCCAAGACCTGAAGCCTAAGAACCAAAAATTTTAAGTTAATGTTGACAAATTGGAGGGCTGGAGTGTCTGATAAAGTTGTCATTGTGGACATGTTTGTGGAAATAGACAATATTTTGGCTGGGTGTGGTGGCTCACACCTGTAATCGCAGCACTTTGGGAGGCCAAGGTGGGTCGATCACTTGAGGTCAGGAGTTTGAGACCAGCCTGG
This sequence comes from Hylobates moloch, assembly GCF_009828535.3. Lineage (NCBI taxonomy): Eukaryota > Metazoa > Chordata > Mammalia > Primates > Hylobatidae > Hylobates > Hylobates moloch. The sequence continues at coordinate 41,895,268 of NW_026652295.1, read as the reverse complement.
CCAACATGGTGAAACCCCATCTCTACTAAAAATACAAAAATTACTATCACAAGGACAAAAAACCAAACACCGCATGTTCTCACTCATAGGTGGGAATTGAACAATGAGAACTCATGGACACAGGAAGGGGAACATCACACTCCGGGGACTGTTGTGGGGTTGGGGGAGAGGGGAGGGACAGCATTAGGAGATATACCTAATGCTAAATGACGAGTTAATGGGTGCAGGAAATCAACATGGCCCATGGATACATATGTAACAAACCTGCACATTGTGCACATGTACCCTAAAACCTAAAGTATAATAAAAAAAAGAAAATAAAAAAATAAAAATAAATAAAAATACAAAAATTAGCTGGGCATGGTGGCGCATGCCTGTAATCCCAGCTACTGGAGAGACTGAGGCAGGAGAATCGCTTGAACCCGGGAGGCAGAGATTGCAGTGAGCTAAGATCACGCCACTGCACTCCAGCCTGGGCAACAGAGTGAGACTTCCATCTCAAAATAAATAAATAAATAAATAATATTTTCTTTTTATTTCAAAAGGAGGAAAGAAGTCTCTGAAAAGAAGTAGGGCTTGTACTGAGAGGGTTAAACATTCAGTCAAGGAAAGGCTTATTTCCATCGTGATGTTTTTATTAATAGAGATGGGGTTTTGCCATGTTGCCCAGGCTGGTCTCAGACAGCTGAGCCTGCCTCAGTCTCCCAAAATGCTAGGATTACAAGTGTGAGCCACCACACCCAGCCCCATAGTGATGTTTTTTTAAAACCACAAGGTTCTTCTGCAGCTAGAGAAATGTGAAAGTGATGGAAATCACAGGGCAAGAAGCTAATCAACTAGACCTTTTTAGGCCTGTGGCCAGAATCTATGTGGCCAACCCAGACGTGGAAACAGGGTTCATTTCTGGTTGGGTCTAGAGGCCACAACAGTATGGTTATCATTTTTTATATAATTTTCTTTTTTAAAAAAAGTATAACCTCTCTTCAGTTTCTAGTCACCTTCCTATCAATCAGTAGAGCAAGATTCTCATGTGTTCACTACGTCTTTCTCCAGTTTTTTCCTCTATAAATTTACTACTCCTATTTTCTATAGAAAGACAATGGAAAGTGTATAATTGCTGTCGGTAGATAAGTAGGTCTTGAATTTATTTTGCAAACAAGACCTGTTCTGTCTATCTTTTCATTTAGGAGGCTAACAGCAGAGTCAGCTTGACTTTAAGGACTCTATTTTCTTAGTCTTGAAATGGTTTATCATTTTGATATTTTTCTAAGAGTTCAGTGCTTTTAGAAAATTCCAAAAATCAATCAAAAGGCATTTTGAAAAATGCCTAGCATGTAATGATTGAGTAGATTGCTTGAATAGTGTGTAGCTGGAGCTATTAGAGTTTTGCTTTTTTAGTAAATTTTATTGGCTGGGCACGGTGGCTCACGCCTGTAATCCCAGCACTGTAGGAGGCCAAGGCGCATGGATCACTTAAAGTCAGGAGTTCGAGACTAGCCCAATAAACATGGTGAAACCCCACCTCTACTAAAAATACAAAAATTAGCCGGGCATGGTGGCAGGCGCCTGTAATCCCAGCTACTCGGGAGGCTGAGGCAGGAGAATTGCTTGAACCCGGGAGGCGGAGGTTGCAGTGAGCCAAGATCACAGGGAAAAGTCTTCCCTGTCCCTGGGCAACAGGGAAGACTCCGTCTCAAAAAAGAAAAAAAAAATTAAATAAATTTTATCTTGAAGTGTAACATTTATGTAGAAAAGGGCATAACTTGTGTGTGTAGATGAATTTTCACAAAGTGGACAGATTCATGTAATCAGCACTCAGATCAAGAAGCAACTTTACCCAATACCTCTTCTTAGTAATTACCTGCCCCTCAAAGATAACTACTATTCTGATTTGTATTTATTTATTTACTTACTTACTTTTGAGGCAGGGTCTTATTCTGTCGCCTAGGTTGGGGTGCAGTGTTGCGATCACGGCTCACTGCAGCCTCAACCTCATGGGCTCAAGCAGTCCTCCCACCTCAGCCTCCTGAGTAGCTAGGACTACAGCCGTGAGCAGCCATGCCCAGCTAATTTTTAACTTTTTGGTAGAGACAGGCTCTCTCTTTGTTGCCGAGGCTAGTCTTGAACTCATGGGCTCAAGAGATCCTCCCATCTCAGCCTCCCAAAGTGCTGGGATAACAGATGTGAGCCACCTCACCCGGCCCACTATTCTGACTTTTAACATTTTGCCCAGGTTTTTGAACTTTATGAAAATGAAATCAGAAGTATGCACCTTTTGGTGTCTGCCTTCCTTTTGCTCAATATTTTGTTTCTGAGGTTCATCCATGTTACTGCATGCATGTACTTGTGTTTTTTTTGTTCTCCTTGCTTGTATGATATTTCATTGTGTGAATATGCTGTAACTATTCCGCCTTGATGGACTTTTGGGTGATATTTTAATATTACAAATCATGCTGCTGTTGACATTCTTATGTCAAATACGTTTTTATGAACATATATACATAATTTTTGTTGGATACACACACAGGAGTAGAATTCCTAGCTTATAAGAAATGTGTATTTTCTTTTTTTATAGATGCAGCCTGTTTTTTAAAGTGGTTATACTAATTTGTATTCCCATCAGTTATATGCTGGAGTTGGGAGTTTTAAATTACTATTTTTTGGCTGGGCACAGTGGCTCACACCTGTAATCCAAGCACTTTGGGAGGTCAAAGCAGATGAATCACTTGAGGTCATGAGTTTGAGACCAGCCTGGCCAACATGGTGAAACCCTGTCTCTACTCAAAATACCAACAACAACAACAAAAAAATTAACTGGGCATTGTGGCAGGTGCCTGTAATCCCAGCTACTCAGGAGGCTGAGGTAGGAGAATCGCTTGAACTTGGGAGGCGGAGGTTGCAGTGAGCCGAGATCATGCTACCATACTCCAGCCTGGGCAACAGGGTAAGACTCCATCTCAAAAAAAAAATTGAAAAATAAATAAATTACTATTTTTTTAGTAGAGAAGTTTGCTTTTCTTAAGAATGTGGCAGGCCGGGCGCGGTGGCTCACGCTTGTAATCCCAGCACTTTGGGAGGCCGAGGCGGGCGGATCACGAGGTCAGGAGATCGAGACCACAGTGAAACCCCGTCTCTACTAAAAATACAAAAAAATTAGCCGGGCGTGGTGGCGGGCGCCTGTAGTCCCAGCTACTCGGAGAGGCTGAGGCAGGAGAATGGCGTGAACCCGGGAGGCAGAGCTTGCAGTGAGCTGAGATTGCGCCACTGCACTCCAGCCTGGGTGACAGAGCGAGACTCCGTCTCAAAAAAAAAAAAAAAAAAAAAAAAAAAAAAAAAAAAAAAAAAAAAAGAATGTGGCAAGGTATTCATAGCACGTCCTGCGTCAAATAATCTGATAATAGAAGGTGTTGAAGCTGTGCTGTCCAGCATGGAAGCCACTAGCCACATGAAACTATTGAGCACTTGAAGTATTACTAGTCAAGTGTTACAGTACTTTCAGAATTGGTCTGGTAGGCTTTCCAGTTTTTGCCGGAAAGCTCCTTAGAGGAAATAAAACAAAAATTAAAAAATAAAAATGACTAGCCTGAATTGAGATGAACTGTAAGTATAAAATACACCCTAGATTTCTAAAATCGGCCGGGTGCGGTGGCTCATGCCTGTAATCCTAGCACTTTGGGAGGCTAAGGCCTTAGGCAGATCACTTGAGGTCAAGAGTTCAAGACCAGTGTGGCCAACATGGTGAAACTCCATCTCTACTAAAAATACAAAAATTAGCCAGGCGTGGTGGTGTGCATGCTTGTAATCCCAGCTACTCAAAAGGTTGACGCAGGAGAATCACTTGAACCCAGGAGATGGAGGTTGCAGTGAGCTAAGATTGCACCACTGCACTCCAGCCTGGGAGAAAGAATGAGACTGTATCTCAAAAAAGAAAAAAAGAAGTATTGGATTACCTCAGTACTTACAGAATGAAGTACTGATAATTACTACACTATGGATAAACCTTCAAAACATTATGCTAAGTGAAAGAAACCAGACACAAAAGGCCATATACTATATGATTTCATTTTTATGAAATATCTAGAGTAGTAAATCCATAGAGACAGAAAGTACATTGGCGATTGCCTCAGGTTGGAGAGGAGAAGAAAGTGTAGATCAACTGCTACTGCTTAATGGGCCTGGCAGTTATTTTGGGGGCAAGGGAAATGTTTTGGAACCACGTAGAGGTTATTTATGCAACCCTTTGAAAGTATTAAATACCACTGAATTGTGAACTTTAAAATGGTTAGGTTTTGGTAGGGATGTTTTTTGTTAGTTTTTTAAAGTTTTGTGGGTACACAGTACATACATATATTTATGGGGCACATAAGATGTTTTGACACAGGCATGTAATGCATAATAATCACATCATGTAAAATGGGGTATCCATCCCCTCAAGCATTTATCCTTTGTGTTACAAACAATCCAGTTATAGCCAACTGCAGTTATACTTTCTAAATGTACAATCAAAATTATTATTGACTATAGTCACCCTATCATGCTAGGAAATACTACATCTTATTCATTCTTTCTGGGTTTTTTGTACCCATTAACCATCCCTGCCTTACCCCTAACCCACCACTACCCTCCCCAGCCCCTCTGCTAACCATCCTTACACTCTCTATGTCCATGAGTTGAATTGTTGTAATTTTTAGATTCCACAAAGAGTGAGAACATGTGATGTGTCTTTCTGTGCCTGGCTTATTTCACTTAGCATAATCATCTCCAGTGCCATCCATATTGTAGCAAATGACAAGATCTCTCTCTTTTTTTATGGCTGAATAGTACTCCTAAAGTGGTTAGTTTTATGTTATGTGAATTATGCCTCAATTTTTTAAAATTTTAATAAAAATAAAGCTGGTTCTTTGAAAATACCAGTGATAACATCAGTAAATTCAAAAGCTTAAGAAAAATGGGGCTGGGCATGTTGGCTCATGCCTGTAATCTCAGCACTTTGGGAGGCCACAGCAGGAACACTGCTGGAGACCAGCCTAGGCAACATAGCAAGACCCCATCTCGATTTTTTAATTTATTTTTTTTGAAACAGTGTCACTCTTGTTGCCCAGGCTGGCATGCAAAGGCATGATCTCGGCTCACTTCAACCTCTACCTCCCAGGTTCAAGCGCTTCTCTTGTCTCAGCCTCCTGAGTAGCTGGGATTACTGGCATGCGCCACCATGCCTGGCGAATTTTGTTTATTTATTTATTTATTTTGAGATGGAGTCTTGCTCTGTTGCCCAGGCTGGAGTGCAGTGGCGCCATCTCGGCTCGCTGCAAGCTCCGCCTCCCGGGTTGACACCATTCTCCTGCCTCAGCCTCCCAAGTAGCTGGGACTACAGGCGCCTGCCACCTCGCCCGGCTAATTGTTTATAATTTTAGTAGAGATGGGGTTTCACCGTATTAGCCAGGATGGTCCCAATCTCCTGACCTCGTGATCCGCCCGCCCGGCCTGGCTAATTTTGTATCTTCACTAGAGACAGGGTTTCACCATGTTTGCCAGCCTGGTCTTGAACTCCTGACCTCAGGTGATCCCCTCTCCTTGGCCTCTCAAAGTACTGGGGCTACAGGCGTGCACCACCATGCCCAGCTAATTTTGTATCTTCAGTAGAGACAGGGTTTCATCATGTTGGCCAGGCTGGTTCTCAAACTCCTGATCTCAGGTGATCTGCCCGCCTTGGCCTCCCAAAGTGTTGGGATTATAGGTGTGAGCCACCGTGCCCAGCCCTGTCTTCTATTTTTAAAAATAAAATATTTAAAAATGGATAATTTCCAGGGAAAATGTAACTTATTCTAACTCAACAAGATAGAAAACCTAAAGAGATATAAACTTCATATTAATTATATTGGTAGTAGTTAAATTAGACCAAAAAACTCCAAGCCTAAATGATTTTACATGGGAGTTCTCCCAGACCTTCAAGGATCAGATAATTTATCTCTTAGACAGACTATTCCCAGGAATAGAAAAATGTAGTGCTCCATAACTCATTTTATGAGGTTATTTATTTTGATACCAAAACCAGACATTAACAGTACCAAAGAGGAAAATTATAGGCCTAAATCACTTGTAAACATAGAGACAAAAATCCCAAATCAAAAGCAATATGGAGCTAGTAATAGGTCTTTTAATATAACCACATTTCCATTGTTATATCTCAAAATACTACCAGTAATTCAATATCCAGTATACAATCAGTATTCAAATATCACCAAATGTTTTCTTTTTTTCTGTTTATCTACACAACGTTTATATATATTTAAGATATCTCTTAGTCACTAAATTAGGCTTAGCGTGGTGCCTCACGTTTGTGATCTCAGCAATTTGGGAGGCCGAGGCAGGCAGATCCTTGAGGCTAAGAGTTTGAGACCAACCTGGCCAACATGACAAAACCCCATCTCTACTAAAAATTTAAAAAGTAACCAGGTGTAGTGGTGCGCACCTATAGTCTCAGCTACTTGGGAGGCTGAGGCACAAGAATCACTTGAACCCAGCAGGCAGAGGTTGCAGTGAGCTGAGATCACGCCATTGTACTCCAGCCTGAGCGACAGAGCAAATCTGTTTCCAAAAAAAAAAAAAAGATGTCTCTTAGGCTCTAAATTTATAAGTTATTTGCCCTTTTTTTTTTTTTTTTTTTTTTTTGAGATATTCTTGCTCTATCGCCCATGCTGGAGTGTGCTGGTGCTATCTCAGCTCACTGCACCCTCCGCCTCCCGGGATCAAGCGATTCTCCTTCCTCAGCTTCTCGAGTAGCTGGGATTACAGGTGTGCGCCACCACGCCTGGCTAATTTTTTGTATTTTTAGTAGATACAGGGTTTTGCCATGTTACCCAGGCTGGTCTCAAACTCCTGAGCTCAACTGATCCACCTGCCACAGCCTCCCAAAGTGCTGGGATAACAGCCATGAGCCACCATGCCTGGCCCTCTTTTTCTTTTCAATTTATTTATTGAAAAAGGTGGACTTGTATTTCCAGAGTTTCCCCTGGTGAAATTTTGATGATTGCATCTCTGGAGTATTGTTTGATCTAGTCTACTTTCCTTTATTTTTGTTATTTTGTTATATATGAATATGTCTAGAGGACATATGGCACTCTGCAGCCTGAGGACCAAATGCAAGTCTCCACATGTTTGTAAGTAAACTTTTTTTGGAACACACCTTGACCATTCATTTACCTACTGTTTATGGCTGCTATTGCGCTTCAATGCAGAGTTGAGTTGTCGAGGACAGACACCATATTGCTGGCCAAGCTTAAAACATGTACTAATATGACCTCTGGTCTAGAAAACTGACCTCATACCAGTTCAGTTTTTTAGCAGATAATCCTTTGTAGATGATGATGGGTTCAACACAATAGGAAAGGTGCCTTTAAAAGACTCCCAGGTATGTATTACAGGTTGATTTATGACAGAAGTAATGAAAGTTAGTGAGAAAAAGATGGCTGGGAATAGTGGCTCATGCCTATAATTTCGGCACTTTAGGAGGCCAGGGCAGGAGGATCTCTTGGGGCCAGGAGTTTGAGACCAGCCTGGGCAACACAGAGAGACCCTTTCTCTACAAAAAAAAGTTTTAATTATTCACGTGTGGTGGTGCACACTTATAGTCCCAGCTACTTGGGAGCCTGAGGTGGAAGGGCCACTTGAGCCCAGGAGTTTGAGGCTGCAGTGAGCTATGATCACACCACTGCAATGCAGCCTGGGCAGTAGAGTGAGACCCTGTCTCTTTAAAAAACAAAAAACAAAACAAAAATCAATTATTCAATGCTGGGACAGTTGGCTTTCTGTGCAGAGTTGAGTTGTCGAGGACAGACACCATATTGTCTGTTTCACCGTGTTAGAAAAAACAATTAGATTCCTACCAGCCACCACACACAGAAAAAAATTTCAGGTGTTTTAAAACCCAAAAAGTAAAGCTGCTGCTTTTTTTTTTTTTTTTTTTCTTGAGATAGTCTCACTCTGTCATCCACGGTGGAGTGCAGTGGCACGACCTTGGCTCACTGCAACCTCTGCCTCCTGGGTTCAAGCGATTCTCCTGCCTCAGCCTCCTGAGTAGCTGGGATTTACAGGCGTGTGCCACCATGCCTGGCTAATTTCTGTATTTTTAGTAGAGACGGGGTTTCACCATGTTGGCCAGGGACTGGTCTTGAACTCCTGACCTTGTGATCCACCCACTTCGGCTTCCCAAAGTGCTGGGATTACAAGCGTGAGCCACTGGGCCCAGCCATAGAATGACTTCTGTTTTTTGGTTTGTTTTTTTTTTGAGACGGAGTCTTGCTGTGCCACCCAGGCTGGAGTGCAGTGGTGCATCTTGGCTCACTGCAAGCTCCGCCTCCCAGGTTCACACCATTCTCCTGCCTCAGCCTCCCGAGTAGCTGGGACCACAGGCACCCACCACCATGCCCAGCTAATTTTTTGTATTTTTAGTAGGGACAGGGTTTCACCATGTTAGCCAGGATAGTCTCGATCTCATGACCTCGTGATCCGCCCACCTCAGCCTCCCAAAGTCCTGGGAGTACAGGCGTGAGCCACCGCGCCTGGCCTTTGGGGGTCTTTTTTGAGATGGAGTCTCACTCTGTTGCCTAGGCTGGAGTGCAGTGCTATGATCTCAGCTCACCGCAACCTCTGCCTCCCGGGTTCAAGCAAGTCTCCTGCCTCAGCCTCCCAAGTAACTGAGATTACACGCATGCACCACCACACCCGTCTAATTTTTATATTTTTAGTAGAGACGGGGGTTTCACCATGTTGGACAGGCTGGTCTTGAACTCCTAGCCTTAGGCAATTCGCCGGCCTCGGCCTCCCAAAGTGCTGGGATTACCGGCATGAGCCACTGAGCCCAGCCTAGAATGACTTCTTAAGCAAGAACAAAAAGAACAAACTATGGAGGCTTAAACATGGTCTAAAAGATGTTTTCAGTTTGCATCTTAAACATGTAGCCATCAGTTTGTTCAGTGGGGTCATTTCTGTAAGAGTGCTGTGGACAGCAGGTGTATCAAGTTCACAGTCCTTGCTCTTTACTCAAAGCCCATAATTGCTCAGGTAGGTCATTTTGGTGGGGGACAGCATGTATTGGGAATTGTGTTCCTCTCTCAGGTCCAAACAGCTGTTGCAAGGTCCATGCTCTTGGAATTAAGACAAAACATTGAAAAATGGGGCAAATTACCACCTTCTCTGTGTTCCTACCTGTAAATCCACAGTGTTGCACACATTTCATTCCATATCACTGGTGGTCAAAAAACTCCTGGGAACACCTCAGATTTAAAATAATTTTGCTTTCTAGCTTTGGACTCTGATACTGTCCTGTTGTCTTGGGGTTTACTTCTCATGTTATCTTAGGTATTGTATACTAATTATTATACAAGTCTGTTCCCTCCTCCAGCGAGCATTCAGATATTTATACCTTCTTTTCTTTCTCCTGCCAGGAGTTGATGGGCAGATCTGTCTGTGTGGAACTGTAGTATCACTGGATTACAAGCAAAACCCACTCTTTCCTTCTGCATCAGATGGAAAAGCTCAATAGCATTCTTGTTTCTTTCAGAACCCACAATACATTATATGCACCAGAAATGCTAGCCAAAATGGCAGAGCCTTTCACCAAGGCTCTGGATATGCTTGATGCGGAAAAATCTGCTATATTAGGTAAGAAATGTAACCTTTTTTCTCCTAGGTTCATCTTATCCCTAATGGATGTCCCCTTTTTTTGTTGTTGTTGTTTCAGAGTCGTAGTCTTTGTCACCCAGGCTAGAGTGCACTGGTGCAACCATAGCTCACTGTAGGCTCAAACGCTTGGGCTCAAGCAGTCTTCCTGCCTCAGCCTCCTGAGTAGTTGGACTACAGGCAGATCACAACACCAGACGTACTTTAAAATTTTTTTGTAGAGACAGAGTCTTGCTATGTTGCCCAGGCTGGTCTTGAACTCTTATCCTCAAGCAGTCCTCCCACCATGGCCTTTCAAAGCACTAGGATTACAGGCGTTCTTACGTGTTCGTTGAGCAGCTTCAGCCTATCTTGTGCTTCTTCCGTCTTGTCTTGCACTACCTTGACCATCTATTTGTTCAGAAATGCATTTGTGGAGTTCCTATAAGCTCTATATGAACAAGTGTATTTACTTACCTTAGCATACACAGAAGATCGGAGGCAATGTATTTTTTTTCCCTGTTAACCCCTTCTTCAATTTAGCCAGTAGGTTGTGGTGGGTGTTACAGCCATTCGATTAAATAAATCATGGCCTTTAACCTGAAGGATATTTGTGTACTTTTCCTGCCGTGGTGTGTGTGTGTGTGTGTGTGTGTGTGTGTGTGTGTGTGTGTAGATATCAAAGTTTTTAAAGGAATAGATTTTAAGCCATTTCCCAATTGTTACCTTTTTTGTTTTGTTTTGTATTTTTGAGAGAGTCTCACTCTGTCACCCAGGCTGGTGCACAGTGGTGCAATCTCAGCTCACTGCAACCTCTGCCTCCCGGGTTCAAGTGATTCTCCCACCTCAGCCTGCTGGGACTACAGGCATGCACCACCACACCCGCCTAATTTTTTGTATTTTTAGTAGAGACAGGGTTTCACCATGTTGGCCAGGCTGGTCTCGAACTCATGACCTCAAGTGATCTGCCTGCCTTGGCCTCCCAAAGTGCAGGGATTATAGGCATGAGCCACCACGCCTAGCCTTCCAATTGTGACCTTGTTAGGATACTGCTTTAACTCATTTTCCCATTGAAAATAAGCATGAAAATAACTGTGCAGGCATCATTGTGGTATTTGCTGTGAAGGAAAGTGGCAGGGCTCTGAGTGTTCATCGGGAGACCTAACCTAGTCTTGGAGGGAAGTCAGAAGGCTGACTCCCAATGGGGACTTGAAGGATGAGTAGGAACTAGCTAGGTTAGGGGCATGAGGAAATGCTGGGCATTCTGGACAAACAGAATGGCAGGTATAAGATCTGAGGCAAGAGGGAAAGGCCTTTGGTATGTCCAGAACGTAGAGATGGTTGAATCATGTGGCTGGAGCACAGGGAGCAAGTCTGGGAATGTGGGATGAAGTTAGGGCTAGAGGCATCAGTTGTCTAAACCTTGTTCCCATCTCAGAAGCTTCAGGCTGGCTCACCATCACAGCCCCCATAGTTTGTCTTTATCATCAGCTATAACCTGTGTCTGAGCCCAGCTGTAGTCAAGCAATCCAATGGCATTCCTCAGCTGTGAAGTTAGCCAAAGGAAGGATGTTAATTTGCCTTTCCAGAGCTCATGTCTGTCTGTTTCGGCCTAGATAGTCCTGAATCTTTTCCTTTGACACCATTCTATTTAAGGGTTATGTTGCAGACACCAGTAAAAATATAACTTCCAAGAAATGTATAGCTATTAATATTAAAAGTAAGTGTTGCTTACCACATACCCCCATGCCATTATTCAAGTTAAGTCAGGAACTCCTGCTGTAGAAATAAGTGGCCAACCAGAAATACTAGAATGGACAAACAGTTCCCGCAGATAGCTTCTGACTATAAGACTCGAAATGTAAAACCTCTGATTACACTTAAAAGTATAGATCTTTTAAGGCAGTTTTTAATATTAAGGTAAGTGGGTTTCATTTTGAGCTGCTACACATCTTAGTGTTTTGTGTAACATTTTGCTTAAAAAAGGGGTTTCATAACTTAATTGTGGAAGCATCCCCAGAGCTTTATGGAAAAATACTTCTGAGTTGTCACTTTTTTTGGTACAAGTTCCATCTGGGGAAAAAAAGCAGATAAAAGAGTACCCGGGTTTAAAGTCCTGGGTCCTTAAGTAGCTTTCACCTTCTCCTACCAAAAGAGTGCAGCAAATCACATAGCCAACTGCTTTGCAGTGCAGCACCAGACATGCACACATCTTCACCCCTGAACAACATCTGCCTGCTGTAGAGTGTTGGCCAGTTGAGACTCCTGACAGTGGAGCATCATGTTCTTGACCCGTATTTCCCTGTAGGATTACCTCAACCTCTCTTGGAACTCAATGACTCTCCTGTCTTCAAAACCGTCTTGGAAAGAATGCAGCGTTTCTTCTCCACCCTCTATGAAAACTGGTAAGGAACCAATGCTGCCTCTCCATATTTTCTTCCTCTATGTATTGTATAGGAATGTCCATGGGTTGGACTTTTCATCTAGTGTACAGGTAAGGTGAGGCAAGAATTTGACAGGAAACTAATGATTCTAGTGTTAAATAGAAATGAATAGCCTGCTTTCCTGCATTTGCTTTTTTTAATTGTCATATGAGCCTCACAGTCCTAGCCTGCTTCATGCCCAACTTGTGTTTCTAGTGTATAAAATGATGAAACCCAAGTAGAAGCTAAAAGTGGTGGGGATTGCTTAGACCCTACACTGCTTGCAGCCTACTTCTCATAGGAGTGGGGTGGCTGGATACTGGTTGTGGGTTGGGGAGGTAACTGGCCCTCATGGGCTTTGGCCTCACTAACCCACTACACTAATCAGCCAAGCTAATGAGATCCTCCATTGTAAGTCCACATTAAATAGTAATGAAAGCTACTGCTGATCTCCGCCGCCAACATCTGTCTTTAAAAAGATGCTGTATCTATAAGTTCTCTTAAGTAAATACAACTGCTTTTCCGGCTGAAAAATCTTACTGTAGGCTAGAAATGAAATTCATGGGACAGTCAGGGCTGGCAGTAACAGATGTTGGATTTGTCATTTTCAATGCTTTTTTTTTCCCCTTTACAGTTTTCATATCCTAGGGAAGGCAGGCCCTTCCATGCAGCAAGACTTCTATACTGTGGAGGACCTTGCTACCCAGCTTCTCAGCTCAGCCTTTGTCAACTTGAACAATATTCCTGACTACCGACTCAGACCCATGCTTCATATCCTTTCAAAAGTCTCTACATAACCCAAAAGGTCAGAAAATTAGAGAGAGAAACAGATCACAGGAACCAGAGGGAGGAGGCAGAACTGGAAGGAAGAGATGAGATTATGTATCTAAGTGCATCATGTCATTAAAAACACTGGCGGATTGCAGGGAAAACATGAAGACAGTCCAGATGGCCATAAACTTTTCCTTAGGGGTAAATTTTTACCTTCCCCTTTCTTGGAAGTATTAAAGATAAAACTTTTTTTTTTTTTTTTTGAGACAGAGTCTTGCTCACTGTGTTGTGCAGGCTGGAGTGCAGTGGTGTGATCTCAGCTCACGGCTTCTGCCTCTCAGGTTCAAGCAATTCTTGTGCCTCAGCCTCCCAACTAGCTGTGATTACAGGTGTGTACCATCATGCCCAGCTGATTTTTATTTCTATTTTTTGAGACAGAGTTTTGCTCTATTGCCCAGGCTGGAGTGCAGTGGCACGATCTTGTTACTGCAACTTCTACCTCCTGGGTTCAAGTGATTCTTGTGCCTCAGCCTCCCAAGTAGCTGGGATTACAGGCACATGCTACTATGCCCAGCTAATTTTTTTTGTATTTTTAGTAGAGACAGGTTTTCGCCATGTTGGCCAGGCTGGTCTCAAACTCCTGACCTCAAGTGATCCGCCCGCCTCAGCCTCCCAAAGCTGGGGTTACAGGTGTGAGCCACCACGCCCGACCTAATTTTTGTATTTTTAGTAGAGACAGCGTTTCGCCATGTTGGCCAGGCTGGTCTCAAACTCCTGATCTCAAGTGATCCGCCTGCCTCGGCCTCCCAAAGTGCTGGGATTACAGGCATGAGCCACTGTGCCCAGCTGTGAAAGATAAAACTTTTATCCCTTTTCTGTATTTTTAGAAGCACTTGTTTTTTGGTTTTTTTGTTTTTTGAGACAGGGTCTCAGTGTTACCCAGGCAGGAGTGCAGTGGTGCTATCAAAGCTCACTGCAGGCTCAAGTGATCCTCCCATCTCAGCTTCCTGAAGAGCCTGGACTGGACCACAGATGTGCACCACCACACCCAGCTATTTTTTATTATTATTTGTAGAGATGGGGTCTGCATTATGTTCCCCAGGGTGGTCTCAAACTCCTGGCTCAAGTAATCCTCCTGCCTCAGCCTCCAAAGTGCTAGACTTACAGGCCCGAGCCACCACACCCAGCCAGAAAAAGCACTTTAACACTTCATTCTCATTCACACCCTTATTAATAGTTGAATCTCTGTCTTTTTCTTTTCTTTTCGAGATGGAGTCTTGCTCTGTTGCCCAGGCTGGAGTGCAGTGGCGTGATCTCGGTTCACTGCAAGCTTCGCCTCCCAGGTTCACACCATTCTCCTGCCTCAGCTTCCCGAGTAGCTGGGACTACAGGCGCTCGCCACCATGCCCGACTAATTTTTTTTTTTTTTTGTATTTTTTAGTAGAGACGCGTTTTCACCATGTTAGCCAGGATGGTCTCGCTCTCCTGACCTTGTGATCCACCTGCCTTGGCCTCCCAAAGTGCTGGGATTACAGGTGTGAGCCACCGCAGCCGGCAAATCTTTCTTACCTGAAATTATAAGGAGAATGGTGAAGGAGAATTTGTTACAAGGATGTCCTCCTTCCTATTTTTTTATTCCTACTTTTCGGGCCAGTGACCATAATGTGCAGCCTGACGGAAATGCAGCTAAACTAAGAGTATAATGGAATTCAATATCGATGCCATTTAGGATTTTAGGAAAAGAACTTTAAGACTTTTTCACTGTTAACACAGGATATTTTTGACATCTGGCAAATCCTTTAGGGATTGATTCTGCCCAGGGGTGCAACCCACCACCTGGCAGGTGAGAGATGTGTGCCTATGCACTAAAATTTCTTAACTTGTTGCAGCACGGGTCTTTGTAAAGCCTCTGGTGCTCTTCTGTCCCCCAGAGCACTATGAAGCCCTGGTATCCCCCATCCTCGGACCTCTTTTCACCTACCTCCATATGGTAAGAGAAAAGTCAGGAACAGGAAGCAAAGAGTACTATTAAGGCCTCTGGCCATTTTTGAGCTTTGCAAGTCAGGAGCTCCTAGAAGTGTTGTCTACTAGCCCTGCCAGACTGGCTGGGCAGAGCTTCTACCCCAGCAGACTATCCTTGCTGTAGGATCGAGCAGCCCCCAAAGAACTAAACTGATTTAATTGCCACAAGACAGCTTCAGTTGCAGATTCTGCTCCTAACCTCCTGTTCACTGAGGAGAGGTAAAAAGAGGAATGCTTGCTCACAGACCCTTGCCAGGAATGCTGGGTCTGTTATCCTGACTCTAGAATTAAGCAGGGGGACCAGCTGGGTGGAGAACAGGTATGTCTAGAGACCCAGGGATTCTAAAAATGTTAATTCTTTCCAAGCAAAGAGGTGTTTGAGATACCACCCTCATCAGAGATGTGGGATAGGTTACAGAAACCATAGATGTTTTTTTTAACCTTGTGGTGTGGAGTCTACAGAGGTTGTCACTGATGCCTAGAATCATCCTTGGCTAATTTTAATCATGAAGTGGACTTGACTTTAGATATTATGTGTTCCAATCCTTTCCCCGATTCTAGCATTTATTTCCTTTGTGTTTTCCCAGAGGCTTTCTCAGAAATGGCAAGTTATCAACCAAAGGAGCCTGCTGTGGTAAGGGATACCTACCCACTCTTCTTGGTGGATGAGCTGGCAGCCAGGTTTGGGGTGGGGAAAGGAAGTGGGCAGGGATTCTGCTGTCCCAGGGTAGAAGAGCAGTAGGTTGTAGCCATTCTCAGCCTAGGTGATACATGGCTTGTCTGGACAGGCTGTGACCAGCAGGCAGACTCTGAGAGTAGCCTTCATAGGAGCTACTCTTACCTTACTCCCTTATTTTGATGCTGTAATGTCTATCCAACTGGACAGAGTCACTAGGAATAATGTCCTTCAGTGGATCGCTGCTGTCCATTCCCAACTTTTGCATAAAACGAAGACCCAAAGGAGAAGAAAGTGATCACAGAGAGTCTGATTAGGGTCGCTGCTTTCCTTGTCCTTCCTTTTCTGCACTCCTGTGGAACTTGGCCCCCTGGTTTTTTGCAGTGGAGAAGATGAGACTGCAGATGAAAACCCAGAGTCTCAAGAGATGCTGGAGGAGCAACTGGTGAGGATGTTAACCCGAGAAGTCATGGACCTAATCAGTAAGTGGCATGTCGAAACTGGGGCCATAGAGAATTTTCCTGGAAGAAGAGCTGGTCGCTCAGCCAACTCCATGAAGGCCTGACTAATGGAAAGGATTCATGTTTGCGGCGGGGCATGGTGGATTGCGAGGTCAAAAGATGGAGACCATCCTGGCCAACATGGTGAAAACCCTGTCTCTACTAAAAATACAAAAATTAGCTGGGCGTAGTGGCACGCGCCCGTAGTCCCAGCTACTCAGGAGGCTGAGGTAGGAGAATCGCTTGAACCCGGGAGGCGGAGGCTGCAGTGAGCCAAAATCACGCCACTGCACTCCAGCCTGGCAAAAGAGTAAAACTCCGTCTCAAAAAAAAAAAAAGTTCATGTTTGCAGCAACACTGACAGATCCAAAAGAAATAACTAGATAGAAGCAAGGCAGTCCTTAAGTCAACCTAAGGATACTTTATGAATTGCAAGCTGAATATGGGGAAACAATCTAAAATAGCAGGAGGAATTTGGATTCATTAGGAATAACTTGGCCGGGCGCGGTGGCTCACGCTTGTAATCCCAGCACTTTGGGAGGCCGAGGCAGGCGGATCACGAGGTCAGGAGATCGAGACCACGGTGAAACCCCGTCTCTACTAAAAATACAAAAAAATTAGCCGGGCGTAGTGGCGGGCGCCTCTGGTCCCAGCTACTCGGAGAGGCTGAGGCAGGAGAATGGCGTGAACCCGGGAGGCGGAGCTTGCAGTGAGCCGAGATTGCGCCACTGCACTCCAGCCTGGGCAACAGAGTGAGACTCCGTCACAAAAAAAAAAAAAAAGAAAAAAAGAGGAATAACTTCCTAGTTTTGTCAAAATAGGGAAATGTTTTAAATTCTTGGACATGGAGGCTGTTAATTTTCTTTTTATTTTTACTGTGTCATTTTGTTTGAGATTCAAAGTAGACCAGGGATGTATCAAGCATCCTCTCCTAGTCTACTCACTCTCAGAGAATTCTGTAATTTTCTCTCAGCTAGTTGAAGGACCAAAACAGTTCGGTCATCAGAATGCCTCTATTTCTACTGGTGAAGCTAATTCTTGTGCCTTGGACGGTACCCCCATCTTCCTTCCTCCTCACCTGGCCACAGACAGGTTGGGATCAGTGGGCCTGAGGTGGCTGTTGTGGTAGTATATACCCACCCTTCACCTAGTAACCCTGCTTTCTTGCTTTAGCGGTTTGCTGTGTTTCAAAGAAGGGTGCTGACCACAGTAGTGCTCCCCCAGCAGATGGAGACGGTAAGTGAGCCTGTGAGACCTTGGAGGTCTGCTCTTAGCCTCCTAAATACTGTTCCTTCTGAACCAGGTCAGTTTCCTTGCAGTCTGGTGAGGAGGAGGCACCCTACATCTAGTTATCATCTCTGGACCAGCCCTCTTGCTGTGTGCCTCCATCATACTCCCACCTCCAAGCCTTTGCACTTGCTGTTTCCTCTGTCTCAGATGATTTTCTCCCAACCATATATGTGATCTTTTCCCTTGCTTCATTCTAATGTCACCTCTTCCAAGAGATCATCCATGACCAACCTATCAAAAATGGCAACCCCAGCTACTCTGTATTCCTCTGCTTTATTCTTCTTCATAGCAGTTGTCACTACCCAACATTATGTTTTTATTTATGTATTCGTTTCTTACCTATCTCCCATGTTAGAATGTAAACTCCCATCAGGGAAGGGACCTATTGTCCTATACCTTTTATCCCCAGTAACTAAATCAGTGCCTGGTAGAAAGGATGCTCAAATATTTGTCCAACAACAAAGTAACTTCAGTATTTGCAGCATTTTGTGTTCCTGCCTAGAAGCTCCCCCGTTTCCCTCATGTACAGCTTGGGTGCATCTCTAGAAGATCAGCCATGGGCATGGGCCATTATTATGTGGAGGTGGGAGGGCTCCTAATACTACTTGGCCACCACTTAGCCTAGAACACTAAGCTTTGCTTTGTTTTTTGCACTTCTGTCAGAACAAGGTATTTTTCTCTGTTCTGAAAGGATGGAGCTTAACATTCTACTCTCTGATAACAGATGAAGAAATGATGGCCACAGAGGTCACCCCCTCAGCTATGGCAGAGCTTACAGACCTGGGCAAATGTCTGATGAAGCATGAGGTGGGTAGAAGGAGCAGGTGATACCTTTACTCCTTGCCCAGATGGGGAGTCACCTTTTACTTTTCTTGCTCTATGGTGCTATCAAGAGTTTTTTGTAATACTCCTTTGTTACATAAGTTCCTGGTTCCAAAGGCCCCAGAAGAAAACGAGGGAAAAGGTGCAATGCCATGGTGTCTCCCATACCAGCATAGGCAGGAGCTCTCAGGAAAACACGTTGTAACTCTTCATCTTTTTTCTGTTCAGGATGTTTGTACAGCGCTATTAATTACAGCCTTCAATTCCCTGGCCTGGAAAGATACTCTGTCCTGCCAGAGGACGACCTCACAGCTCTGCTGGCCTCTCCTCAAACAAGTATGGTTATTCACCCCTTTTCCGTGCCCCTCATGGAAGGTTTGGGTCATGCAGATTGACTAAATCATTCAGAAGAACTGGGGTGCTGAGGCCTTGAGAGAGGCCCCCTGTGCCCTAAAGCAGTTGTCTCCTCAGGTGCTGTCAGGGACACTGCTCGCAGATGCAGTTACGTGGCTTTTCACCAGTGTGCTGAAAGGCTTACAGATGCACGGGCAGCACGACGGATGCATGGCTTCCCTGGTCCATCTGGCCTTCCAGATATACGAGGCGCTGGTGAGTGGGGAAAGCATGGGGGCAGGATGGCTGCAGCTTCATCACTCAGTCTGCTCCTAGTCTCTTGGGCCTTATCCTAAATCCAGGCACCTGCCAAATTGCTGGTGCAATCTCTGAGAAATGGGTGTGGCAGGAAATGGGGAGGGTGGCAATATCCAAACCTACATCCAGTAAGTTTATCCCTGCTGATATCAGCGCCCCAGGTACCTGGAGATAAGAGCTGTAATGGAGCAAATCCCTGAAATACAGAAGGACTCACTGGACCAGTTTGACTGCAAGCTTTTAAACCCCTCCCTGCAGAAAGTGGCTGACAAGCGCCGAAAGGACCAATTCAAACGCCTCATTGCTGGTTGCATTGGGGTAGGTCACGCACCTTCATTAGCGCACCCAACCCCCTTCTTAAATCGTGTATGGGCAAACCATAAACCAGCTGTAGTTATTGACCGTTACGGTGAGATAATTTTTTTTTTTTTTTTGAGATGGAGTTTCACTCTTGTTGCCCAGGCTGGAGTGCAGTGGTGCAATCTCGGCTCACCACAACCTCCGCCTCCCAGGTTCAAACGATTCTCCTGCCTCAGCCTCCCAAGTAGCCGGGATTACAGGCATGCACCGCCACGTCTGGCTAATTTTTTGTATTTTTAGTAGAGACGGGGTTTCTCCATGTTGGTCAGGCTGGTCTCAAACTCCTGACCTCAGGTGATCCACCTGCCTTGGCCTCCCAAAAGTGTTGGGATTACAGGCGCAAGCCACTGTGCCAGGCCAAGAGAATCTTTAACTACTACTTAGGGCCCAGCATTAATTCTTTCTCATTTGTTTTCCACAGAAACCCTTGGGAGAGCAATTCCGAAAAGAAGTTCACATTAAGAATCTTCCCTCACTTTTCAAAAAAACAAAGCCAATGCTGGAGACGGAGGTGCTAGACAATGATGGGGGTGGCCTGGCCACCATCTTTGAACCCTGAATCAAGCTTTTGGGCATCCTTCCTCGGCCTTTCTTGTCATCTCTTCTTTCCCTTTGTAGCTAATCTCTAGGCCCTTCTTGCACTGCCGCCTCACTTTCCACCATTGTCAGCCTGGAGAGAGATCCAGGTCTGGAGCTGGAGAGAACAGGCCCTGTGCAGCACCATAAGTAATTATACTAAAGTATCAAGAAAGGGAGTTAGGGCTTAAACTATTCTGTCTAGATGTTCCAGATAGTTCCCATTCTACTTGGAGATTTGGCTTTTCCAAGAAAAGCTGGAGCAGAGCAGTCCTTCTCCCACAAGCCCTCCCACCCCTGTGCAGCCACATAACCTGTACAGAATGGTAACTAAGGGTGCCGTGCCCAACACTGCAACTAGCAAGGCTCGCAGCAAGAGCACAGCCCTCAACTACTTGTGCCAGAGTTTTTCTTGGACCACTCCAACTCCCACTGAGCCCTTTTGCTGCTGGGCTGGCAGGAAACTTTCCCCACTCCCTGAGGGGCATGTCTGGGTTAGGTGCTAAGTGCTGAAGAGAACTTGGCCAGTTCTCTCAACTTTGCTTTGGGCAAGAATCTGGTCACCTGATGGGACCCATGGTACAGGCTACTGCTAAACTTGGCACAGTATCAAGTATAGTACCACCAAGGACCAGGGCTGGGCAATCTTTAGTGCTAACACCCCCTTTAGAGTTCACACATCTTGCCCTTCCATGAATGACCCCTCAGTCTGGCCTCCCCAGCCTCAAGGTCCACTCAGGCACAAGAGCCACAGTACCCTAGATAGTGTCACATGACACCATTGTCATCCAAGGATAATACAGACCAACTAGGCTACATCTGTGATAAGCAGCTAGCAAAGCCGCTGGTCTTCTCCTAGGACTAAGTCCAGGTGCCTTCCACAATCTCATGGTCTTTCAGGTCCCTGGTTACTTTTCTCAAAGGCCATTTCCAAAAGAAAAGAATACATGCCTTCGCATCACAACCTGTACTGTGAGTCCATTCTAGAGGTCACTGAAAGGCCCTGTAAACAGGACATGGATACAGGACCTGGCCCTGAGGTTATCACTGGCCATAAGGCAGACTTAATCCATACAGAAATCAGTGTGTCCATTTGCTCTGCACAAAAACAGACCTGCTGTCCATCCAGTCCACTGACAAGAGGGTTTCCACAAGAGCCGAAGTGGACTGAAGCTACAGTTTTTAGCTGGTGCGGGCCACAGGCAGGGTCAGACTGAGAAGAGGCAAAGCTGGGGAAGCAGAAGGTGGAGTCTTGTGTTGCTCCCTCTTCCTGTGTGGTGCTCTGGGTTTCTGTGGATTGTGAAGGCGATCTCAAGAGTGTTTCCCTCCAAACCTGATAGCTGCCTATTCCTGTCTGGTTGGGGCTGTGGAGGGTGTAGTTGTATTTATTGCGTTGTAATATTTTTAACATCCTGTGACTTCATGCTAGAAATTTTCTATTGTTTATAGAAACTTTTTGTAGAAACATTAACTCTAAAGCACATCTGCATGTCAGTAAAAATCTCAGTTTCGTACAGAAAGGGAGCCATCTGCCTTTTTCAACCTAGTCTTAAAACCAGTGACATACTCCAGGGTTACTTCATGAGCACCCAGGACTGAACAAGAAGAAATGTGACTGATGAACTTGGTCTTTCAAGCTTTCTGAAATGGTGTGCCAGTCAGAAAAGGATTTCTATTCCTGACATACCCAGACTACGTAGCCCATACCATTCTCACAGTGTCTTTCGTGTGTGGCTGCTGGGCCCACAGGAATTGCTACTGTTCTTTGTTGGAGCTGTCAATAGCAACATGAACTTCCCTGGTAATCCGGGAGACAGGTGAAGTGGCACATTCACTCTAACTTGAATGTTTTTCTAGGGTTTGGCCGTGCTCCCAGAAACCACCTTCATTTGCCAATTCTCAGGAGGTGTTCTTTTTGTTGTTTTTGAGACAGGGTCTCGCTGTTACCCAGGCTGGAGTGCACATCTGATGTTCCTAATTGCTAAATGCCAAACCAGTTCTGAAGTGAGGCCCCCTGTTTTTCGCGGTGGCTCACATCTATAATCCCAACACTTTGGGAGGCCCCAAGGCAGGCACACTTGAGGTCAGGAGTTTGACACCAGTCTGACCAACATGGTGAAACCCTGTCTCTACTAAAAATACAAAAAATTAGACATAACCAGGTGTGGTGGTGCACGCCTATATTATCAGCTACTCAGGAGGCTGAGGCAAAAGAAGGGCTGCTTGAACCCAGGAGGAGGTTGCAGTGAGCTGAGATTGCACCATTGCACTCCAGCCTGGGCAACAGAGTGAGACTCTGTCTCAAAAAACATAAACTCAAAAGTAGTCTCAAAAAGTTTTTTTGTTTTGGTGAGTGAGTTTATTTACATCTAAGGCCTTATAAAGGCCTAAAAAGTCTCATTTTGTGGCACATTTAACAAAATGTATTAAAGCTGGAATTGTCCCAGAAAACTCAGGATCCCTAGTCACACTGGGCTCTGTACAGCAGTCCTGTAGGGTGGGTCAGTCAGAACCCAAAGCTTCAGCTTGCCTCAGGAGCATCCAAGCTCAGTCCATCTGAACCGCATCTAGTTCATCCAAGAAGCGCCGGCACTTCCCCATCAGTACTTTGATGGCTTCACTCACCAGCACATCTGGTGGCAACACCCCCGTTGACTCAACAGAGACTGGGGACCAAAGAGACACTTTAGGCAGGGCTTGCCTGTAAAACTTACTCATAAACTGCACATCTAGACTGGAAGGAAGCTGCAGCACCAAAGAGCACTGCCCACTCATCTCACTACTTCATACTCACAGATATAATGATCTCGAACCCGGGCAAGCCTCACAACCTTCTTTAGCTTCTCATTCCGGAAGATTTCTCTGCTGAAGGTATCCAGCCGAGGGTTGGCAACTCTGGCCACCTTTTTACCTAATGAGAACAAACCATGTTTTTTTATTCTTTTTTCTAATTTGCCACTTGGTAGCAAACCATGTTATACTTTTAGGAGCCCAGGGTTTTTATTTCTGTCACCTTCAAAGAAAATATAATTTAGGTCCTAACGTGAACAGCGTCCCAAATACCATACCTTGGACTTCCTGCACCTCAATAACACCAGGTGAGAAGCACCTGCTCAACTCCTCAGCTGCCTCCCCTTCCACGGGCTCAAGCAGGGTGATGTCTGGCAGGAGCCTGTAACTGGCTGTTGCCACTGGTGAAAACTTGGCATGATCTTTGCCTGGAGAGGAAGAGGGAACATGCCTATAGGAAACCCTTCTAGGCTTAGGAAGAATACTCCTCCTAAGCTACTAACAGCAAAAGCACAACCCTCTTGGCTTTCTGCCTGCCGGGAACATCTCAGCTGAGTTCCCTAGTCAGCTTGCCCCACTGCAACCGAACTACCCCCCTTCCCAGGAAGGCACACAGGGTTCTCACCAATGCCCTTGACACAGTGCATGAGCAGGTCAATTTCTTGGCCAGGCCGCAGCTGAGCAATGAGGATATCATCGTGCACTGGTCGGATAGTGCCCTCTGGAAAGAGATCAGCCTGGTTCCCCAGGGGGATCCATGTCATATGCCTGGTATACACTGGAGGAAAAACATGTCAGAAGATCTCAGTCCCTAAAACTAGCAGCTACCCACAGACGGGGCCTCTTCCTCACCCTACCACTACTTACCTTTGTGGTTCACGTACAGTTCGTTGGGGTCAGAGGAATCTTTAGCAGCATGGGGGTTCCTAGTGCATCTGACTTGGAGACGAAACTGTAGAGTATCTATCTCTGTGCCTTCTTCATCTCCTGCACAAATGGAGGGAGCTCCTAAGAACTAGTAAACGTCTGAGTGATGCTTTACATATGTTTCCCATTTAATTATGGCAAACTTGGGAAGACAAGGCAAGTGCTCTCACAGATGAAAAACACTGATGTACGAAGATAAGTAGCTTACCCAACATCACAGTCAACCAGGATTTGAACCCAGATAGTCCACTTCTCCCAAAATTTCATTTTCTCACCTTGGTTCCGATACTCAAAAAGACGGGGATCAGCATGAATGGGAATGAGCCCCAGACGGTGAGCAAGGATCTCATCCTGAACAATGGATGTATTATTGTACACCAGGACCTTCTCCACAGCCATAGTTGGCACCTGCCCAAGGAAAAATAACCACTTATCTGCAAAAACCCAGCAGACCCCCTACCTATCCCCGTAACCCCAACCTCCAGAGGTAGAGAGATATCTCTCTTCCTAGAATGTTTAATGAGAAATTTACAAAGAATGAGAAGGTAAAATGCTCGGCAAAATTCAAGGAAAAATAAGAAGGGAAGGACAGCTTGAGACACTTAATTCTCCAAGTGAGGTGTCAGTGCAGTTCCCAAAGCAACTCCAGCCTTGTCACCATGTCTGCCAATACCTCAGCTAACAGAATTCGTCGAAAAGCATTGGCAATGGCTGCGTCAATTCCCACCATGTCAAACTCCAGTGAGTTTTCATCCATGTGTACTACATCCACACGGAAATTCTAGAGGGACAGGAAAAACATTTAAGTGAAACCTGCTCTCTGTGTAATATCTCTTCATACCTCCCCCTTAGATAATTCCCTCAAGTATTACCCTCTCGTCCAAAAACCTCCCTTTGCCCAGATGTCCCTTATTAAATATTCTTTCTCGCCCAGTGTTTTAAGTTTCATGAAAAGTCTCCATTTTTGTCATCCATTCATTAAAACCCTATGCAATATGGCTTCCAACCAAACCATCCACACAGAAGCTATTCTACTAAAGAACAGAAACTACCATAGTGCTTAGTCTTGTTGACACTACTCAGTCCTCTTACTAGACTTCTGCTATGCTTGACATTGATTAAAAAACCCCCTCCTGGCCCGGCGGGGTCACTCACACTTGTAATCTCAGCACTTTGGGAGGCTGAGACGGGCAGATCACAAGGTCAGGAGTTTGAGACCAGCCTGGCCAGCATGGTGAAACCCCGTCTCTACTAAAAATACAAAAAATTAGCTAGGCCGGGTGCAGTGGCTCACGCTTGTAATCCCAGCACTTTGGGAGGCTGAGGCGGGCGGATCACGAGGTCAGGAGATCAAGACCACGGTGAAACCCCGTCTCTACTAAAAATACAAAAAAAATTAGCCGGGCATGGTGGCGGGCGCCTGTAGTCCCAGCTACTTGGAGAGGCTGAGGCAGGAGAATGGCGTGAACCTGGGAGGCGGGGCTTGCAGTGAGCCGAGATTGCGCCACTGCACTCCAGCCTGGGCAACAGAGCGAGACTCCGTCTCAAAAAAAAAAAAAATTAGCTGGGCATGGTGGCACATGACTGTAGTCCCAGCTACTCGGGAGGCTGAGGCAGGAGAACTGCTTGAACCCGGGAGGCGGAGGTTGCAGTGAGCCAAGATCGCGCCATTGCACTCCAGCCTGGGAGATAAGAGCGTCTCATGAAAAGAAAAGAAAGAAATCCCCTCCTTATTTGAACTATTCTCCTGGTTTCTGAGCTCTGAGCTCTACTCTTCTTCCTTCTCTGATGATCAACTTCCACCCATCTCTAAATTTGCCAGGTTCTTGTCTCTCTCCCAGGTCACCTTAACTGTACTAACGGTTTTAGCAACTATCTGTTCTGACAACTCCCAAAATGTTATCTCACTTCTGATCTCATTTCAAGCATGCAGTCTTCTAGCCTGCTAGATTTCTCCACATGCAGAAAACAATGCATCATCATTCCCGTTCCCCAGACCCATTTCTCCTCTCAGTAAATGATACCACAATGCATCAAAGCAGTTCCCAAGCCAAAAAGTCATTTTATGCTACCCCCACAGCCTTTACCAAAGCAATCATAAATTTACCTTCTATTCTACCTTTGCTCTATTTCTACCATCAGTCTTAGTTCATGTCTTCAACCTCAGCTTCCCTTACAACAGATCTGCCTGCTCCATATGATCCTCCTCAAACTCATTCCCTCCCAGCCATCAAGGCTGCAAATCTGATCATGTCTGCTTAAGAACTAGCCAAGCCCCCTATCATCAACAGTGCCCAAGACACACTTCAGCCTTGCCTACCACTCATGCCAGAGCTACTTGGACATTTCCGGAGCACACTTCACACAAGCCATAATTTTTTTTCAAGCATTAACCTTTTTCATTGTTCATACTTTATTCCTTGTATCAACAGGTTAAAAAAAAGTTTCCCAAGCACTGATTTACAGATCATGTTTATAAGCTGCACGCAAAGATCAGTTGCATAAACGGTAACACTCGGTAATCTATTTAAATGCAATTTTAACCCTTATTTTAAGCTAAGTGAAACAATAATACAAAAGACTAAATACACAACCTGTATATCCTGAACTTCACTCACTTGAAACAAACCCTTCATAATTTAACTCCTGTTCTTTTTACTTACCATTCAAGGCTCAATTCACATGTCCCCTCCTCTTGAAATGTTAAGTACCTCTTGGCCCCTCTTCCTGGTCTCAGCGGAATGCTGCCCACCCCAACCCTGCCGTCTTCATCGCTATCAACCACCTTCACCATATTACACTAGATTCACCTGTTCATACGCACCATTCCTCAACAAGACTGAACATCTTTGCAGAACTGGGTAGAAACCGTGTCTAACTTGGCCTGTAAACGGAGCGTCTAGCACATTGCTCAACAAACTTACAAACGGAGCGACCCCCAACAGCAGCTTCTGAGACAGACACAGGCTGCTCAGACCACAGGCTCTGGCCTTCATAACCCTCCCCAGACAACTCCGGCCCCACTTACCTTCTCGAAGCGGTCCTGGTCCCAGGCATCATCATAACCGGAATAGTTACCGGGAAAGTCAGTGGTATGGACCTAGAGCAAAGGGACGAATTTGTCCACGAAGGGACAGTGAGCCCACGGCTATCCCCACGCCAATCCCAAGACCCATCCCTGTTCCGCTCTCATTCCTCCCGCCCAAGCTCAAGGCCACAAGGCTTACATTGCGAACCCCAAACTCCCCTAGAACCACGCGGCTCCGCATTTCCTCCACCGCCTGAGAAGCCGCCATCTTCAATCTCTACACGAGACTAGAGGCTCTATCTCGCGCGTGCGTCCTAGTAGCCCTGTTCCGTCTCCGTGGCAACGCACCGCCTCTTGGAATCTTAAATATCGCGAGACTTTGCCCCGCGGCCCCCCCCTCCCCGTCCACGTCCCCAGCTTCCGGAAGTTGGTTTTGTCCAAACATCCGGGCTTCTCCTTTTTGTGTTCCGGCCGATCCCACCTCTTCTCTACCCTGGACGTCTACCTCCCTGAGACCCACATCTTGCCCACTCCTCTGCGCGCGGGGCTAGCGCGGGCTTCAGCGACGGGAGCCCTCAAGGGACATGGCAACTACAGCGGCGCCGGCGGGCGGCGCCCGAAATGGAGCTGGCCCGGAATGGGGAGGGTTCGAAGAAAACATCCAGGTAATGGCCCCAAGGCACCAGCTGCCAGCAACCGGAGGGCCGGCGGTGTCCAGAAGTGTCTTGGGGATTCTCCCTCTGGGCCTGGAAGTCCGCTCCATTTACAAATCTCTCTTCTTTGGGTCTTCGTGCACACTAAAGTCAGTGGGATTAACATTGACCTGAAAGGGCCAGACTAGTACTCCAGCCTGAGGATCTCGGGTTTCTGGGCCCGCCCGAGGCATTAGGAAGAAGGTATTCTTGGAACAAGTTAGGAGGTTGGTCGGGGTCAGGCATGGAGTGGGGTTGGGTGGGATTCACTGGCATTCGCTGAAAACATACTATGTGTATAGTTTTGTTTGGGGCTTAGGAAAGAAGGAAATGGGCACTTTTTCAGCCTTTTAGTCTTTGATAGGTAACGTAGGAGAAAGACACGAATGGAACACTAGTAGGTTTCCCAGGCTAGAAAAGATAGCCAAAGCTAGAAACCAGGCGTTCTGAGAGCATATGAGGGGGAATGGAGTGGCATGATCTGTAGTGATTCCAAGCCGTATCCTCAGCAGTGGAAGAACAAAGCCCTAAACCCTGGGATGAGCAGAGGACTTAATGGATGGAACAGAAAAGTCCTGCACTCTAGGAGCCATTGTCTTCACAGGGGGGAGGCTCAGCTGTGATTGACATGGAGAACATGGATGATACCTCAGGCTCTAGCTTCGAGGATATGGGTGAGCTGCATCAGCGCCTGCGCGAGGAAGAAGTAGACGCTGATGCAGCTGATGCAGCTGCTGCTGAAGAAGAGGATGGAGAGTTCCTGGGCATGAAGGGCTTTAAGGGACAGCTGAGCCGGCAGGTGGCAGATCAGGTAAGCAAGATTGAATCCTCTGCAGGTAGAAAAGTATACCTAGGTATGTCCCGTGTTCTGGAGTTGGTGTTGGTGGTGTTCGCCCCAGGTTGTCCAGTTAGAACCATGTAGAAATCAAACAGAAAATAGGCAACAGGGTCTAGAACCAACAGTACCACAGTACCTATGCCCATCTTCCTTACTTCAGATGTGGCAGGCTGGGAAGAGACAAGCCTCCAGGGCCTTCAGCTTGTACGCCAACATCGACATCCTCAGACCCTACTTTGATGTGGAGCCTGCTCAGGTGCGAAGCAGGTGAGGAGCCTTCTCTTGAAGAAGCTTCCCTCGTAACACCTAGTCCTTCATGCACACTACAATCAGATTTCAAGCCCTCGGCGCTGGTGGGCTCCCTGTCTTCATGACCCCATCACCTCTCATGACTGCACCTGTCACTGAAACAAATAATAATAGCACACCATCTTCCTCCTCTTTTCCATCTAGCTGACTACTCATCTTCCCTCAAAACCTACCTCAGATGTCACTTCCTCTGTTCCACATTCCTCAATCCCATCCCCAGTTTGTTCTCTCCTGGTGTTCCTACAGAACTCTGTGCTTGCCAGCCGGGCATGGTGGCTCACGCCTGTAATCCCAGCACTTTGGGAGGCCGAGGCGGGCGGATCACGAGGTCAGGAGATCGAGACCATCCTGGCTAACACGGTGAAACCCTGTCTCTACTAAAAATGCAAAAACAATTAGCCGGGCATGGTGGCGGGCGCCTGTAGTCCCAGCTACTCGGGAGGCTGAGGCAGGAGAATGGCGTGAACCCGGGAGGCAGAGGCGGAGCTCGCAGTGAGCTGAGATCGTGCCACTGCACTTCAGCTTGGGTAATAGAGCAAGACTCCATCTCAAAAAAAAAAAGAACTCTGCTGCGCTTGCCTCTAATAGACAGCACTTCACCACTGCGATCCTTTCTTATTCCTGGAATCTTCCTCCCAGAGACCAACAGCATCTCAAAAGCAGGCTCTGTCTTGTTTATCTTTTTATTCCCAGCACCAGAACAGTCTCAGAATCAAACTATCAGGCATAGTTTTTGAGTGACTTTTCAAGAACTAGATTTAATCCTGGCTTGGTTTTTTTGTTCATCTTTTAATCAATGCTAATCAAATACCCAGGACCACTCAACAAGTATTTATTAAGCATTTGCTCTGTGCCAGACCCTAAACTAATTGTATCTGGTTCAGTGGTGAAGATAGATGGGAGCCTTGCTCTTGAGTGCAGTTACAGTACAGTACTCATTCTATGATGGGGCAAACGGGAGGGATATGTGAGCTAAAGCAGGTTGGCGGGTGGGACAGGACAAGTTTCCCAGAGGAAGTAAAATCTAACTAAAATCCAAGGTATGATTAGGAGCTAGCCACTTGAGAGAAGGGGGAAGTGACTAAATTTTCATACCACTTCACATATATTTTTCAAGAAAATGCTCGACAGTGCCTGGAGGCACAGATAAGCAGGAAGAGGAGGCGTTTTTACTACGTCCTCAGTAACACCTTTCATTCTAAGCTTTCCATCTAGCCGGCTAGACTTGTCCCAGGGCTTCCTTATTACAGCCCTGAATTCTGGGTACTCTCTGCTGAGGTCTGCCTGTCTTGTCCTGTCTTTGTTTTGTTTTGTTTTGAGATGGAGTCGCACTCTGTCACCCAGGCTGGAGTGCAGTGGCGCGATCTCAGTTCACTGCAACCTCCACCTCCCGGGTTCAAGCGATTCTCCTGCCTCAGCCTCCTGAGTAGCTGCGACTACAGGCGCCCGCCACCATGCCCAGCTAATTTTTTGTATTTTTCATAGAGACAGGGTTTCACCATATTGGCCAGGCTGGCCTCAAACTCCTGACCTTGTGATCTGCCCGCCTCGGCCTCCCAAAGTGCTGGGATTCCAGGCGTGAGCCACCGCGCCCAGCCTGCCTGTCTTTTCAAGGGGAGGGGGCAGATGGATACGTGGTCAGGCCCTCCTTCAAGGCCCAGTAGGGCTGAGTTCTCCATATAGCTGCTGTTTCAGTCAGCTGAGTTTCAGAGGGTTGTCCTTCCTGGAAGTAATTTTAGGGGCAAGGAAATGATTTCCTCATTCCCTGTCTGTCTTTACTACCCTATTCTACCGTGTCATCCAACATGTCTTCTAGGCCAGGCCCCATTCCCTGGAGTTAGAGATGAATAAAATTCAGGCCTTGCCCTCTAGAACCTCATGGCCTCGTGCTGCCTCTGCTTTAATCTCTCCTCTCCTCTCCCAGGCTCCTGGAGTCCATGATCCCTATCAAGATGGTCAACTTCCCCCAGGTGAATAGAGGGTGGCATGTCTGGAGAGCCGGGGGAAGCACCAGGGCAGAGGGTGGGACCACCAGGCAAATCCTGGGAAGCCATAAACAGATGAGCTGTTGTACCCTCCAGCCTGAATGAGTTGGTATATTGACAGAAAATTGCAGGTGAACTCTATGGACCTCTCATGCTGGTCTTCACTCTGGTTGCCATCCTACTGCATGGGATGAAGACGTCTGACACTATTATCGTAAGCAGGACAGACAACTTTGGGGGGGTGGCTACACTAGGTTGAAAGCTGCCTGAGGATAGGATGGTGGAGTGAGACAGGAACAGCCCCTGCGGAAGGCCCTAGGTGAGGCTGAGATCAGAGGCCTCCTAGGACTAAGTAGAGCCTTCACCCCACAGCGGGAGGGCACCCTGATGGGCACAGCCATTGGCACCTGCTTCGGCTACTGGCTGGGAGTCTCATCCTTCATTTACTTCCTTGCCTACCTGTGCAACACCCAGATCACCATGCTGCAGATGTTGGCACTGCTGGTAAGGAGCCAGGTGTGGTGGGCAAGAGTGATGTTAAAAAGAGTATCCAGGCTTTGGTCGGCATCTGTCCGGGGGCCCCAAAGCCTGGAATGGGAGGAGGAGGCCAATGGACCATGTGTTTCCCAGGGTCCCCATGAGGGGCCAGAAACCAGCCCAACCTGAGTGATTTGCCTCTCCACCATCCTCCTTCCCAGGGCTATGGGCTCTTTGGGCACTGCATTGTCCTGTTCATCACCTATAATATCCACCTCCACGCCCTCTTCTACCTCTTCTGGCTGTTGGTGGGTGGACTGTCCACACTGCGCATGGTAAGCTGGGCAAGAGGCTTCCAGGGGTGGGCTGTCCTCCCGGGGAGCTGGGGAAGACAGCCTGGACCTGTCCCTCTCACAAAGAGCCCTAAATGGGAGGGAAGGGCCCAAAGATGGTTCTGCCCTGGGTGGGGGTGTCTTGTCCCCACTCCTCACTTTGGAGCCAGGCCCTTTGAGCTGTATTCTCATGGCCCTAGGTAGCAGTGTTGGTGTCTCGGACCGTGGGCCCCACACAGCGGCTGCTCCTCTGTGGCACCCTGGCTGCCCTACACATGCTCTTCCTGCTCTATCTGCATTTTGCCTACCACAAAGTGGTAGAGGGTAAGTGGCAGGAAGGTCTGGGTGGGGGAGAATGGGAAAGCAGCTGCCTGGAGCAAGAAGCTGGATATGATGGCCGGTGGGCTGGGCCCATCTGACCCTCGCTCACCTTCCGTCTTCCTTCCAGGGATCCTGGACACACTGGAGGGCCCCAACATCCCGCCCATCCAGAGGGTCCCCAGAGACATCCCTGCCGTGCTCCCTGCTGCTCGGCTTCCCACCACCGTTCTCAACACCACAGCCAAAGCTGTTGCGGTGACCCTGCAGTCACACTGACCCCACCTGAAATTCTTGGCCAGTCCTCTTTCCCGCAGCTGCAGAGAGGAGGAAGACTATTAAAGGACAGTCCTGATGACATGTTTCTTAGATGGGGTCTGCAGCTGCCACTGAGCTGTAGCTGCGTAAGTACCTCCTTGATGCCTGTCGGCACTTCTGGAGGGCGCAAGGCCAAGAACTCCTGGCCAGGACTGCAAGGCTCTGCAGCCAGTGCAGAAAATGGGTCAGCTCCTTTGAGAACCCCTCACCACCTACCCCTTCCTTCCTCTTTATCTCTCCCACATTGTCTTGCTAAATATAGACTTGGTAATTAAAATGTTGATTGAAGTCTGGAACTGCAGCGGCTGATCCAGTGGTCCTCCCTGTCATCCCACTTCCTATATACTTTACTGCTCAGTCAACAATGGTAATGTCATATGTTCCCTTCATCATATCCTCACCCAGGCAGGATAAAGGTGGGACAGGCCAGACTACATAGAAGGCAGTGATTGAATATGGAACCTACCCCTGAGGGCAGGGGACACCTGACCCGTGAAGCGGCAGGGAGGCCTCAAGCACAAAAGCCATAAGCCTGATGGAACATTGCAGCCAGCTTGAGTCTGGGCTCAGCTGCACTCGGGAAGCCAAGGAAGCAGTGACAATTGGACAAAACATCCCGACTTAAACCCCGTGTCAAAACAAGGATCTCCTGCACCTGGGCATTGTGGAGATAATTTTCCTGTGGAGCTCAAAATTGAAGCCAAATTTGGCTTTGCCCTGGTGGTACTGGGGCCAGCTCCTTTTAGTTTTTCTGTCTTTCCTCTTAAAACCAACCACCACTCCTAACATAGCACCATCCACCCCCACCACCACCACCTCTTTAATCTGCTCCACTTAATAAGTTAAAATTCAGGTGGCTAAGAGAGGGAATAGGGCCTTTGACCTCCCTTCACTATACTGAATATTATATTTTATGTAAAATAATCATCTTACACTAGTAAATATGGGTCAGCAGCATCTATTCCTTCTAACAATGGGACTAACAGAGGTGCCCTTCATTTGTCTTGCGTTACCCAACTGAGTCCCCCACCACCCTGGCCAGTGGACAAAGTTGTGACAGCACCGCCTGCACCGTGCGGTGTGGCTCAGCCGCCTTCACGTCCTCACCAGTGCCCCAGGGCCCTGGCACCTCCTTTGTATTGGCTGCCCCAGTCTCGCAACACGGACACACCCTCAGATGTCAACTGCCCTGCGTACCTGAGAAGGCGTGGCACCAGGACCTTGCATCTATCAGGCTCCCCTGCCCTAGGGACCCTCTGGGGTACCCTTCTCCCCAGCAGCTCAGGCTGGCTCTGCCCAGCCATGGTTCCTGGGGCCTCCCTGGTGAGGCCGCCATCTTGGCGAGGAGCAAGCGGGGAAGTCCCCCACGGGCCGGGATCCCCACGCACGCTGCGCCTCGAGTCACGGGGGCGGGGGCGAGGCGCGGCGCGGATGAAAGGGCCCTGGGGCCTTCCAAGTAGGAGGGAACAGTGCCCTGGATTCCGGCGAGGGTCTGGACCTTAGGAACGGGGAAGGATGGAAGAATGGGCAGAAGCAGCAGTAACCGTGCCCAACGCCATCTCCACGTGGCGTGCCTCCATTCCGCTCCCCGTCAGCCCTACCCACTCAGCCCTGCCGCCTTCCTTCTGCCAGCTGGCTGACCCCACTCCCAAGGGAAGAGCGGCCTATCGCTCCCAGCTTCTTGCCCTGAACCACCCCGTGTGCGCGAACCTCGCGGACCGGCGTGGCCCTGGCCGGGCAGGGGGCGGGGCGAGCGGCGGTGACGCGGCCGTTGCCATGGGAACTCGCCGCCCGCTCGCTTTCTGGAGCTGGAGCCGGAGCTGCCGCCAGCCGCCCGCCTCAGGCTCTCTCTGCCGGCCGTGCGGCCAGGCCCGCGGGGTGGTCGGGGGGAGCCGGGCGGCAGAGAAGGAGGGAGTGGGTACGGCCTCCTAGCCGGGACTGGTAAGCCGAAGCCCTTGAGCCGCTCGCTGCAGCTGCCGCCGCGACCGCGAGGGACAAGGACAAGCGCGGAGCAGCGCCTGCCCAACCCCCGGAACGCGCACCCGGCCCAAAGGCCAGACACGGACCGTGCGGGCCGCCCCCGCCCCAGCGCCGCCCCACCTCAGCCCGGCCTGCGCCCTGGACGCTTCCGCACCTCGGGCCGGCTCCGGCTCAGTCCCGGTAGCTCTTCTCCGCCTCTGCCGCAGCCGCAGCCTCCGCCACAGCCGCCGCCTCCGCCCCCGGCCCCACTTCGCACGCGACCCCTGCCGGGGCCCCGACCCCAGCCCTATCCCCGGCCCCGCCCGCGGCCCCACCAACCTCCGCTCCGGCCCCGTATCCGGAGGTCCAGCCGTGGGCACGATGCTGCCCAGCTCCATCCAGATTTCGGGGGAGCCGCTGTCCGGCGCCGAGGTGCGGGACATCTGCCGCGGCCTTCGCGACAACGCCGTGCGCCTGCTCTCACTGCGCGGCTGCCGCCTCTGCGACCGTGACTTCGGCCGCATCTGCCGGGCCCTGGCCGGGGCCACGTCCCTGGCGCAGCTCAACCTTAACCTGGGCGTCGTGTCCAGCCCCAGCCGCATCAAGCAGCTGGCTGAGGCTCTGCGGACCAACCGCTCCATCCAGTCCCTCTTGTGAGTGCGCCCCCTCGCAAGGGGGTCCCGGGCACTGCACCCCTCCATACACTCCCCTGGCACCTCCTGTTCCTCCACACTTCTTCCAGTACCATGCCACCTTCACATGCCTTATGCACGTAACACCGTGCCTCGGCCCATGCCTTCACAGCACCCTCCAAGCACACGCTTGGACTTTGCACGCGCGACCCTACCCGTGTTCGGATACCCACCACTTCCTGACAGGAGGTGGGGGCCGTACCTCCCCACCTAATCATCTGCATTTACTTCACTGGGGCAGCTCCTCGGTTCCCAAGGGGGAATATCCCCGTGGGGACGAGAGCCCTGCCCACTGCAGAGTTCCAGTCCACCACCCACCCACCCCTTTTCTGCCCCTCCCTGGCAATGTCCTGGATCCCTGCCCCAGAAAACAAACCGAATTCTCCCTCTACCTGTATTCCCTGAGAATCTAGAACTTTCCTTCTCCTTTTCCAGGACTCTCAAGTGCGGTGACTGAGTGCCCTCCCCATACCTAGGGCTGACAGAAGTGAAAGTGCCCCTTTCCCATGTAGATAGGGCCTAGGACTGCAGTAACCCTGCTCTCTCACTCTCCTCCAGCCTGCATGGGAGCCCCCTGACAGATGCGGGGCTGGCCTTGCTGAACCCAGCCCTGGCCCTCCACCCTGCCCTCGTGGCTCTGGACCTGGGGGACTGCATGCTGGGTGATGAAGCCATCAACCTCATCTGTGGCCTCCTGCCCCCAGACGGGGCCAAATCTGGTGAGCAGGACCCTGTTGAGGGTTTGGGCTAGTGTGGCAGTGATGAAAATTGAAATGCAGAGGGAAGGGGGTGTGGCCCCAGAGCTCTGATGATGTGGGTGAGAACGTCTTTCTACTCTCAGGAAGGGGCAGGATGGGGGGGCAGCATGGAGACTCAGGAATCCAGGCTGGGGCAGGCAGAGGAAGCATGGGCTTCCTTAATGGCTCTTGACCTCTATGGTGGGGGTAAGGTGGTGCCCAGCCAGTAGGGACACCCCAGAGACACAGGGACGGTGGGGAAGGGCTCGAGGAGGGCTTAACCCTCCCTATTCTGGTTTCTTGCTATGATGCTGTCCAGGCTTGAAGGAGCTAACGCTGAGTGCCAACCCTGGCATCACCCCTAAGGGCTGGAGCCGCCTCGCCATTGCTGTGGCCCACAGCTCCCAGGTCCGCGTCCTCAATCTGGATTACAACCCCCTGGGTGAGGCTCAAGAATACCCCCTTGGGCTCTGACTGCCTCATGCCCTATCCAAGAGCCTGGGACCATCAGTTGACATGGTAACCCGTACACTGGGAGAGGGAAGAGAAAGGAGAGCCCCCAGGGGTCAAGGAGATAGCTTTGTGGAGGACCAGGTGACCAACAAATAGATCAAAGCATCAGTCACCACCCGTGGGCCTAACTTGCCTCATGCCTTCACTCACCAATCACAATGATCCATCCCTTCCTGACCACCACCAATTGTCCATGTTTCCTTGGCCAGGGGTTAGTATCTAAAGTTGTTAAGGCAATGGGGAAGCTATCTGTAAGGATTAGCAGGCATGTGTATGAATGTGTGCACGTGTGTTGTCTCCCTAGGTGACCATGTGGCAGGAATGCTGGCTGTAGCTGTGGCCTCTAGTCGTACCCTAGAGGTCCTAGACTTGGAGGGCACAGGGCTCACCAACCAGTCAGCTCAGGTGGGAAGTCGTCATGTTTGGGAACGGCCAGGGGATGGGGTGGAGGTTAGCTTATGTGTCTGGTGACATACCTAAGGGGTGGCAGGTTGGGGTCTGAGGACCTGCCTTAACTGTGTTCATCCTTTTCCATATTCTTCCCCATTTCAGACCCTGCTGGACATGGTAGAAAATTACCCCACAGCTTTGCGGAGCCTGGTGTTGGCTGAGAACAGCATTAGCCCAGAGCTGCAGCAACAGATCTGTGACCTCCTCTCTGAGGGAGAGGAGGAGGAGGAAGTGGCAGGAGGGGCTGGCGACACCCAGGAATGGGAGAGAGGGCGGGAGCCTGCTGCCCACCAGAGGGGCAGCAGCTCCTGGATGTGCCCCAGCGGTAAGAACCCAGAGGGTTGATCAGAGGCTGGGGACAAGGGAGAGTGGGTATGCAGAACCTAGGCTCTCACCTATCTGTGGTCCCCACTGGAGGAAGGAATGGTAGTCTGAACACTCCTCTGCCCTTCCACAGATCCCAGCTCTCAGATGGTGCTAATGACGTCAGGACTAGGGGACAGTCTGTTGGCTGAGACCGAGATGTGACTCTCTACTGGGCCTCTGCACACCATTTCACTTGTCTATGTCCCAAGCACCTTGCCCCAGGTATCGGGGTCAGGCCCTGGGACTTGGGAGGGAACTGGGGTCAGGGGCTGCGTGGGGGCTCTGGCAGCTCCTAGCAGTGTGGTGGGAAGGAAGCTCTGGAAGCTGTGACTGAGCAACAGCCTTGGGAGGCACTTGAACCCACGGCAATGCCTTTGAACTTGGCAGCTCTGGCTGCAACCCGCTGGCTCGGAAAAGATTTTATGAACTCCACAACCTGTCGTGTGGCTGTAGTCACTGGGGGCCGGCAGTAGGGGAGGAATTGGAACTACCAGTAAGCACCACTAGGGGGCAGTAGCATCGCACAGCCCAAGCTCTAAACTGCGTGAACTGGTCCCGAATCCCAAAATAGG
The DNA here is from genome assembly GCF_009828535.3 of Hylobates moloch. Classification (NCBI taxonomy): domain Eukaryota; kingdom Metazoa; phylum Chordata; class Mammalia; order Primates; family Hylobatidae; genus Hylobates; species Hylobates moloch. The sequence continues at coordinate 41,858,214 of NW_026652295.1, read as the reverse complement.
CCTGGCCAGGCCTCGACCCGGGCTTCTGGGGCAACACCTTACACTAGCCCCATAAACATCTGGTCCCTGCCTCCGAGGGAGGACTCAGGGACCCTGCTAAGGTTATTTAAGGTGCCCCCTCTCCCACTCCCTGATGCTCTGTGCCTAGGGAAACCCTAGGCAGAGTGGGACGAGGGGGAGTCACTAGTCAACTAGGATGAGACTAGGACTGGGAATACTTACAAATAGGGAGAAGAGTGGGAGAGGGAAGGTCATTAAGACAAGTTAGGCCATACCAGTAAAATAGTTTTATTTGATTTTAAAATAGTCATCAATGTGAAAATTTCCCAAAGCTTAGAGTAACAGTCTAGAGCCAAGGTTGGGAGTGGGGGCCAGGCCTCACCCAGAGCCCAGCTTGAGGCCCCTGAGCCCCACCCTCCTTTCCAGAGGGAGGGAAGAGACAGCTGAGGGGGCCCTGAGTCAGTCCCCTCCCTCGTCCCCAAGGCCAGCTGTGCCGGGCCCCTGGAGGGCAACAGCTCACGTGGAGGACTAGGGGGGAAAGCAAACAGGTAGGAAACAGAAATGAGGTTAACAATTATACCATCACCCCCCCCCCAAAAAAAAAATAACAAAACTTGTGACTATGAAAGGAGGATGGAAGATGAATACTGATAAACTCCTCAGCTCCCCAGAACAGCCCAGTCTGGGCTGGGTTGGGCTGACTGGAGGAAAAGTCTTGAGACCCAACTGCATGTTACCTCTGAAGAATATTCTAAGAAAAGGGGAAAACCATGAGGCAAGCTGCTGCAGTCAGTCAATGCAGCTGACAGGCCTGGCATGGCCCACCTGACCCCACCCACACAGGGAACAGCTGTGTGGGTCTGGATAGAGGAGAGGTCAAGGGCTTGGACTGGGGACCCTGAGCTGCCAAGGTGTGGGGCCTCCTTGCAGTCCCGGTGCAGCAATGGCAGGAAGGCCAGCAGGGGCCCTAGTTGAGCAGGTTGCCCTGCTCCTGGGCCTGGGTCAGGCTGTCCTTGCGGTGCAGGTGGTGAACCCCCATCCTCTTGGGGCTGCGCTGGGGGCGACTGGAGCTGGGGAGTGGCCAGGCCCTGCCCTCAGTGTGGGAAGTGCCTGGCCCCTCCTCTGTGCCACTGTTAATGGGCAGCAGGCTCTGGCGCTCTTCCTCAGGACTGATGGGCAGGTTCAGCTCTTCTTCTTCCTCCCTGGGAAAGCCAGAGTCAGGTTCGGTGGGTAGCAAAAGCTCACTCTCTTCGGGTCGGGGAGCAGGTGCCTGGACCACCTCATCTCTGTCAGCGGGGCTATGGGCAAAATGGCGCTGCAGCTCAGGGAGGGCGTCATGTCCAAAGGCTGTGCGCTGGGCCACAGCGGCAGGTGGCGGAGTACGGTCCACAAATGCCCGCTGCCAGCTGACCAGCAGGTCCTCTTCAGAGCTGGCAGAGCTAGCTGGGGCACTGAGTGTTAGGGGCGCTGGGCTGGGTTGGTGGTGGGGTGAGGCCTGGGCCGAGGCAGGGGTGCTGGGCACTGGGCTGGGGCGGGCCCGCTCACTCCCCTCCTCTACCAGGCTCAGGGAAATGGCCTGGCGGGTAGCGTAAGTGCAGTTGGGCAGGGGGCTGTTGCGGGGGATCCGAACCTTATCCTCAGAGAACTCTATTACCCTGCGGCCAGGATACAGTGGGTGTGGTGGAGACGGGGTTGGGTAGGGGCTCAGCTTCTCAAAGGCTGGCAGGGGCAACTCTTCCTCCGGGGAGCCCCTGGCAGTACCCAGAGAGTGGCACTCCCCATTGGGTTGTGGGGTGGGGCTGCCAGGGGCCGGGGGACTGGCTGGATCACCTGGGACACCCTCGCTCATGTCCACATGCACAAAGACATCCTCAGCCAAGGGGCGCCCGGCGCTGCCTGACTGGGCTGAATTGAGCAGTAGAGACTCCGGCTTCTCTAACACTCGGGCAATGACCGAGGTAGGCACCACAGCCCCTGGGGCTAGACTGGGAGCAGGACCTGGGCTGGCAGCTTCTTGACCACTGTGCAGATGTTTCCGAACCATGTCTTGTAGCTCACAGGGCAGCTGAGGTAAAAGAGCAGGAAAGAGAGACATCAATGATCGCAGCCAAAGACAACTTGACTCATGGCGAAAGTAATGGCTCCCACATTTAAGTACCTCTGTGTACTCAGCACTCCACTATCTCCTGTTCTTACAGCATGCCAGTGTGTATACCCTCACTTCACAGACACATAGGCCTGGAGAGGGGACGACAACTCGAAGCTTTGGTTAACTTGGCCAGGATTTAAACCCAGATCTGCTGCTGCAGCCGGCATGTTCTCAAACTTCTATCTCCTGGCTTCTGCCCAAACCATACTTAAGTTTGGAGAATCTGGCCGGGCGCGGTGGCTCACGCTTGTAATCCCAGCACTTTGGGAGGCTGAGGCGGGCGGATCACGAGGTCAGGAGATCGAGACCACGGTGAAACCCCATCTCTACTAAAAATACAAAAAATTAGCCGGGCGTGGTGGCGGGCGCCTGTAGTCCCAGCTATTCGGAGAGGCTGAGGCAGGAGAATGGCGTGAACCCGGGAGGCGGAGCTTGCAGTGAGCTGAGATTGCGCCACTGCACTCCAGCCTGGGCGACACAGCGAGACTCCGCCTCAAAAAAAAAAAAAAAAAAAAAAAAAAAAAAAAAAAAAAAGTTTGGAGAATCTGTATAGACCAGTAGCCTTAGAAATACCTCTACTTCTGGGCCGGGCACAGTGGCTCACGCCTGTAATCCCAGCACTTTGGGAGGCCGAGGTGGGGGGATCACAAGGTCAGAAGATCGAGACCATCCTGGCTAACACAATGAAACCCCATCTCTACTAAAAAGACAAAAAAATTAGCCAGGCGTGGTGGCGGGCGCCTATAATTCCAGCTACTTGGGAGGCTGAAGCAGGAGAATTGCTTGAAGGCGGGAGGCGGAGGTTGCAGTGAGCCGAGATTGTGCCACTGCACTCCAGCCTGGGCGACAGAGCAAGACTCCATCTCAAAAAAAAAAAAAAAAAAGAAATACCTCTACTTCTTCTACTTCTGCAGGCCACATCAACCTTGGGCCTGAAGCTGTGGGGTCTAGAGTTTACCCCTTGGGGTAACATGATCAGATGGGCCTAATCCTGTCTTAGTACTCTTTGGGCAGATAGCTCTGACTACCCTCTCCTTCCTGCCTGGGATCTTCTCTCTCTGTCTCTGTTACAGAAACCAACAGGTCTGGCCCCCCAGAACTAGTGATTGGCCCTAGACAGTACATGGGACACCAACCAGTGGCAGAGTTGACTGGCTTGAGAGGTGACATGGAGGCAAGAGGAGGGCAAAGTGGGAAGGGGAGGACAGAGAGGTGCAGAAACTGGTTAGAGGAGTCCTATAGTGGCCGGAATGGTCTGTGTGGGCAGGGTGGGGGTGAGTTCTACTCACATCGGCAAACTTGTGGTTTCGGAAGTGGGACTTGTTACACTTGAGGAGCTGTACAGCCAGGTTGCAGTCCAGCCGGTACCGCTCCTACAGACACAGACCTATTTCAGAGCCCGGCCCAGCCCTCTCCAAGGAAGCAGGGCTGAGCCAGGACAAAGCTAGCCCCAGGTGAGGAAGGCCCAAGTAGTGAAGCGCACATACGTTGAGCTCTTCCAGCTTGTTGATGGTGTTCTTGGCATCCAGCAGCTTGTTGGTCAGCTCCACAATCTCCCAGTCCAGCGTCTTCCTATCCATTTCAGCCTTCTTGATCTGAGGCAAAGACTTGAGGTTAACCCAGCCCACACCCTAGCCAGCCCTTCCTCTCCCTCCACCTCCTCCCATCCTGGAGACACAAGAGGCCACAGGTGCTAGGGCAGCCAAGGCGGACAGAGCAGAGACAAATGACGGACAGAAGGAGACTGGGCATCTCTCCCGCTCTCTGGACTGGCTGTGGGGTGGGGGCTTTCTTAGCATGACCTCCTGCCACCTGGGCCCAGGACACAGGCAGTATAAGAGCTGTCCATCCCCTGAGGTTCCAGGGGCTCTGGGCACCAGGCAAGGCAGCTGGCACCTCAAAGGCAGTAACTGCAAACCAGGGGGCTGAAGCCTCCTATGTGTGCAGCTGTTTCCAGCATCAGGCTAGGAGAGGGAAGGGAAGCAGGGCTCGGTGGCAGCCAGGGCGCCTTGTTGAGCAGGGAGCAAGCTGCAGGCTCAAAAGTAGCCTTCTGATCTCCACTTCAGGGACTGGATCTGCAGCCTCCCCTCCCCGCCCACAGCCTGGGCTTGCTGCCACTGCAGCCAAGAAGCTTTGGGTGTTCAGTGGAGACATCAATCAGTACCTCTACCAGAGCCAAGGGCAGAGCAGGCTAGGCTCCCCAGCTCTCTCCTGGGAGGGAGGCATTGACTGTTAAACGGGCCTCATACAGGGAAGAGAAAGGAGCGGGTGTACTCAAGGGGCACAGGGTAATAGCCAGGGCCCACAATCCCAGATCTCAGCTGAGGAGAAGGCCAGGGCAAGGGAGAAGACACACAAACTCAGACGCAACTGCAAAAATCCAGCTGTGGCTAAGAGAGGCCTGAGAGGAGAGTGCAGCAGCAACGGTGGCAGCATGAGGGGGAGACGAGGAAAGAAGAGAAACGGTGTGAGCATTAAGACAGTCTTGACTTGCAGAGCACACTGCAGTACCCCCACCACTGCCCCATCCCCCCTTCTCCCCCAAGCCCCAGGGCAGAGTGGCATTCCCCTGGCAAATCCTGGCCCCCTGCTATGCTATGAGCACAATGTCCGCCAAGCTGCCCTCCCAGATTACCAGTGTGTGCAGCTTGTCCTCCAACTCCTGGTTGGTCCGCTGGGAAGCCGTGTAGCTGTTCTGCAGCCTGAAAAGGGATAATACAAGGCACATCCCTGGGTCAAGATCCTGTTCTTCAGGCTCTGTTCAGCCTCCCCGATAGGGGATCTTGAATATGTCATTCTCCCTCAAGAACTTCAGTTTTCTAATAGGAATCAGATGATCTCTGAGGCATCTTCCAGCTAACCTCCTATGAAAGGAGAATGTGTGTATGTGCGTGCGTTTGTGTGTGTGTGTGTGTGTGTGTGTGTGTGTGTGTGTGTATGTCTGGCCCCTCATTCCCACACCTGCGGAACTTATCCTTAAATTTGTCCAGTTCCTCGCGGCTCTGGCCCAGCTCCAGCTCCAGGCAGTCCTGCCCGATTTCCAGCTCACGTTCCAGGGCCTCAGTGCGTCTGGTGGCGGAGGCCAGGCGCCGGCGAAGCTCTTCATTCTCCTGCTGCAAGAGCCTGGCAGGGTGTTGTGGGATCAAGGGCAGAGGGGTATGAGAGATAGAAGGGCACGCCTTGGAGCTCCAGAGTGGGCTCAGGAAGGAAGGGATGACATGAGGACAGGCAACCAGGGCAGGGAAACTCCTAGAGTCTCAGTCTGAGCTAAGGCAGCATATTTCATACGCCTGCTGGCCCTGGGAACACAGCCTGGGTTGGAGGGCAGGGGAGGAAAAGGGGATGGTAGGGGACAGTCCAGCCTCCCTTCACTATTGGAAAATGGAAATAAAGAATTGGGGGTAGGGATATGGCTCCCAGCCTGTCTCTGGTTACAGCCCATGTCAGCCAGCCACCAAGCCCCCAGCTCCAGTTTCCCCACTGCACAATCAGGCTTCTCCATTATTCATCTCTTGGAAATCCAGTCCAGCACTACCCTCCTCTCCAGAGGCCTCATGTGGCTAAGAAAGAGCTGTAAGGGTGGCAGCTGGTACAGGAGCTGGGGAAGGGCTCCTTAGCAAGAAGAGCAGGGCCCTCAGAGCCATTCACCTCCTGATTCTACGTTCTCTTGAAGCCCATGGAACAATAAAATCCCATTTTCCAGAAAAAATATCCACAACATCAAAACTCCTCCCAGAGTCCCTAAAACAACCCATCCCAACCTTTACTTCTACCTTATCCAAGGGAAAGTCCAACTGTACCAACAGTCTAGCCTGGAGCTAAGAGGGACAGAGTTGAGGCAGGGCAGTATCTCAGGCAGCAGATACTCACTTCATCCTTTCTGCGTCAGTCAGGGGTTCCTAGGCAAAAAAGAGAGGCTTGAGGCTCAGCTCTGGACCACTGGCCCCCTGGTTGGCTCACCCTCCAAATAGCCACAAGGCGGCTCAGGTGTGAAGCCCAAAGACTCTTATAGCAGAAGAGGGCTATAGGGCTCTCTACAGATGGAAGCAATTCAGTAATGCTGGGACAAGCCTCAATTACCCTCTCCCATGCCAACCAGAAGATTCAAGAACCTCTTCCAACCTTCACCCTTAATCCTAAAGCCATTTTCAAATAAGTCCTGGCACCCAAGCTACCTCTCCCCAGGGGCAGAGACAGCCTCTCAGCTGTTCACTCGGCTCCTGGTGGGTCCTGTCTCCACACAGGTATGGCAGAGACCTTCCAGAAAAGTCAGGCTGAACTATACACAAGAGTTCTGAGCTCTGACAAAGCCCTCAGTCTTGGGATGAAGACAAAGGCTCAGGAAGAACAAGTGCATGGGAGAAGAGGACTAATCCTAAGGGGAGGAAGTGCCTTGTCTGTCTTTTAACCTCCTGCCCCATCTTCCCCAAACCCCCATGGCGGTCATGGCTCAAGAGTCAAGTTCAGCCAACCACAAAGCAGAGCAGGCCCCTGCTATCGCGAGAGGGAAACATCAAGGGGCCTATTCTACGTGGAACTGACTGCTTCAGAAGTGCAGCCTCTGGCAGAAAATGGAGGTAGGTGGCTTCCTTTGCCCATTGACTCTTGACAACTGGATTTGACCCTATTCTACTGCATACTGATTATACAGCCTTCACCTCACCGAGCCTTAGTTCCCTCTTTTATAAAACCGAGGTAATGCTCACTGGGTAGCACCTAGCATAATAGCTGGCATCTTAATTTAATGTTCCCTGAACTGAAATGAGCAAGTCATGGCTTTTCTACCTTGAATCTGACCAAAGCAGGCTACAGTATGCCTGATGCTCAGCATATGCTGCGTCTCAAGTTCTTTAAATGTGCTCCACGCACTGTGACCAGGTGGAGATATGGCTGCAAGGGCAGTAAACCACTGTGGCCCTTGTTTCTGCCTGTGAGTGAAGTTAATGGGGAGGACAGCCAATGTTTTGCAGCTGACTATAGGCCCCGAAGAGCAGAGTCCGGACCTAACAGTTCCTGGCAGGGAGTACGTATTCAACAAATGTTAGCCAAACAAAGCAAAGCTGGAGGAAGGGCCGGACTTCCTGGGGACAATGAAGAGCAGCTGTGCTGCTGGGAAGTGGCTGTAGCACTGCCTCCTGATATGGCCCAAAGGGTCCACAGGTTGAATGGCTTTACGCCACTATGGAGGACCAGAGTCCCAACCACCAGCAGATTAGGACCCCTCAGGCTACTGGGCTGCCTCTTGCAGGGAGAATATCATATGGGATCATTTCTGCTAAGCTACAAAGACTCAGGGGTTCCCTAACACGTGGACATATACTCACAGACAGTCCCCCTTGAGCCTACATTGCCCCCACCTGCACTGCTGCAGCTAGGAGACCTCAGGCCTGCAACAGCAAGGCCCACTCTCACCCCAACTCAGGACCAGAAGCCCAGGCAGGAGAAGTGAGCCAGACACTCAGGGGCCTTGCCTCTGCCGGTCAGGCTGGGGTACCAGTCTTGCTGACCTCCTGCTCAAGCCGGGATCCAGGAATTTCCAATCGCAGCTCCCGATGCTCTGGTGGTGCCTTACGGTAGGGTTTCTTAGCAGGGGCGGCACTGGTCATTCTGGGAGGTGACGGCTCCTCCGCCTACTGAGAAGCAAGAAGGAGGCAAGCTCAGAGATGTTGCCAGAAGGACTCTGGACTGAGAAAAAACAAAGATGGTGAAAGGGGACATATGTTGAGGCCACCACATAGGCTGACAGGCCTGAGCCATTACTGGAGTCACTAGAAGGGCAGGACTTAGGTATGTCAGGCCCCATAGGTCAAAGGAGTGCCAGAGGGTGGGGCATGGGTCCAACGGGGAACAGATGGGTGGGAGAGGCAGGGCCTAGGGCCTGAACACCTAGGTTCTAAGAGTGGGGCAGGGAGCTTCAAAGCAGCCCACCACCCTCCTTACCACTCTTTGTGGGCTTTGAAGACCTCAGAAGGTAAAACTGCTCTCTATGCATTAGTTTTCTCAACTCTAAATTAGCGATAAAACAGCATCAATTTTTTTCTTTTTTTCTTTTTTTTTTTTTTTTTTTGAGACGGAGTCTCGCTCTGTCGCCCAGGCTGGAGTGCAGTGGCGCAATCTCGGCTCACTGCAAGCTCCGCCTCCCGGGTTCACGCCATTCTCCTGCCTCAGCCTCTCCGAGTAGCTGGGACTACAGGCGCCCGCCACCACGCCCGGCTAATTTTTTGTATTTTTTAGTAGAGACGGGGTTTCACCGTGGTCTCGATCTCCTGACCTCGTGATCCGCCCGCCTCGGCCTCCCAAAGTGCTGGGATTACAAGCGTGAGCCACCGTCTTTTTTTCTTTTCTTTTTTGAGACAGAGTCTTGCTCTGTTGCCCAGGCTGGAGTGCAGTGGCGCAATCTTGGCTCACTGCAGCCTCGACCTCCTGGGCTCAAGTAATCCTCCTGCCTCAGCCTTCTGTGTAGCTCGGACCACAAGCATGTGCCACTGCACCTGGCTATTTTTTGTACACAGCGTCTCACTTTGTTGCCCAGGCTCAAACTCTCAAGCTCAAGCAATCCTTCTGTCTTGGCCTTCCAAAGTGCTGGGATTGTAGGTGTGAGCTACTGATCCCAGTTAAGAATAGCACCAAATTCACAGGGTTGTTGGGAAGATGATGTAAAGCACTTGGGAAATATTGAATAAATGTTAGTTTAAAAAAAAAAATCATAACCAAAAATGTGAGTTTGGGGATCCAATCCAGGATTCCCAGTGGGAGTCTCAAGGCCCAAGAAAGCTCTCTGGCCTCCACCACTGATGACCAAACCCCTGTGGCCTCCACCACTCTTTTCACCAGCCCCCACCGAGAGAGAACACTTGGCTGCCCCCTCACCTGCCGCTCCCCAGAAGAGAGCCAGGCTGAGGGCACAGGCCTCATCAGGGACATACCGTCTGTTTGTCGGCAGCTCTCTCTGTTCCGCTGTCCGGGAGTTAGCCCTCGGCTCTCCGCATCCCACGGCCCCTTCACTTCCTTTAGCCAACAGCTCCTGAAACCAGAGAAGGGAAGAAAGTGGAAACCAGGTGTCAGCCGCCTGTCTGTCAGTGCTACAGGCCTGCTGCCCAGTCTGGGACCTGGAAGGCCCCCCAGGGAGAACCACGGCAGGAAGGCCATGAAACGGGGCCTGAGGGGAAAGCAGCTGGAGGCAGATGACTAGAAGCACTGGGTTCCTTTCTCCATGTCAGTACTGTCACAGGCCCAGATGAGATACGTGTGTGTGTGTGTGTGTGTGTGTGTGTGTGTGTGTGTGTGTGTGTGTGTTCATGGTCTCAGCACATTGCCCAATTCTGGAATAGGTCCGGTTCCGTCCTATCCCTACTCCACATCTGTCCTCATCTCCCAAGCCTCTCAGAGTTTGGAAACAACTAAGAGATTTGGGGAACATGGGTTACAAATGAGAATACCAGGAAAAAGCCTCACAGAGATCCAAGAAGATAGAGAAAATGATGGAAAGAGAGCGCCTAGCATTTCCAGAAGGAGGCCCAAGGCTATTTGGTGTATAATGATGGTCACCGGCCTTTGCAATGAGGAGGCATAGGGCTAGGAGAAGAAATCTGAAAAGGGAGCAACACAGAGCAGTAGCTCTCAACCAGGCAATTCTGTCCACCCTCCTTCCCCAGGGACGTCTGGCAAGTGTCTGGAGACATTTTTGGTTGTCAAAACCTGGAGGGAAGGAGTGCCACTGGCACCTAGTGGGTAGAAGCCGGGGATGCTTTGGTCATCCCACAACCATAGGACAACTCCCACCACAAATAATTCACAACAGAAAATACCCAGAGTGCCAAGGCTGAGGAACATTCACGAAGAAAACCCCAGTCGGGGGAGTTGAAGACACCTGGGCTGCAGGCTCAGCACTGACACTGTGGGGCCCTGTGTAATGCCCTTCCTCACTGGATAACTCAGTTCCTTATCTACACAGAGGTGGCTGGACTGAGTGACCTGTGAGAGCCCCTCCAGCCTCCTGATGTTCAGAGATGGGCCCACACCCCTCCCTGGCCCCCACCTGTAATTAGCTGGGTTGCAGCATGGGGGCAGCAGCCACCAGTGATCAGGCAGTAACCTCAGGTGGCTTTCTGGGCAGAAAAAACAATCTCCTCCCACCCCCATCAACCTAAACAGAGCTGGAGGCTGAGGGAAGCCTTGCGGGCTAAAGCATGCGTTCCCACTGTCGGGACATGCCCTGGCCATGACTCCTGTCACATTCCAACAGGGCCCGGGGCAGGAAGAATGGTGAGAGGGTAGGGAGGGTGGGGAAGCAGGACTGGTCTCCCTCCTCTGTCTGGACAGCCTGGGCCCTGGTTTGGGGTTCGGCGGGGAGCTGGGGTGCGGCAGCACAGGCAAGGCCGCCAGCCTCCTCCCCCTGACAGGAGGCAGAACGTGTCCCCACAGGGCACATGCAACATGCTGTGTTGGCTGACTCCCTGCACAGGAATCCGGGTGGGCGGGCCTGAAAGGACAGCACATTCCCGGGGTGTGGGGAGCAAACAAGTTACCCCAACAGGTTCCTTGGGGCTGCCCCTCCAGAGGGGCCCGGGGTGGGTGCTCCTATGGCCTGAGGGAGAGGCCTAGAAAGCCCCAAACCCACCTGGGTATGTGGGTTCTGATACTCAGAGGGTAAATGTGTGGGGTGCATGAGTTGGGAAACAGGGTAGAGCCAGAGATGGCAGAGTGAGGGATGCGAGCAGTCAAGAGCTTCTACAAAGCAAAGGAGCAGCTCAGAGAGTTGGTCTCTGCCTTTCCCCTTCTCTACAGAGGGTCCAGGTTCCGGCTCCCTTCCACCATGTGCTCCCCAGTCATCTGAGGAAGCCCTTTCTCTCTGCAGGCCCCTTTGTGTGCCCCTCCTTTATTCCTCTGTACTCCCTTGTCCCTATTCCTGGCAAGGCCCGTGCTGTCCTCTTGGTACTGAGACACCTGCATGAACGGCAGGCAGACAGGGAGGACACGAACACACTTGGGTGTCCAGCAATCCTGTAGGGAGGGCTGCTTCACTCCACGCCCTGCAGCCCTGGCTCTAGCTGCCACACATCCTCTAGCTCCTCTTGCCTCACCCTGACCTCAAGCCCCACTCCCTGGCCCTACAGCACGTATTTATCCCCAGGGCTTCCATGGCCAGAGGTGATCTGGCTTGCTAGGCAAGGAGTACCCTGAGAAGGTGGCTGGCAGTGGGACGGGCAGTAAATGCAGACACAGACTCTCTGGGGATGGGGGTGGTGGTGATGGGAGGTTATTCTCTCCACCAGAGCCTATTCTTTCCATGCACATCAGAGTTACAGGTATGGGAAACCACTCCCAACTAAGGAAGCAGAAGGCAATGTCCACTGGGAAGACAATCCACCAGGGGGCCCATGGTGTTCCTCAACACCAGGCTGCAAGGGAGATGTGTACCAACCACTTCCTGCCCTGTGTCCATAAACACAGGGTGTGCCCAACACCCAGGCCCTAGCTCCAACTTCTGAAATCTGCTGAGTGCCCCAGATCCAGCCCATGAGGGCCCCACAGTTCCAGCAATGAACAGGAATACAATGGGCCTGGCAGCCCACAGTCCTTGACTAGAGGCAAGGAAGGTGTGCAGGGAAAGTCCGGACAGACCCGAGGAGGACAGTGATGCGTGGTGCAGTGGACAACAAAGACAGAAGCATCGGGACACTTGGCCTGCAAGCTGGGAGAAGGTAAAGGGGTGAGGCAGATGGCATCAGAGTGGTCCCTCCAGGAAGACTCAGCTACCAGGTGCAGCCTCCCCTGGCCACATCTCCTTCACCCAAAGGTTTCCCAAGTTGCCTTGGAGTGTTTCAGCCCAAGGAGGACTCCCAATCCCATGTGGGGAAGAAAGGGTCCCAAAGGAGAGCAGCTGGACAACTCAGAATGGGCCATGGCCCATGATGAGTGAGCGGCAGCCAAGGACAGCCTCTGGGGCCTCCTGGCCTCTGGATGCTGAGCTGGCTCCAGGGCACCTCCCAGAAAATGGTCTTCTGGAGGAAGATCAGGAAATCAACAGGGCTGGCCGGACATGGTGGCTCACACCTGTAATCCCAGCACTTTGGGAGGCCAAGGCAGGCGGATCACTTGAGGTCAGGAGTTCGAGAGCTGCCTGGCCAACATGGTGAAACCCTGTCTCTACAAAAATTGAACCCAGGAGGTGGAGATTGCAGTGACCCCAGATCGCACCACTACACTCCAGCCTGGGAGACAGAGACTCCATCTCAAAAAAAAAAAAAAAAAAAGGAAATCAACAAGGAAGAATCCCACGCCCACCCCCACCCCAAACTAAACCTAAGCCTTGAGGAACTGAGGGCAGATGACTCAGGATGTTGGACTACCAGATAACGTGCTGGGTCTGTTCTATAAGAACAGCTACGCCCTGCGAGAAAGGTTGAGGCCTAGGTTAAAACCTCTCGCTGACCTAGCGTGGCCTGGGGCTCCTTGGGCTGGACCTGCAAGCAGTGTTGAGGGAGACACCCAGAGTAGCAGCAACCCTTCCCCATCCCATGAAGGTGAAGTGAGAAGGAAAAGGGACTCTCCTCAACCCTCCCTGCCCCTGCCGCATCCTACCCCATCCAACCCCAGCTTCTGCCATGCTCTGCATAGCATTCATTCTTCGCTTACTCAAAAATCAGTTCAAAGGAAAGACTCTACTTCATATCTGCTGGGGTGGAGAGAGGGGTGATAGCTTCCTAATTGCCATGTTGCAATTTGCCAGTCGGTGCAGGCCGCCTGTTGCCGCCTGCCCTGTATTAAATACCTTCTCCCTGATTACAGCCCATGGGGCACGATTAGCTGCCTTCAGAGAACAAATTCTACTTTCATTAGAAATGGGACTCGGCACGCACAGCAGAGCTGCACTGTGAACCCTCTGAACAGCTGAGCAGAGTGTAGACAGAGATAGGTGTAAGGCATGATCTGTACCAGAAGCTGACTGAGCAGTGTCCTTTAATAAAAGGACAAAAAATTTGCCAAGCATCACTCTTTAACCAGGAGGTGGGACTTATACCTGCTTCCTTTTGTGGGTACGCATATTTGATCAGGGGCTTCCACCGTGGTGGAAGATTGCTGTTGCTAGAGACAGAGTGGCATTAGAGAGAAATCTCTTCAGAATCCTGCTGCTCCCCAATATACTATCTTACTGTTCCCAGCAAGCACCCATAGGAGCAACGGCAAAAAGTTTCCAGCCCAAGAGCCAAAGATGCCGTCCCACTTCCCTTCTGCCATCCTTTCCGGGGTTCTGCCTAAAGCTCAGGCAAAGTCAGAGATGCAGAAGAGGAAAGGAGGTTCAAGCATCCATCCTTCTCCCAGCTGAAGCTGAGGCCATTCCCTCAACACCAGCCCAGAAGAGGGAGACAGGAATCCAGAGTGGATATGGTTCTTTGGCTTTTCCAACTTCAGGCTTCCCCACCAAACATCTCCTCCAGCTCCCCACGTTCTGCACTACTACCCCACTCCACAACTCTCCTGATCCTGGAGCAGCTAGCTTGCCCTAGAGAGCAACTACCTCCCTACTCTCCACATCACCAATACCTACTTTAGGTAATTGTGGCCCTATCAGTTTATCTGGGTTCAGATAATTTCTGAACCTACTACGAAGCCTTTCTGCTCTCAGCTGTCAATGAATCAAGCAAGTGAGAGACCTTAAGGAGTCAATGAACACAACCTTCTGAATCAGGAAGGGCCCACACATTACCATGAAAATCATCAAGCTCTTCTTCATAATTCAACCGAGCAAAGTCAAACGGAAGTTAGTAATCACTACTGCTTTTAAAATTAAAAGAACACCCAGTCCTGTTTCAGAATACACCAGCTGTGTTGTATGCCACCTTAATTCCCTTGGAACCCAGCAGGGTATAAATAAATAATAATAAATACAAGCCCTTCCTAAAGCCCCTCATCAACCACTAAAACACAAATGTCTGATCACACAGGGACTGGGGCCTCCCCCTCAGGAACTGTCCTGAGCTGTAAGTGCTAGATGTGGAGTCTCTAAACTCTGCAAGCCTGTGGGAAGCTGTGCGCCAGTGGGGGTCAGCTACACTCCCGCCACACAAGTCTGGCCGCTTCTCAAGCCTCTGAAATCCAGTCTCTGCCCCCAACTGATGTCCAAGGAACACAAATGGTCACGCTCCAAGGGTAAGCCCTGGAACCAGGTGACCTGGCCTTGGTCCTGGGGATTGCTCATGAAGATCCCCACCCCCTGCACCAATAATACAGCCCCTCTCCCACTGACTCCACATGAATAGCAGTCCCCCAGAGCAGTGGGCTGATCCCACCAAAGCTGGGTTCGGCCTCTCCCACATCATCTCCGGGGTACCCCTCCTGCTTGCCACCAGCCCCCAGTTTCCGGCATGCAGCTGTTCCTGAGATACATGAGTAAAGCCTTCGGCAATCCCGGGCGCGTGGCAGGCAGGCAGCCAACAGCTCATAGGGTGGGGACTGGGCAGAGGTTCTGCTCTGGGCTGAAGACAAGAAGATGTCAGTCTGTGCCCAGACCAGCCCTGCTGCCCCTCCAACAGCTATGCCCGCCACCCCTCTGGGCAAGTACAACCTCACCCTCTTGGGACAAGTTGCCTGCAGCCCTGACCTGGCCCCCTGCCTACTCTAAACCAAACAGATTGACAGGGTTTTGAAAGCCAAAAAGAGTGGGAATTATTCTGCCCCAAAGCAATCCTGAGGACTCAGAACAGTGCTGGTGACCTGTGAGAGCTCACCTGGCTCCCACCTGAGCAAATGCTTCCAAGTCTATCTACCCGGCCTCACATCCAGACAAACACTTCACAGGAACAAGGGGCTAAAGAGCCAGGCAAGCCAACCCCTCCCTGCGAAAAAAGAGGGCAAGAAATCCCCAAGGTCATAGCCTGCATTTGACATTAGACCCCATGCCCTCTCCTAAGAAAGGCCAAAGTGAAGGACCGGCCCTCAACCAGGCCTCAACTCCAGGCCCTTTTGCTTTCCTGGTCAGAGCCAAGTCAAGAAAGCCTCCAGCTTGTCAACTCCCCATTTGAGGTCCCTAAACATCTCTGCATTACTGCTAGTCCCCATGAATGATATATAGTACTATAAATGTTTATTTGTACATAGTACACTCATATATAATACATTATAAGCTCAATCCACATGCATATAAGCAGGCATTGTTTATTCCTTAATCAACTATCATGCATTCACTATTATTAATCATACAATAAAATTCATTTCCACATGGATATTGATCAGTACTATAAATCCTTAATATTGCATAGTACCTATATTCATTTATCGGACATAGTGCATTTTCATCAAGATATTTCTCATCGGGCCAGGCACAGTGGCTCACGCCTGTAATCCCAACACTTTGGGAGGGCAAGGCGGGCGGATTACCTGAGGTCGGGAGTTCGAGACCAGCCTGACCAACATGGAGAAACCCCGTCTCTATTAAAAATTCAAAATGAGCGGGGCGTGGTGGTGCATGCCTGTAATCCCAGCTACTTGGGAGGCTGAGGTAAGAGAATCGCTTAAACCTGGGAGGTGGAGGTTGTAGTGAGCCGAGATCGCGCCATTGCACTCCAGCCTGGGCAACAAGAGCGAAACTCTGTCTCAAAAAAAAAAAAAAAAATCGGCCGGGCGCGGTGGCTCACGCTTGTAATCCCAGCACTTTGGGAGGCCGAGGCGGGCGGATCACGAGGTCAGGAGATCGAGACCACGGTGAAACCCCGTCTCTACTAAAAATACAAAAAATTAGCCGGGCGTGGTGGCGGGCGCCTGTAGTCCCAGCTACTCGGAGAGGCTGAGGCAGGAGAATGGCGTGAACCCGGGAGGCGGAGCTTGCAGCGAGCCGAGATTGCGCCACTGCGCTCCAGCCTGGGCGACAGAGCGAGACTCCGTCTCAAAAAAAAAAATCAAAAAGATATTTCTCGTCAACATGGATATCCCCTACCAACTTAGGTCTCTTAATCTATCAACCTCCGAGAAATCATCATCCCGCTTGGGAGTGCTACCCTCCTCGCTCCAGGCCCGTAACACACCCTCTCCCATTTACAAGCTCCCACCCAATGCTGGTAGGCTGCTGTCTTCTCTCGCCCAGCCCAAGGGGAACAGAATCCACTTAGGCGGCCTTCTGGTCTCAAGCTCCCCCTGTCCAGCCTCCCCAGCACCGCACTGCCTCCGGAAGCCGGAGCCACAGTCTATCTAGAGTGACCTGTGTGGAACACCAGGAAACAACAGGCAATCAACTTTCTCATGATCTCCAGACCCGCCTCTCCTTCCCAAGCCTGAAGGGAGAAGGGACTGCGTGGGAGCTTCTCCAAACCAGCCTGCACTCACCCATCTCCCAATCTGAGGCCAGGACCATTTCTGAGCCCAGTGTGGAATCCGAAGCCAGGTCCTGCCCCCACTCTACTGAGGCGCCCTTCCCAGCTTTTCATGGCTAAAGTCCACCTGAAACTCCAGACGTGAAAAGAGGTGGGGGGGACAAACTCCACCTCCCAGAGCAACGGTCACCAATGGGAGTGACATCTCACATGGGTCCCTGGTTTGGGGCCCCAGCATTCAGTTTAAGTAGCTTCACTCTTCTGCCCAGGGAATTCCCCAGAACCAGGCCAAGGTTTTCCTTTACCTCCCCAATCCTAAAGAGAACCTTGCAGCTGATCCTAACTTCTTATCCTAGGGTGAGAGTAACAGGGACACTATCCAACCTTCCCTTCTTGATAAAGGGAGGAAATGATCTGGTCTAGGAGAAAAGTCCCTTCCCATCCTAGTTCATCTGTCTCTGAGGCATGAGAAGCAGCAGCAGCATGGTAATTGAGGGATCTTCTCAAACTGTGCTAAAAGCACAGATTCAACAGAAACTCGAACCAATTCTGTTTGAAGGGAGAAGTGAAGAGCATGCTGCTGACTCGGGGGAGGGTGACGGTGGGGGGTGGTCAGTGGAGCCCAGCAGCAGACTGGTGATGGGCAGGTGGCCGTGAAGGGGGCACATCCCCACCCACAGCAAAGGGAAACTGGGAAAATAGAGGGACCCGGTAGTAAGAACAAGAGAGCAGAGGAGATGGCGCGATGTAAGCTAAGGAGGGAGGCAGCCAGGCTGCGGGGAGGGATGGAGGACAGAGGCCCTGCTGGTGGCACCCCAGGGCAGGTTAGCTGGCCAAGGTCAGACTCACAGGGTTAGTGTCTTCTCCCCAACCAGCCAGCTCTCCTGGTTACTGCGGTTAGCGACAGACTCATGGCAGACGCCCTCCAGGCACTCCATATAAACAGACAGCTTGGTTTGTGAGCAGCCCAACTCCGGAGCTGCAGAAAGAAAGCAGAGGAATGGCAAGCTGCAGGATGCCCAAGGGGACACATTGCACACTGCACCCTCCTGACGGGAAGCACCGCAGACTTACCACCAGACCCTCAGGGGCTTTCTCCCATCCGGAAACCATGCCAGATGGAAGCCAAGCACTCCCCCTGCCAACCAGGGAGGCCAGCTTGCTGACCTCAGGCAAAAAGCCTCTCTGGTTGGTCAACAGAAAGAGAGGACGGCTGTTGGAGAAGGGGCTCAGCTCCTCTATCTCGCCTGTTCCCCAAACACTGCTGCCAGGCTGCGCCAGGACTCTGAAAGCTAGGCTGTAAGAACAAAGCCACCCACAGCTGCAGCTGCAAGCCATCCGCACCGGTGCCAGCAGAGTCCATCCCATCACCTCCCATAGGCTCTGTGGGGCTGGGAGAGAAGCAGCCGAAGGATTAGAGGCTATGACAAGGGCTGCGTTGGAAAGCGCAGTACAATGGGGCAGTGTGTGCCTGGCCTACAGCTGGGCCAGTCAACAGCACGGGCTGCACACTGCCACCTGGCCAGGGGTGGCACTTCCCAAGTAGCCAGCCCCAGAGGAGCAACAGGGACTATTCTCCCCTCTCAGAACAAGCAACACCAGCAACAGAGCAAGAAGCTCTCCCGTCAAGGGCAGAAACAACTCTTCATGAAGCCTCCAGACCACCCTGGGGGAAGTGACACCTCTAGCTCACAGACTGCAAGGCAAATGAGGGAAAAGCAGTGACATTCCAGAGACCCTACAAGATGTGTCCCCTGGGGCGGGAGGACAGGACTACAATACATATATCCACACCCTCTGATGCTTAGCAGAGAGTAAGATGTTGGCAGGGAAAAGACAAGAGAGGGGTCCTCTCTCCTGTTCTAGGAAGCCCTGCAGGCTCTCTGATGACTCGGGGCAAAGAGGGAAGAGTCACGACCCTGGCCGCAGAGGTGGGCCTGGCCTTTTCCCAAGCCTAGGATCAAGATTCACGCAGAGAGGAAACACTTCCAATAATTGCCTACACACTGGGCTCCCCATGTTGCTCTGATTACAGCCCAAGAGCTCAAATAGGCCAAGGCCTGACTATGAAGATGAGACAACTGTCTCGAAAAAAAAGACAACTCTTCCGACAGGCCCTGACCCCTGCCCTAGACTGAGCACAGCCACTGACAGGTGACCTTCAGAATTCTCACCCACAGGAACAAAAACACCAACTGGGTCTGGTGTGCTTTTAAAAGAGCAGCAAGTGACATGGCTAATTCAAGTTTTCAGAAATCAAGGACTCTCACTGCACTAAAATAGGATTTGAGAAATCAGATAATTTTTCTCTTTTCCCAGGCAAAAATGAAATGAGTGAAGGAGAGAGACACAGGTGAGATGGGAGTGCCAATGCCCACATCACTGTTACATCCATCCTGATTCCCACTCAAGGACACTCCTGCCAATTTCATCTCAGAATAAAAAAATGTCCCTCAGAGACAGCCAGGGTGCCTGCTGTGGCGAGACCCTCTAGTAAAATTTCTCCATCCCTCCCAGGGAGCCAGCCCCAGAGGAATTCACTCGGCTGGGAAGGAGGCTGTAACCAGGCTCCTCAGCCACTCCAACAGGCACTATTCCACTCCTTGGTCACTTGTTAAGTGAACAGAGAAAGCTGAAGAGTATGTATTAGTATTGAGTTTTGGTGAGGAATGTCTAGACGTATAAAAAAACTATTACAGGCCAGGTGCAGTGGCTCATGCCTGTAATCCCAGCACTTTGGGAAGCCGAGGCAGATCACCTGAGGTCAGGAGTTCAAGGCCAGCCTGGCCAACATGGTGAAACCCCCGTCTCTACTAAAAATACAAAAAACTAGCTGGGCGTGTTGGCGGGCGCCTGTAATCCCAGCTACTCAGGAGGCTGAGGCAGGAGAATCTCTTGAACCCAGGAAGTAGAGGTTGCAGTGAGCCGAGATCGCACCACTGCACTCCAGCCTGGGCAACAAGAGTGAAGCTGCATTTCAAAAAAAAAAAAAACTATTAGAAGGGTACAAGATAAATGGTGAACAGTGGTTCCCTATCTTTGGGGAAACAAGTTAGGCAGGAACAATGGGAGAAGAAAGGGAGTATCTTCTTACTTTTTATTTTGTATACTTTTCTGTATGGTTAGTATTTTATACAAGGGACATAGGTTTATGGTGAAACCAACAGTTCCTAGGCAAACAGACAAAAACCCTGCATCTACACTGTGCTTTACCATTCCAGAAGCTCTTTCCATTCCATGATATTTCCTTTGATGCTTATGGTCCAGTGAGGCACAAAGAATAGGGAGCTCTCCCATTGTGAGGGTCAGAAAGGACAAGTGATTTGCCCAAGACCACAAGCAGAAGTGGGACAGAACCCAGTTCCCCTGTCTCCAATACCAGTGCAAAGCCTGGAAAGCTCTTTTCCAGGAAGCCACAGGAAAACCAGGACAATTTTGCCCTAATCTCAAGACCCTCAAAGACTTCTGAGATTCAATTCCCTACTTGGGCTACCTGTGAAGGTATAAAGAGGCCAACCACCGCTTGGTACCCAAAATGATAAGCAGAGTTTTATCCTATTGGTTAGCTGAGTAGAAGTCCAGGGTTTTGGGGTCTAGGATGGCTTCTCCGTAGGTGGACCCTCCTCTCAAGGGATGGGTGTTGAGTTCCCCACCACAGCACAGAAGCTTCTCACAAAGAGGGGCCATGTCCTTTATAAATTCTAAATGTCACCTAGCACACAATTGGCACAAGACAGTAACTAACAAAGAAGAGGCCCCACCCTTCTACTCAGGACCAGTCAGGGAGACTTAGTCCCCTTGAAGCCTAAGATATCCAACACAATCCAGTCTGGCTGGCTCACTCAACCCCCTCTGCTTAACATAAAATGCAGTTTATTACTTCCCGCAAGTTGCCATCTGCAAAGATATGCCACAATGCAATGCACATTCTCACACCCAGGGACAAGGGAGAGAACCCAGGGAAAACTCCTTCAGTCCATTTTTAGCTATTGGTTTCATCCTTTTGATTTATCTGGGCATTAACAAGGTTGTATTAAGCTCTGGCTGTGAGCACTGAGCACGCCTAGATGGGACTAGAGATAGGACCAGAAAAGCAAGCAGGGCAATAGAAAGGGCAGCATAAAGAATTACAAAGGAGCAGCCAGCAGCCAAAGACCTTTCTAGAGATGCTAATTAGGCGAAAAAAAAAAAAAAAAAAAGCTACTGGAGCCGGGCGTGGTGGCTAACACCTGTAATCTCAGCACTTTGGGAGGCTGAGGCTGGTGGATCACCTGAGGTCAGGAGTTTGAGACCAGCCTGACCAACAAAGTGGAACCCCATCTCTTTTTTTTTTTTTTTTTTTAAAGGATATGTTTTATTTTTATTTTATTTATTTATTTATTTTTTTTTTGAGACACTCCAAGTAGCTGAGACTACAGGCGCCCGCCACCACGCCTGGCTAATTTTTTTGTATTTTTAGTAGAGACGGGGTTTCACCATGGTCTCGATCTCCGGACCTCGTGATCCGCCCGCCTCGGCCTCCCAAAGTGCTGGGATTACAAGTGTGAGCCACCGCGCCCGGCCATGAAACCCCATCTCTATTAAAAATACAAAAATTAACCGGGCATGGTGGCAGGCACCTGTAGTCCCAGCTACTCGGGAGGCTGGGACAGGAGAATTGCTTAAACCCAGGAGGCAGAGATTGCAGTGAGCCGGGATTGTGCCACTGCACTCCCAACTGGGCGACAAGAGAAAAACTCCATCTCAAAAAAAAAAAAAAAAAAAAGCTACAGGAAAGCTACTGGTATGTACTCACCTCCTCCTTTAACCCCCTTTCTGATTGCTTAGGGATGTGTTATTAGAACATAAACCGGCTGGCCGAGCATGGTGGTTCATGCCTGTAATCCCTGCACTTTGGGAGGCTGAGGTGGGCGGATCACCTGAGGTCAGGAGTTCCAGACTAGCCTGGCCAAAATGGCGAAACCCCATCTCTACTAAAGCTACAAAAGTTAGCTGGGCGTGGTGGCACATGCCTGTAGTCCCAGCTACCCGGGAGGCTGAGCATTGCTTGAACCCAGGAGGCGGAGGTTGCAGTAAGCCAAGATTGCGCCACTGCACTCCACCCTGGGCGACAGAGCAAGACTGTCTCAAAAAAAGAAAAAAAAAACAAACATAAAAAGGCTAAAAGAGAGACAGCTGAAGCCAAGCACCGGAAGATGATTTAAGCACATGAATGCAATCCTGGAAAATAATTCGTAATGCTAGTGTTAACACTATCACCTTTTGTCTATGCAGGACCTTCCTTCCTAAGAGTGCAAAGGGTTTTGCCAGATGGATTCCATCTTCTTGAATCCCACCGAGGAAGGACTGAGTTGGGTCACACAGTAACCAACATTGCTCAGCACTTACTCTATAGTGCCTAAATGCCTGGCCTTCAGTAAAAAAGCTTGCCCCTAAGAAGCTTCAGAGACAGAAGATCTTACTCCTAGTGGGGGAGAGACAGGTTAACAGTCACTTCCAGTACAGTGTGGTTGAGTGCTTTGAGAGCACAGAGGAGAGGCACCCAGCTGGGACAAGGGTTTAAGGACCAGACAAGGCTGCCATCCAGAGAACTCAGACATATCTTCCTCATCCGATTGTAAACTCGCACTGGAGTATCACCTGACATTATACACTTAATTCTGGAAAGAAATTCATTTGATGTTCGTTAGGAATTGGGGCCCTAAGGACTACCCCCAACAACTACACTAGAAACAAAAAAGCAAAGAATGGATCATGATGCAGCTATCAGCCCCATTTGTGGGAAGCATCCAAGTGAAGCCTGTTCTGTAGCACAGGAAGACCATTAAAGCCCTAAGAAAAGTGGGGCCAAGAAGTCTGGCTTCCTCAATGCCTGGATGTGTTCCATCAGTTTCACCCATTTTTCAGTCCATAAAATATGGGGAAACATGGATATTGAAACTCTCCATGCAGTCATCCACTGTGAACAGCTTTCTGTCTATCCCCAGCCTTAATTACATTACGAATCCACCACCACCAACCTCACCAGAACTGGAGAAGGCCAGCATATCACGATCATCAAAGGAGTCATCACAAAACAAGAGATAGGGAGGCCGGGCGTGGTGGCTCACGCCTGTAATCCCGGCACTTTGGGAGGCCCAGACGGGTGGATCACCTGAGGCCAGGAGTTTAAGACCAGCCTGGCCAACATGGTAAAACCCCGCCTCCACTAAAAATACGAAAAAATTACCCAGGCACAGTGGCAGGCACCTGTAATCCCAGCTACTCAGGAGGCCGAGGCAGGGGAATTGCTTGAACCCGGGAGGTGGAGGTTGCAGTGAGCTGAGATCGTGCCACTGCACTCCAGCCTGGATGACAGAGCAAGACTCCGTCTCAGGAAAAACAAACAAACAAGAGATGGGGAGAAACACCAACAATCTCTGCACAGGCTGCTCATTGATGATGCTCCTAATCTCATCTTTTTTACTGCTTCATCACAAGAAAGGAGACTCAGTTGTACTCCCACCTCAAAATGCTCCTGGCTACCAGGCAGAAATCAAAAGGCTTATTTTAGATTTAATAGAACAAAGCCTTTTCCTATTTGCAGAGCTCCAAAATGGGAAATTTATTCATTCAACAAATATTTACCAAGTGTCCTTTATTTATTTATATATTTTTTTGAGATGAAGTCTCGCTCTTGTGCCCCAGGCTGGAGTGCAGTGGCACGATCTCAGCTCACTGTAACCTCCACCTCCCGGGTTCAAGCGATTCTCCTGCCTCAGCCTCCTGAGTAGCTGGGATTAAAGGCGCCTGCCACCATGCCCGGCTAATTTTTGTATTTTTAGTAGAGACAGGGCTTCACCATGTTGGCCAGGCTGGTCTCGAACTCCTGACCTCAGGTGATCCACCCGCCTCAGCCTCCCAAAGTGCTGGGATTGACAGGCGTGAGCCACCACGCCCAGCCCCAAGTGTCTTTTATATGCCAGGCACCATGCTATAAGCTATGAACTCACTACTCCTGCAAAAACGATGTCATCCATATTTTATTTTTTTGTTTTTAATTTTTTTAGAGATTGGGTCTGGCTCTGTCACCCATTCTGGAGTGCAGTGGTGCAATCATAG
Organism: Hylobates moloch; assembly: GCF_009828535.3. Lineage (NCBI taxonomy): Eukaryota > Metazoa > Chordata > Mammalia > Primates > Hylobatidae > Hylobates > Hylobates moloch. The sequence goes on along the minus strand of NW_026652295.1, from coordinate 41,834,655 downwards.
CTCACTGCAGCCTCAAACTCCTGGGTTCAAGTGATCCTCCCACCTCAGCCTCCTCCTGAGGGGTAGGACCACAGGCACAAGCCATCATACCCAGCTAAGTTTTGTATGTTTTTTGTAGAGACAAAGTCTCATTATGTTGCCCAGTCAGTCTGGCTTCAAACTCTTGGCCTCAAGTGATCCTCCTGCCTCAGCCTTCCAAAGTGCTGGGATTTCAGGAGTGAGCTACTACACCCAGCCAACCTCATTTTAGAGACCAAGATGAGACCAAGAATCCTACTGGTTAAGGAACTTGCCCAAAGTTGCACAGGCAGTGAGTGGCAGAATTAGGATTTAAACCAGGTCTGCCTAGCTCCACAATCGGATTCTTTCACACTATTCATTACCATTCCCACCAACTCCTCTCCACCACATGCTCTGCAAAGTCCCTTGTCTACAGGAGATCAGCCCAGAGAAAGAACAGATAAGTAAACAGAGCCCTCACCAAACATCATCGTAAGTGCCAAAACAGAGGTTCAAAGAAAGTGCTGCAGGGGACCAAGAGGAGGAAAGAAAAGCAGGGGAGGCTTCTCACTGGAGGTGACAAAGGAGCTGGGTCTTAGGGGATGGGCAGTTTCAGAGGCAGAGGTGAGCATTATGAACTGAGTGAAGTACACGGGCAAAGAAGATGAAACTAAATGGATGCCCATGATAGGTTTGGGAGCAGTGAGAAATTTGGGAGCAATGAAACACAGGACAGGTAAGGTGGAGTAGCAGCAACTCAGGCTAATGGTCTGGGTCTGGACCCCAGTATAAGGAGCCTTTTGGCATGCCAAGCCAGACAGTGTGGGCTTTAACTTAAGTAAGGAAGAACCCATGGCATTTCTAAGGGAAGACTTTTTTTTTTTTTTTGAGATGGAGTCTTGCTCTGTCGCCCAGGCTGGAGTGCAATGGCGCGATCTTGGTTCACTGCAACCTCCACCTCCCGGGTTCAAGTGATTCTCCTGCCTCAACCTCCTGAGTAGCTGGGATTGCAGGTGTGCACCACCACGCCTGGCTAATTTTTGTATTTTTAGTAGAGACAGGGTTTCACCATGTTCATCAGGCTGGTCTCGAACTCCTGACCTCATGATCCGCCTACCTCAGCCTCCCAAAGTGCTGGGATTACAGGCGTGAGCCACTACGCCCCGCCAGGAAGACTATTTTATAGCCAAATAATTTTGACAGCACCGTGGAAGATAGACTGGCGTGAGAAGAGACTGCTCACCACATTTTATTCATTCTACATGCACCACAGCATCATGAAGCACCTATTACGGCCCAGCACCGTCCTAAATGCTACAAATACAGTAGTGAATAAGACATAGTCTCTGTTCTCAGGGCACTTAGTCTTATGAGAATCAGACAAGTAAACAGGCAATTATGACACAGCATAAGTATCGGACAGAAGCACAGAAGAAGGGCACTCAAGGGGGCAGGGGTGAGATCCTAAAGGAAGTGACATTTAAACTGAGACCTGAAGGACAAAAAGGTAGGCAAAGGAGTAGCACCAGTGTATGCAAAGATCTAGAGGCTAGAATGAGGTCAGTTCGGAGAGCTATTTAAGAGCCTGAATCCAGGTGAGAAATGAAGGTTCCTTCACCCAGAGGTCCTTGGCATTCAAAATATGGTGGTGAGAAGGCAGTGAGGGGATTGGCTTCATAAACATCTGAATAAGGGGCACCCTGAGAATTGATTTACACAACAAAGAAAACAATAAAGGGAAAGAATCAGCTCAAAATCCATCATCCTTCACCTTGCAACTCCATAGTTTACTAAAATGTGACCCGAATCCAGAAAATTTGAGGACTTCTACCAAAGTACAAAGGTATACTCTTTAGAGATAACACGTTTCAGCACGCAATGCAAGATAAAGTACACTATCCTAAGATACGTGGCTCCTGAGTTCATGGAGTGGGGAGCAATACGTCTGACAGATACTGTCTGCTTCTCAAAATCACAAGTGCCAAACAAACAGGAAAGGTCATCAGAGGGCCAGCGCAGAGTTCCCAGGGAAAGCCCAAAGTCCTGAGCCCCCAATTCCCCTGAAATCTAATTAGATGACAGACACGTGCCTATTTCAGTGGCAGGGTAGAGTCATTTGTTGAAGAAAAAGAAGGGCCCTGAGGGTGTGTTAAATAGACAGGACATGACTCAGAAGGAGGAGGAGAGTGAGTCTTAAATACAGGGCAAAGGAAAGCCAGTCAATCAAACCTTGGGCACACCTCTGCCTCAAGGCTACACTGGGCCTCGCCTGGCTGAACGGAGAGACTGAGCACCGCTGCCAGGGCCTTCTTCAAACAACACAGGCTTCAGCAGCACATTTGTTTTCCATTTTCCCCTTCAGCTGAGGGGAGGGAGCTATTTAAAATGCCACTTTTTTTTTTTTTCCTGTGTAGTTTGCTACTTCCTATTTTTATTATTTATTGTTTCAAATTTTATTAATTTTACTCAGGAAAGACATTGTTAAGTTTTTTTTGGGGGGGGGTGATGTCTTGCTATTTTTAAAAAATTATATCCAGACTATGAATTTAATATTTACTATGGCTAACCAACTGCTCATGTCAGTAATCAAAGTCAGAAATGAGCCTTATACGTACATCTACATTAATAAACACACACACCCCTTTAAGGTGTGCTCAGTGTAGATTCTAATGTCAGTCTGCCCATTCAACCCAGGCCCAAGGTTGCATCACATCACCAAGTTGAATCATAAAGACAGCCCAGATTTGGCTGACATGGCACAGGAGGCTCCCTCACCACAGCCCATGCACCAGTTACTATTTCTGAGAGGAAGGAGAGGGTTGTGATGAAAAACTCTGCCACTAAACATTTTTTTAAACAATCAAAAAAATTTCTACTACAATATGGATATACATTTAACCATCTTGACAAACAAACATGAACCAGGATATAGTCAAACTAATGAAAGATACAAATTGCCACTAGGCATATTTAAGTTAACTTGATACCAACCTAAAGAAAAAAAAGCTCAACTGCTGAAGCTAGATTGCCTAGGTTCAAATCCCAGCTCTGTCACTTACTAGCTGAGTGATCTTAAGCAAATTACTTAACCACTCTGCCTCCATTTTCTCATCTGTAAGACAGGGATAATAAGTTATCTACTTCATATGATTATGAAAATTAAATTAATTGGCCGGGCACGGTGGCTCATGCCTGTAATCCTAGCACTTTGGGAGGCAGAAGCAGGCAGATCGCCTGAGGTCAGGAGTTCAACACCAGCATGACCAATGTGGTGAAACCCCCGTTTCTACTAAAAATACAAAAATTAGCCAGGCATGGTTGTGGGCACCTGTAATCCCAACTACCTGGGAGGCTGAGGCAGGAGAATCACTTCAACCTGGGAGGCGGCAGTTGCAGTGAGGAGAGCACCATTGCACTCCGGCCTGGGCGACAAGAACGAGACTTTGTCTCAAAAAAAAAAGTCAAAAATTATATTAGTTAATACATGAAAAGCCCTTACAGCAGTCCCAGGCACAGAATGTGCTCAATAAGCACCATTATTATTATTATCATCATTACTCAACTGCAAAGATAACTGTATAGCCTCACAGCTTCCAACAGGAAATCACTGGCATTTTAACATTGCCTTAAATAGCCTAATGAGGATATTCTCACGACAAAAAAATCTGTATTATCCAAAAGCTCTGCTTCATCTCTTTAACATCAGGCTAGCAGCCCAAACCAATGCAGATGCTATCTATATAAAGAGACAGCCGGGCGCGGTGGCTCACGCCTGTAATCCCAGCACTTTGGGAGGCCGAGGTGGGCGGATCACGAGGTCAGGAGATCGAGACCATCCTGGCCAACATGGTGAAACCCCGTCTCTACTAAAAATACAAAAAATTAGCCGGGCGTGGTAGCGGGCGCCTGTAGTCCCAGCTACTCGGGAGGCCGAGGCAGGAGAATGGCGTGAACCCGGGAGGTGGAGCTTGCAGTGAGCCGAGATCGCGCCACTGCACTCCAGCCTGGGCGACAGAGCGAGACTCCGTCTCAAAAAAAAAAAATAAATAAATAAATAAAAAAAAATAAAGAGACAGCAGGCTCAACCATGAAACAGAAATTAGTGCTGAGATCTGACTAGTATAACTAAAACTTACTGTCAGGCACTGAGCAAGCATATTAATGTATTAACTAATTTACCTTCACAACAACCCTGTGCGATAGATACTCTTACTACCCACATTTGATTGATAAGAAAACTGAGGCATACAAAGCTATGCAATTAATAAAGGTCACAGAGCTACAAATGGCAAAGTCAAACAAACTTTTTTTTTTGGAGATGCTTTTTTTTTTTTTTTTTTTTGAGATGGAGTCTCGCTTTGTCACCTGGCTGGAGTACAGTGGTGCAATCTCAGCTCACTGCAACCTCTACCACCCGGGTTCAAACGATTCTCCTGCCTCAGCCTCCTGAGTAGCTGGGACTACAGGTGCGTGCCACCACGCCCAGCCGATTTTTGTATTTTTAGTAGAGATGGGGTTTCACCTTGTTGGCCAGGATGGTCTCGATCTCTTGACCTCGTGATCCGCCTGCCTCGGCCTCCCAAAATGCTAGAACTACAGGAGTGAGCCACTGTACCCAGCTAGTGCTTTCTTTTTTTGTTGTTTCTTGGAGACTGCATCTCCTACGTTGCCCAGGCTGGAGTACAATGGCTATTCACAGATGCCATCATAGTGCACTGCAGTCTCAAACTCCTGGCCTCAAGTGCTTCTCCCATCTCAGTATCCCAAGTAGCTGGGACTACAGGTATGTGCCACTAGGCCGGGCTCAGAGTCACTGCTATTAACTGTTATGTGTTCACCACACTACCCTTGGGTGATTACAACTACAATTTGAAAGGGGGCACAAATTGTCCTCAGAAAAAGGAGGTTCTCAACCTTCAGAAATGGAGTCACAGCAACATATCATCAGTTCTTCAGATACCTAAAGGTACTGAAGCTGACCTAGTAACAGTGACTTGGGTTGTTCTGTTTGGAGTAAGCCTTTGGTTGGCGGGGGACAGGTAGACAGCAGACAGTTAATGAGTTCTAGATCAAACCATCCTAGTGCACCAGGAAGCGATGCTGATCCTGAAGCAGGCTTCAATAAGAAGGCTACTCCCAACTCTGGCTAGGGCAAAACACTTACCAAAGGAAGTGAAGGCCACATTCACTGTGTTCTCTGGCTCCAGTCCCTTTCCTTTCTCTCCAACACCAAATCCACTACCTCTCAGGCCATGCTTAGTTTGGCTAGTGAAACTGATATTTTTCTTTTTCTTTTTCGAGACGGAGTCTCGCTCTGTCACCCAGGCTGGAGTGCAGTGGCGCAATCTCGGCTCACTGCAAGCTCCGCCTCCCGGGTTCACGCCATTCTCCTGCCTCAGCCTCCCGAGTAGCTGGGACTACAGGCACCCGCCACTACACCTGGCTAATTTTTTGTAGTTTTAGTAGAGACGGGGTTTCACCATGTTAGCCAGGATGGTCTCGATCTCCTGACCTCGTGATCCGCCCGCCTCAGCCTCCCAAAGTGCTGGGATTACAGGCGTGAGCCACCGCGCCTGGCCCTGTGAAACTGATATTTTTCAAAAGTGGTTTGATGGGAAGATTACAAAGGAGAGAAAAAAAACTACCAGAAAAGAAAAGAGCAAGTTCCACGATCCTTTCTTTCCATCACCACACTTGTCCAACTGTAAAGTAGCTCTCAAATATTAGGGGTCTCAAGGATAGGGAGTGCGGTGCTAAACATTCCCAGAGCTTTACATCAGTCCACTTGATCTCTTACCAGAAACTGATCTACATTTTTTCTCCCTAATCCCAACCTGCCTTTCCCTTACCTCTGATACTCCCACCAAAATCCACATCCCCAGAGGAACACTAATGAGCCCTTCTTACCAAAAGAGCAAAAGTAGACACGCAGCGAGAATGAATTCAGGAGTCGGTGACAGCACGTACCTAAATGGTCAGTGAACACGATCAGAATTTGTTTTCTCTTGACTCCCCACCATCTGTCACCCACAAATCTCCACTTCCAGGCAGGACGCCAAAGTGAAGATGTGATGGGGATATTGAAGCAGAAACAATGAGCATGTAGGAAACTGCTGTGACAGGGATGTGTTAAAATCCTTCAGCCTGGTCTCTAGGCCTCTGTCCAGGTTTATTTGCATAGGTGAAGGCACACAAGGCTTAATTCTACACCAACTCTCAAAAGTCAGCCTGCAATCTACGCCAAACACTAACTTAAGGACCTCAGGCAAAGGACAAACTCTATAAAAGTGAGCCCTTCTCAGACCAAATGTTTCTTGGCATCACTCTAAGCCCATGCATCCTCCTCCCAGGGAGCATGCCAGCCAGAAACCTGTCACTGGAAGCCACCTTACCCGCTCTGGGGTTGGACTGGGGCAAGTCGCTATCTCTTCTTCTTTCCAAGTAGGCACTGTAATTTCTTCCAGTCCCTGGGGCACCTGAATCTTCAGCTGAAATTGGGGCAGATGCTGCTACAGCTGTGGAAAGGCTGATCTAAGCCTAGAAGAGGGTCATTTGACTGGCTTTAGTTCCCTCCTTAGCAGATCTGCCCGGTATCCTCCAGATCTCTCTTCCTCACTATCCCACTGTTACTAGAAAGATCCCTTTCCCCTCTGGCCGGCCAAATACAGTAGGGCCTCTATCCCACGCTCCAGGCTTCTTTATTCGCGGCTAAGAAATTTTCCTCCAACTTGTGACTCTGCTTCTCCAGGGCCTGCGCAACACCTACTTCTGGCTGCCCCGCCCCAAATCCCCCTCCCCTAAGGCTGCCACTGGACCCCAGGGCCCCGGTCCGCCCCAGCTCCTTTTTTTCCTCTCCGCCTCGGACCTTACTCCATTCCATCTCCTCTTTTCAACCCTGGAGCCAGTACCCCCTTCGCCCCTACTACAGGCTAAGGCCCCCGCAATCCCCCCCAACTCTGGCTTCCCCGCCCGACTACTCCAACCCCACAACAAACTTTCCGCCGCTGCCAGCTGCGTTCAGACCGCCATCTTGCCGCGGGGCAGGCCGGGTAGTGGCCAGGGCCGCGGGAATCCCCACGCACTTGGCGTGTCGCGTCATCTGAGGCGGGGCCATGGGGGCGGGGCCTCGGGTTGGGGAAGTGGGACGCTAGGTAGGTGATGGCGAAAAATGGGGCTCACCTGAAAGCAGGGATTGGAGGACTGGCCACAGAAGGAAGGAGGTGTCAGGAACAGGGCAATAGCGGGAAGCGGGGAAAGACTCCAGTACTGAAAGAAAAAAAAAAGAAGAATAGGGGAACACATCTTAAAGATACAGTGGGAGAGAGAATCGTGCTACTGGTTCCCTGTCATCCAAAGAATAAAACCAGCTTTTCAGTTTGGCATTCAAAGATCTGCATGATCCAGCCTCTTCCACCTTCATCAGCCTCATTTTTTGCCTCTCCTGGGGACTTCAGGTTCCCAAATTGTCCTTTGTTTTCAGGACCTCGGGCCTTAAGATGTCTAATCTCTCTCCTCCTCCCTTGCATCATCAATTCCTTCTATTCCTTCAAACCATCAGCTAAAATGTCACCTCCTCCAGAAAGACTTCCCTTTAGTGCTCCTTTTGCTGGGCATCACTAGCAACTTGTACATAGCTTTATTGTAGCTGTCCCGTGCAGTGTAATTATTTATTTACATGTTATATCACTTTTGCCCTGCTGCTTCTTCACGGAAAAACTATGTTTGATTGCATCTTCATACTCCCTAGCAGGTGCTTGGCACACAATAATTGCCTAATGAATAAATGGCATGTTTTCCTCCAATGCATTAGGCATATTTCTGCCTCAGGGTCCCTAAATTTGCTATTCCTCATACCTGGAATGTTCTTCCTCCAAATATTGACTCTCATTTGTGTCTTTGCTCAAGTGTCATCACTTTAGAGAAGACTTCCTTGGCCACTCAATCTAAATCAGCATCCCTATTCTCCTTTACCCTGCTTTAATGTTTTCATTCATAGTACTTATCATTATCTGACATTATATCAAATATTTATTGTTTATTGATCATCTCCCCACTACTAAGCAAACTCCAGAGGTCTGGGATGTTTTCTTGCTCATCACAGCATCCCCAGTGTCTAAAACAATGCCTGGCATAGTAGGTATTCAATAGATTTTTTTAATTCTGTTTGTTTAATTAATTAATTAATTTTTGAGACAGGGTCTCACTCTGTTGCCCAGGCTGGAGCGTAGTGGTGCGATCTCGGCTCACTGCAACCTCCGCCTCCCAGGTTCAAGTGATTCTCCCACCTCAGTTTCCTGTGTAGCTAGGATTACAGGCGCATGCCACCACACCCAGCTAATTTTTTGTGTTTTTAGTAGAGATGGGAGTTCCACCATGTTGGCCAGGCTGGTCTCGAACTCCTGACCTCAAGTGATCCACCTGCCTCGGCCTCCCAAAGTGCTGAGATTACAGGTGTGAGCCACTGCACCAGCCAATAAATATTTATTGAATGAATAAATGGTATGGAGGTGAGTGATTGACAGATTTTGGAATATAGTGGTGGAGAAGAAGGGTTGAAAATACTATAAAATGGCCGGGTGCGGTGGCTCACGCTTGTAATCCCAGCACTTTGGGAGGCCGAGGCGGGCGGATCACGAGGTCAAGAGATCGAGACCACGGTGAAACCCCATCTCTACTAAAAATACAAAAAAATTAGCCGGGCGCCGTGGCGGGCGCCTGTAGTCCCAGCTACTCGGGAGGCTGAGGCAGGAGAATGGCGTGAACCCGGGAGGCGGAGCTTGCGGTGAGCCGAGATCGCGCCACTGCACTCCAGCCTGGGTGACAGAGCGAGACTCCCTCTCAAAAAAAAAAAAAAAAAGAAAAGAAAATACTATGAAATAAGAAAATGCATAGATGGAAGTTACATGACCTCAAGGCCCCACTTAGCCCTATCAGGAATAGTAGCAAAGACAAGCCCCAGACTCAGCAAAGGAGAGAGTGAGATGAGGATCAGGTGGAATTCTGGAGCTGGGTCCTCAGGGAGCACAGCCATCCTAGGAAAGCCCCAGGGCAGCGAGCAGGCCAGGTAGAGGAAATGAGGCAGGCTGGAGGCCAGGAGTCTCCTCAGACCTAAAGACATCATCCACCCCGAGCCCAGGCCTCTCTTGGCCAGATGGTTCCGGAGAAGCATCTGTCCCTCTATAAATTATCCAGGGCCCCCTCCAGCCTATCCTCTCTGGTGACAGCCGGAACAATTGTCCAGGAATTCCATCTGCTCCCCTGTCCCTCTCCCCTCCACAGCTCATCAACATTTCAGAGCAGCAAGGTATCCCATTTCCCTGGGCCTAGGGATGGAGCTGGGTCTGCCTCTTGGTGAAGCTGATCTCAAGTACCCACCCCCATCAGCGCACACACACAAAAACCTCAGCAGAGGCTCCCAGATCCCCAGAGGGAGAGGTCAGCTATTTTTATTTCCCGTCTCATCTATGCCTTTCTATCCTATACATCTTTTTTTAAATTAATTTAATAAAATTACTAAATAAACCAGCCTGGCCAACATAGTGAAACCCCCTCTCTACTAAAAATACAAAAATTAGTTGGGCATGGTGGCATGCACCTGTAGTCCCAGCTACTCAGGAGGCTGAGGCAAGAGAATTACTCAAACCCAGAAGGCGGAGGTTGTGGTGAGCCAAGATTGTGCCTCTGTGCTCCAGCCTGGGTGACAGAGCAAGACTCCATCTCAAAAAAAAAAGAAATATGACTTTTGCTGTTTACCAAAAGGTATCTGGCTGAAGGAAGAAATTTAGAAAGCTGGTTTGCTTTTCTAAATAGGTATAATTCCTAGTTATCATTTCAACCTTTCCAGAAATTGTTTTGGGGTTCACAAGGGGAGAAAGGCTGTTGTAGTTTCAACTATAGATTTGAAAAGCAATTCAAGTTTATATTTTGAAACAAAGGAAGTATCAGTAAACATACACATACCTTTGAAAAGAATGGGAATCACAGTCCTCGAGTTTTTAATTATTATTATTATTATTTATTATTATTATTTTTTAAGATGGAGTTTCACTCTTGTTGCCCAGGCTGGAGTGCAATGGCATGATCTCGACTCATTGCAACCTCCACCTCCTGGGTTCAAGCGATTCTCCTGCCTCAGCCTCCCAAGTAGCTGAGATTACAGGTGCCCACCACCACGCCCAGATAATTTTTGTATTTTAGTAGAGATGGGTTTTCACCATGTTGGTCAGGCTGGTCTGAAACTCCTGACCTCAGGTGATCCACCTGCCTCGGCCTCCCAAAGTGCTGGGATTACAGGCATGAGCCACTGTGCCCGGCTTATTATTATTATTATTATTATTATTATTATTATTATTTTGAGACAGAGTCTCACTCTGTCGTCCAGGCTGGAGTGCAGTGGCGCAATCTTGGCTCATTGCAACCTCCGCCTCGTGGGTTCAAGCAATTCTCTGCTTCAGCCTCCCGAGTAGCTGAGATTACAGGTGCCCGCTACCACGCCCAGCTAATTTTTGTATTTTTAGTAGAAATGGGGTTTCACCATGTTGGCTAGGCTGGTCTTGAACTCCTGACCTTGTGATCCACCTGCCTTGGTCTTCCAAAGTGCTGGGATTACAGGCATAAGCCACTGCACCCAGCCTATTATTATTTTTAATATGGAAGGCTTTATGAATTCATGTATCATCCTTGCACAGGGGCCATGCTAATCTTCCCTGAATCATTCTAGTTTTAGTATATGTGCTGCTGAAGCAAGCACAAGTTTTTAACTTTTAACATATGGAAGATAAAGTTATTTTCATTGTAGCGAGGCTGGTTCACTTCATCATTCCTCCCTCTGTGGATGGACAAACCCACTTGTGTACCTAAATATTTATTAGTTCACAATAACATAGTTGTTCACTATCTCTGGGAGAGAACCATGAGGAAAGTGGTAAAAATTAGGGGTCCCTTCTAGTTTTCAGGGTCTTAAGAAATAGCTGCGCCGGGCGCGGTGGCTCACGCTTGTAATCCCAGCACTTTGGGAGGCCGAGGCGGGCGGATCACGAGGTCAGGAGATAGAGACCACGGTGAAACCCCGTCTCTACTAAAAATACAAAAAATTAGCCGGGCGTGGTGGCGGGCGCCTGTAGTCCCAGCTACTCAGAGAGGCTGAGGCAGGAGAATGGCGTGAACCCAGGAGGCGGAGCTTGCAGTGAGCCGAGATCGCGCCACTGCACTCCAGCCTGGGTGACAGAGCGAGACTCCGTCTCGAAAAAGAAAAAGAAAAACAAAAAACAAACAAACAAAAAAAAGAAATAGCTGCAAGTTGCAGAAGAGTCAGGCTCACTTCATTTTGATGACAATTTTCATATGGTTGGCATCTATAGGGCTGTAGGGCCCACCTGCACAAACATGGTCAAGCATTTCTCAAGGCATAATCCACCTAGGTCCAAGGCAGTCCTTTCTGATGATTTAATTTATGTGGACTAGTCACCCTGCTGGGACAGATGTGCTTGGTGTGGAGTCCAAGTTTGGCATGACACACTCTACATAGGCATGACACACTCTACATAGGCAAAAGGGGTCTTGGAATAGAAGCAGTGGACAAAGATAGCAATTTGAGCTTCAGGTATTGAAGGAAATTGCTGGGAAAGAGGAGTCGAAACCATACTGGACTCAGCCCCACAGTCGTGTGACCTGTTCATTATGACAGCTAGAAGGGCCTTAGGCCATATGCAGCCTTTTTGGTTGCCAGCGACATCATCTACTAGCAATGTGAAGCCATGAGGCTATGTTCCTATTTGTGACTCTGATTTTGTGATGCTGAACCATGTATACATGGTTGTTATAACAATGAGTTCAAAACTTCAAGAGGTGATAACTTAATCTACTTCCCTAGATTTAAGTTATACACATTTCCTAATTCTTCAGTCTATTAATAGAAGTCCACAGCTGCCAACTTGGTGGAGAAGCTTTTATTAGATGTAATGACTTTTTCCTAACTTGGGATGTTGAATTTTATGGAAGTGTAAGAAATGTAATTTTAAAGACCTTGAAACTTGGTGGGAACTTGCATTCTTCATATTATTAAAACCATTTGGCCGGGCATGATGGTTCATGCCTGTAATCCCAACACTTTAGGAGGCCGAGGCGGGCGGATCACCTGAGGTCGGGAGTTTGAGACCAGCCTGACCAAAATGGAGAAACCCTGTCTCTACTAAAAATACAAAAAATTAGCCGGGTGTGGTGGTGCATGCCTGTAATCCCAGCTACTCAGGAGGCTGAGGCAGGACAATCACTTGAATGAGGGAGGCAGAGGTTGCAGTGAGCCAAGGTCAGGCCATTGCACACCAGCCTGGGCAACAAGAGCAAAACTCCGTCTAAAAAAAAAATTTTTATCTCTCAAAAGATAGTTAATTAAAGTAGGAACTCAAATAAATATTTGTACACCTGTGTTCATAGCAACATTATTTTACAATAGCCAAAAGGTAGAAACAACACAAATGTTCATTGATGGATTAATGGATAAACAAAATGTAGCAAATACATACAATGGAATATTATTCAGCCTTGAAAAGGAAGGAATTCTGACACAGGCTACAACATGGATAAACCTTGAGGATACCACACAAAGTGAAATAAGCCAGTCACAAAAAGACAAATACTGAATGATTCCACTTATTTTAGGTACCTAGAGCAGTCAAATTCATAGAGATAGAAAATAGAATGGTCGGCCGGGCGCTGTGGCTCATGCCTGTAATCCCAGCACTTTGGGAGGCCAAGGCAGGCAGATCACAAGGTCAGGAGTTCAAGACCAGCCTGGCCAACATGGTGAAACCCTGTCTCTACTAAAAATTCAAAAATTAGCCGAGCATGGTGGCAGATGCCTGTAATCCCAGCTACTTGGGAGGCTGAGGCAGAGAATTGTTTGAACCTGGGAGGCAGAGGTTGCAGTGAGCCAAGACCACGCCACTGCCCTCCAGCCTGGGTGACAGAGTGAGACTCCGTCTCAAAAAAAAAAAGAAGAAAGAAAATAGAATGGTCATTTCCAGGGGCTGTAAAAAAATTAGGAGTTAGTGTTGTGTTCTTATTTTGTTTTTGTTTTTGTTTTTAATTTATTTTAGAGGCAGAGTCTCGCTCTGTTGCCCAGGCTTTAGTGCAGTGGCATGATCATAGCTTACTGCAGCCTCAAACTCCTGGGCTCAAGCAATCCTCTAGACTTAGCTTCCCAAGTGCTAGGACTCTAGGCACACCTGCCTACTTTTTTAATTTTTTGGAGGGCATCTATGTTCACCACTGTACCACCAATGCTTTTTAAATTTTTTACAGAAACAGAGTCACACTTTGTTGTCCAGGCTGGTCTTGAACTCCTGGACTCAATAGATCCTCCTTCCTCAGCCTCCCGAAGTGCTGGGATTACGGGCATAAGCCACCACGCCTGGCCATCCATACATCTTTATATGATACCAAGTCTTGCTTTCTGGCTTCTGGTGAGATCTCACTTTCCCAACTCTAAAGCAGGAACTGCCTGAGAGCAGAGCTTGTTTCCCCCACCTCAGACTTTGTGCACCCTGAGGCTAGAGTCTGTGCCTTCCCTCTCAGATTGTGATTTGAATCCTGGGAAAGCTCAGAACGTGCAGGAGTGGTTTACCTCTTTTCTGGACTGCACTGGGACCTGTTTGTCCAGCTCTGCTTCACTCTGACCCAGTAGGAGCTGGGTAGTTCTCCAGTCCCTCATCTCTTTGCTGAATCAGGAAGTCCTCTCTCCATCCCAGGTCAACACCTGAAAGTTGGCCTTGAAAGTTTAACCGGGCAGCTTAACTTCAAAACGCATTTTCAAACCTTTCTTTTCCTTTCTCTCAGGTCTCAAGATGTAACCTTGAAGCTTACTGTGGAAACTCTTTTTTCCCCCTTCTCCTTATTCTTAAAATATAGCCTTGAAATGTACTTTCTTTCAGGCCAGGCGCAGTGGCTCATGCCCGTAATCCTAGCACTTTGGGAGGCCGAGGTGGGTGGATTGCCTGAGTTCAGGAGTTCAAGACCAGCCTGGGCAACACGGTGAAACCCCGTCTCTACTAAAATACAAAAAATTAGCTGGGCGTGGCGGTGTGAGCCGGTAATCCCAGCTATTTGGGAGGCTGAGACAGGAGAATCTCTTGAACCTGGGAGGCGGAGGTTGCAGTGAGCCAAGATGGCGCCATTGCACTCCAGCCTGGGAGACCGAGCGAGACTCCGTCTCAAAAAAAGAGAGAGAGAGAGAGAGAAAGAGGGGGAGAGAGAGAGAGAGAGAGAGAGAGAGAAATGTACTTTCTTTCTTTCTTCTTTCTTCTTTTTGTTCTGAAACAGTCTTGCCATGTCTCCCAGGCTAGAGTACAGCAGCATGATCTCGGCTCATCACAACCTCCACCTCCCAGCTTCAAGCGACTCTCTTGCCTCAGCCTCCCAAGTAGCTGGGATTACAGGCACATGCCACCAAGCCCAGCTAATTTTTGTATTTTTAGTAGAGGTGGGGTTTCACCATGTTGGCCAGGCTGATCTCAAACTCCTGACCTCAGGTGATCCACCCGCCTTGGCCTCCCAAAGTGCTGGGATTATAGGCGTGAGCCACCACACCCAGCAACCTCGTTCTTTTTAATTGGACTCTGTAAGTGGTGACTCACTCTGTCGCCCGGTCTGGAATGCAGTAGTGTGATCTTGGCTCACTGCAACCTCTGCCTCCCGAGTTCAAGCGATTCAGCCTCCTGAGTAGCTGGGACTACAGGTGTGCACCACCACACCCGGCTAATTTTTGTATTTTTAGTAGAGGCAGGGTTTCACCATGTTGGCCAGGCTGGTCTCAAACTCCTGACCTCAAATGATCTGCCCGCCTCGGTCTCCCAAAGTGCTGTAGTTACAGGCGTTAGCCACGACACCTGGCCCAAAAACTTCAAGTAAATCTCCAGGGATGACTCTTTTAGCAGCTACTGGAAGGGCTGGACCATGACCCATCTGTGATGTTTGTGCCTCCCCCACCACCCCATCAGCCCTGGGTAGTTCCAGAGTGGAAGGGGCTCCACAAGTACATGAATGAGTGGTACCACGGTGCTTCACATGCATGGTTCTGGCTATGAGTGACCCTCTTGTCCTTCCAAGTCTGTGTACATGCATCTGCACACCCTTGTGGTTTCAATGGGTGTGTTACTTTGCTTGACTTTTTTTTTTTTTTTTTTTTTTTTTGAGACAGAGTTTCACTCTTGTTGCCCAGGCTGGAGTGCAATGGCATGATCTCGGCTCACTGCAACCTCCATCTCCCGGGTTCACGCAATTCTCCTGCCTCAGCCTCCCCAGTAGCTGGGATTACAGGCATCCACTACCACACCTGGCTAATTTTTTAGTAGAGACAGCATTTCACCATGTTGGCCAGGCTGGTCTCAAACTCCTGACTTCAGGTGATCCACCTGCCTTGGCGTCCCAAAGTGCTGGGATTACAGGTGTGAGCCACTACACCCTGCCTGCTTCACATTTTGGATAGGAGCTGCATGACTGCACACTCATCCTATCAGAGGGCAAAGCCTCCTATCACTTTTCAACTCACCCTAAAGCCCACCGTCAGTATCCTCCCTGGCCCAGCTCCCTCTTTCCCTGAGCAGATATTTTCAGCTATCCTAAGCATGGTACGCAGGGCCTGCGCTTTGGTACAACAGCCCTGGAGGCACACGATAAGTGTGCCAACACACACATGCACAATCAAACAGCCAAAAGATGGGGAACAATGGCTGGGTTTGGATTTCAGCCCTGGGGCCGCTGGCTCCACCTCCTGTGGTGAGGTAGGGGTAGGATGGGGGAAGGAAACAATCAGAGGAAGAGAATGTTGTTTCAGGACCCAAAGGTCCCTGCGCTGGCAGAAGGCCTCACAAAGGGTGGGCTACTTGGATGTGCCTGACTCCTTCCCAGCACAGACTCTGTCTCCGCCCTGGGGCCCCCACTTGTTGGGCTGACCAGCACTGTCTTGGAGAGGCAGTGACAGGCCAGAACAAGCAGGGGCAGGATTATCCCTTACCTGGTGAGGACAAGGGCCAGCTCTGCATGCCCCTGGGTCTCCATGAAGTCTAGGGCCCACAGATGCCTCTGCACCCCGTTTATTGGCGGCATGTGGGGTGAGTGAATATGTCTGCCCTGCTAGGCGGTAAGTTGCTTGAGGTCAGGGCCTAGCACTTTTTTTCATTTGTATTAATTCAGTCACTCATTCAACTCACATTAATTGAATGTTTGGCACTGAGTTGGGGTCCCCTCCCTGCTCCTGCCCACAATCTGTGGGTGGGTCAATGGATGTGTGAATGAAGAGTGACAGCCCTTGTTCCCTGTTCTCTGGTCTCTGCATTCTCATTTGGTAATACACAAAACTCTCTGTGTGAAAAGGAGGCTAAGGAGAGAAGAGGAAAACTTGAGAATCCACTCTCCAGGTGAAGGGTAGGGAGGCCAAGAGCGATAAATTCTTATAAGTGGGGGCCTGGAGGAGGGGTTTATTGATAAGTCCTCAGAAAAATGCTCAGGAAAGTAGGGAATCCTGAGGGTTGGGTACTGGGGTGTTCTGGAGCAGTATAGTTACCATTCAAGTCTGGAGTGAAAGCCAGAAATCAGCCTCATGTGTTGAGTGACCACCCAAAAAAGGAAGCCACTATTAAGACAGGCTTAGGAGGATCCTAAAGTCATGAGGCTGCGAGCCCAACCTGTTCCAAAATCCTCCAAGGAACAGCCACCAGGTTGTACGCTGGGAAGCAGAAATTAGAGCCAAGAGGTGAAGAGCATCAGCCAGGGGCCCTCACCAGCTGTATCAGTCACTTTTCTCAAGGGTAGGACAGCGATAAGAGTAGGGTCCCTGGAGCAGACTGCCTGGCTTAATCGCCCAGCTGTCACCTAACTAACTGCATGAACACGGGCAGATGACTGGAGCTGTCTGTGCCTCTGTCTTCCCATGTGTAAATGAGGGTTAAGCAGAGCACCTACCTCACAGAGTTGTCGTGAGGGTCAAAAGAGTTCATGTGCATGAGTGCTTAGACCAGTGCCTGGTACATAGAATGTCCGTCTATTTTACCAGTGAGGGTTTGGAGGCTCAGAGAGGTTAGCTGTCTCCTGAAGGCCACCCAGCTGCAGACAATAGAGCCAGAATTTGAAGTGACTTCTAGTACTCTTGCCTTCACATCACACAGCCTGAAGAATCATAGGAGTGATCCCAGGCTGCTGACCTGAGGAGTGAGGTGATAACAATGACATGGTAGGATGTTTAGCCTCTAGGCATACTGCAAAATGGGTGCATGAGGGAAACTGGTAGGCCTGACGGCCGCGAGACCAAGTAGAAAATGTTTGTCATGAGCCTGGCATGGGGAGGAGGGTGCTGACAAGGGCTGAAGCAGTGGGACAGAATGGACACAGGGCCATGGGAGAAGGAGGACTGGACAACATTTGGTGGCCAGCTGGAAAAAAATAGAGGAGTTAGAGGAGGCTTTAAGGTTTTAAGCTCTAGTTACCCAAAGAATGGTGGGATTTCTGCCAAAAACAAGTATTGGGTGGGGGATTGTATTAGTCCATTTTCACGCTGCTGATAAAGACGTACCTGAGACTGGGTAATTAGAAAGGAAAGAGGTTTAATGGACTCACAGTTCCACGTGGCTGGGGAGGCCTCACAATCATGGCAGAAGGCAAGGAGGAGCAAATCACATCCTACATGGTGGCAGGGAAGAGGGAGAATAAGGACCAAGCGAAAGGGGTTTCCCCTTATAAAACCATCAGATCTCGTGAGACTTATTCACTAACACGAGAATGGTATGGGAGAAACCACCCCCATGATTCAATTATCTCCCACCAGGTCCCTCCCACAACACGTGGGAATTATGGGAGCTACAATTCAAGATGGAATTTGGGTGGGGATGCAGCCAAACCGTATCAGGGATATTCTTGGAAATCCAAGCAGTGAGACAAGCCCTCTTTACTGGGTGATTTTTAAATGGGCGAAGGGGGTGTGCTAGAAAAATTTCACAGAAACAGAAACCTGGACTAAAGGATGCCTTTTATGTAAAGGGGCTAATAGTGGCTAGATTCCTGAAGACACTGGGACAGAAACAATTGCTCAAAGGCAAGCCCCAGCATAGCCCAGCTCAGCCTCCCGTCATTGCTTCTGTTGCCAACCCCCTCTCCTGCTCCAGGGTAGGAAACTGACTTTACCAGGGATCCCCCAATGCCTCCACAACCACTCACCTCAGCCCCCACTCTCTAACCTCCTGTACACATACCTGACTTTTACACACACTCTCTCATTCTACCCTCACAGGGACCCTGTTAGAGAGCAGGGCTGGTGCTATTCTCCCCATTTCACAAGTGGGGAAACTGAGGCCTGAGACGTTTATGAGACTTTCTCAGGATCACACAACCAATGCCAATCAGTGACCAGATTCCAAATCCTGTGCACTTTACTTCATTACACCACACCTGCACTTACAGCGATCTCAAGCAGATTGGAGCCAGAGGCACGCACCTCCCTCTCCTCAGCAGATCCATAGACATCCCTTGATGTCCGAGGGCATTCATTTTCTCTCTGGGAGTAATGGAATGATCGCGTAATGGAGTAATGGAATAATAATGGAATGGAATGGAATGGAGGCAGTGAAAATGGGCAGAGAGGGATGTGGCAACATTATGGATAAGCACCAAACATCAGGGCTGAAAACATCCTTAGAAACCGTTGAGTGAACTCCCTCTGTTTGCAAGGGAAACTTAGGCACAGAAAGAAGGGACTTGCCCCACAGGGTACTGTGAAGGTTATCCCACTCCCTTTATTCTAGTTATCTATCACTGCACAGAACAAATCACCTCAAAGCCTAGTGGCTTGAGACATTTTACTTTCTGTCTGATTTCTGTGGGTCAGGGACTCACAGAACCACCCGGACTCAGCTGAGACAGGGCAAGACTCTATCTCAAAAAAAAAAAAACAAAAAAGAAAAAATTAAAGTAGTGTAAGGGAATATCCTGGGGCAGAGGTGGGGTTATTATTTAATATATAGGATGATCAGCGAGGGCTTCTTTACTAACATGAGATTTGAGCAGAGAGCTGAATGAACTCAGGGAGTGAGCTATGAAAATATCTGGGTTATAGCATTCCAGGCAGAGAACAGCTAGTGCAAAGATCCTGAGGCAGGGAACATGCTTATATGTTCAAGGATCAACTCAGGGCCGGGCACGCTGGCTCACCCCTGTAATCCCAGCACTTTGGGAGGCTGAGGTGGGCGGATCACGAGGTCAGGAGATCGACACCATCCTGGCTAACATAGTGAAACCCCGTCTCTACTAAAAATACAAAAAAAAAAAAAAAAAAATTAGCCGGGCCTGGTGGCAGGTGCCTGTAGTCCCAGCTACTCGGGAGGCTGAGGCAGGAGAATGGCGTGAACCCGGGAGGCGGAGCTTGCAGTGAGCCGAGATCGCACCACTGCACTCCAGCCTGGGCGACAGAGCGAGACTCCATCTCAAAAAAAAAAAAAAAAGGATCAACTCAGAGGCCAGTTTGGATGGGGCAGAGTGAGGTAGGAGTGTGCAGGGAATAAGATCAGATGGGAAAAAAAAAGATCAGGAGGGAGCCACTGGAGGGTTTGGAACAAAGATATGACAAAATCTGACTGCCATTTTTTAAATAAAATTTTAATTTTTGAATAATTTTAGATTTATAGAAAAGTTCCAAAGATTGTATAGAGATTTCCCAAATATGACTCACGCAATTTCCCTTAGTGTTAACATTATACCTTATCACGGTACATTTGTGCAAACTAAGAAGCCAACGTTAGTACCCTGGTATAAGCTAAATTCTAGACTTCATTCAGACTTTGCCAGTTTTACCACTATTGATGTTTTTCTGTTTCAGAATCCAGTTTGGGATAATACATCACACTTAGCTGGCTTCCGTTTTCTTTCCATCAGGATCACCCTGGCTGCTGCATAATAGAAGACCAATTAAGAAGCAATTGCAGCCCAACACTTTGGGAGGCTGAGGTGGGTGGATCACCTGAGGTCAGGAGTTCGAGACCACCCTGACCAACATGGAGAAACCCCGTCTCTACTAAAAATCCAAAATTAACCAGGCATGGTGGCGCATGCCTGTAATCCCAGCTACTCGGGAGGCTGAGGCAGGAGAATTGCTTGAACCCGGGAGGCAGTGGTTGCTGTGAGACCAGATTGCACCATTGCACGCCAGCCTGGGCAACAAGAGCAAAACTCCATCTCAAAAACAATAACAACAACAACAATAACAAAACCAAAGAGGCCATTGCAGTAGTCCAGGCAAAAGATAATGGGGGCTTGAACTAGGGTGTTAGAGGTCACACTGTGAAAAGCGGTCAGATTCTGGATGAATCTGAAGGCAGAGGCAACGGAATTTGCAGGATGTGAATTATAGGAGAAAGAGGAGAATCAAGCATGACCCCAAGATTTGGGGCTAAACAACTAGACAGATGGACTAGCCATTGACTGGAATGGGTACAGCTGACAAAGGAAGACTATTTGGGCTGGAGATCAGGAGTTTGCAGCAGTCAGACACACAAGTCTGGTACTACCAAGTTTATTTATTTATTTATTTACTTTTTTTTTTTTTTTTTTGGAGACGGAGTCTTGCTCTGTCACCCAGGCTGGAATGCAGTGGCACGATCTCAGCTCACTGCAACCTCCATCTCCCGGGTTCAAGTGAGTCTCCTGCCTCAGCCTCAGCCTCCTGAGTAGTTGGGATTATAGGCGCGTGACACCATGTCCAGCTAATTTTTTGTATTTTTAGTAGAGATGGGGTTTCACCATGTTGGCCTGGGGGACAGAGTGAGGCTCTGCCTCAAAAAAAAAAAAAAGAAAAGAAAAAGAAAAAGAAAGACAAGGCTGACTTATTCACAGCAGGCACAGTGCCTAAGTTCTATAATACTTTTAAGGGCCCACAAAATGTTTTTATTTTGAATTTATTTTAAAATCAGAAGAAAAAATGAATACAATAAAAATAAGTGTATAATAATGAATTCAGGCCAGGCACGGTGGCTCACGCCTGTAATCCCAGCACTTTGGGAGGCCAAGGCAGCCGGATCACCTGAGGTCAGGAGTTTGAGACCAGCCTCACCAACATGGAGAAAACCCGTCTCTACTAAAAATACAAAATTAGCCAGGCATGGTGGCACATGCCTGTAATCCCAGCTACTTGAGAGGCTGAGGCAGTAGAATCGCTTGAACTTGGGAGGCGGAGGTTGCGGTGAGGCAAGATCGTGCCATTGCACTCCAGCCTCGGCAACAAGAGCGAAACTCCATCTCAAAAAAAAAAAAAGCAAATGAATTCAGCCTGGATTATAGTAGTCCTTATACTGATGTAGTTATATAATTTTTATTTTTATTTTATTTTATTTTATTTTATTTTTTTTTTGAGACAGAGTCTCGCTGTCGCCCAGGCTGGAGTGCAGTGGCGCGATCTTGGCTCACTGCAGGCTCCGCCCCCCGGGGTTCACGCCATTCTCCTGCCTCAGCCTCTCTGAGTAGCTGGGACTACAGGCGCCCGCCATCTCGCCTGGCTAATTTTTTGTATTTTTAGTAGAGACGGGGTTTCACTGTGTTAGCCAGGATGGTCTCGATCTCCTGACCTTGTGATCTGCCCACCTCGGCCTCCCAAAGTGCTGGGATTACAGGCGTGAGCCACCGCGCCCGGCCAGTTATATAATTTTTAATATTCTTTTATGGAGGAAGGGGCCCACTAAGGTGAAATGGCTAAGGCCCATGAAAGCCATAATTTGGCTTTTATGAGAGATCGCAGTGGGTTAGTAGAATTGTTTGAGCCAAGGTGCTAGAGGTCATGGTCTGGAAAGATAGGAGTTGGTAATAGGAAAGTGTGATACTTAAAATAGAGTTGATGGAGTGTGTGAAGCTATTGGTAGCAACAAAGTTTAGGGTGGGATCATCTTTCTCACTGGAGAGGAAAAAATCAAGGAAATGAGAAGCTGGTTTTATCAGGTATCTATTGCTATATTAACAAACCATTCCAAAATTTAGTGGCTTAAAACAACCGCAATTTATCTGCTTATAGCTTGGCAATATGGGCTGGGCTCTGCTGAGCAGTTCTTCTGTTTGTCTTGCCTAGGTTCACTCATGTGGCTGCAGTCATCTGGAAGCTTAACTGGGGCCAGGTAATCCAATATGACTGCACGTCTGGTGGTTGTTGGCCAGGGTACCTCAGCTCTCCTCCACGGGGCTTTTCATCTTCCAGTAGGCTAGATGGACTTCTTGACATGATGTTGGAAGCATTCTAAGAGGCAAAGCAGCAAGCTGCAAGTCTCTTGAGACCTAGACCCTAGGAACTCACACAATATCATTTCTACCGCATTCTATCAGCTAAAGCAAGTCATAAGGCCAGCCCAGATTCAAGCAAGAGGTTGAGAAATAGACTCCACCTCTTGCTGGGAAAAGCAGCAAAATAATTGCAAAGCGTCTTGTAGAACAGGAGGAAGAAAAGTGGCCATCTTTGCAATCTATCACACTTGTTGGAAGAACTGTCTATGTCATATTGAATCATCAAGAATCACCAAGAATTTGACAGAAGTGAGAGTGAAGAGATTGACAAGCCAGGTGCTAAAATCTTCAAAGCACGAGGGGGCACTAAGTGATATCCTCTAATGCCATCAACTACCTTTATTATTTCATGAGTGAATTTCACTACATTTCATCAGTTAAAAGGAATTTATTTTTCATGACTTCTTTGACTCAGTCACTCATTAATTCAGACTTGATCATAAGGAAGGAGCCTAAAACATGGGGAAAAAACCTACCTTCATAAAAATGTGTGGCACTAATAAATATTATCTGGGAGCTGTATCCTCAGTGGCTCTGGTATCTAATGGTAATATATGACTACTCAATATTTGTTGAATGAATTTATAATGACAAAAAAAGTAAACAACCTAAGCAGCCAATAACCAGGGCTAAGTTAAGTAAATACAGTATATCTATTTAATGGAATATCACATAGCCATAAAAAATATGCTTTTGAGAACTATCAATATATGACATGGAGTAAAAAAAAGCAGGATACAATACTGTAGATACATTATGATTATACCTCTGTAAAAATATCTGGATGGAAAAAGGAATCAAAACAACAATAATTGTGGTTTTCTCAAGCTAGTAGGATCGTGGGTGGTTTTTTTCCTTTCCTTTTCTTTTCTTTTCTTTGAGATGGAGTCTTGCTCTTGTTGCCCAGGCCAGAGTGTAGTGGCGCGATCTAGGCTCACTGCAACCTCTGCCTCCCGGGTGCAAGCAATTCTCCTGCCTCAGCCTCCCCAGTAGCTGAGATTACAGGCAGGTGCCACCACGCCCGGCTAATTTTGTATTTTTAGTAGAGACAGGTTTTCTCCATGTTGGTGAGGCTGCTCTCGAACTCCCGACCTCAGGTGATCCACCTGCCTTGGCCTCCCAAAGTGCTGGATTTACAGGCGTGAGCCACCGTGTCCGCCGGTTTCTTTTCTTTTTTTTTTTTTTTTTTTTGAGATGGAGTCTCACTCTGTCGCCCAGGTTGGAGTGCAGTGGCGCGATCTCAGCTCACTGCAAGCTCCGCCTCCTGGGTTCACGCCATTCTCCTGCCTCAGCCTCCCGAGTAGCTGGGACTACAGGCACCCGCCACCACGCCCAGCTAATTTTTTGTATTTTTAGTAGAGACGGGGTTTCACCGTGTTAGCCAGTATGGTCTTGATCTCCTGACCTCATGATCCACCCGCCTCGGCCTCCCAAAGTGCTGGGATTACAGGCGTGAGCCACTGCGCCCGGCCTTTTTCATTTTATTCTAAAAAAATATCAGGCTGGGCATGGTGACTCATGCCTGTAACCTCAGCACTTTGGGAGGCCGAGGCGGGTGGATCACTTGAGGTCACTTCGAGACTAGCCTGGCCAACATGGCGAAACCCCGTCTCTACTAAAAATGCAAAAATTAACTGGGCAGGCCGAGTGCAGTGGCTCACGCCTGTAATCCCAGCACTTTGGGAGGCCAAATGGGCAGATCACCTGAGGTCAGGAGTTCGAAACCAGCCTGGCCAACATGGCGAAACCCTGTCTCTACTACAAATACAAAAATTAGCCTGGCTTGGTGGGGGCGCGCCTGTAATCCCAGCTACTCGGGAGGCTGAGGCAGAAAAATTGCTTGAACCCAGGAGGCGGAGGTTGCAGTGAGCCGAGATGGAGCCATTGCACTCCAGCCTGGGCGACAGAGCGAGACCCTGCCTCAAAAAAAAAAAAATTAATTAAACAAACAGAATTTTTAAAAAATTTACTGAATACCTACTATGCCAGGCATTGTTTTAGACACTGGGGATGCTGTGATGAGCAAGAAAACATCCCAGACCTCTGGAGTTTGCTTAGTAGTGGGGAGATGGTCAATAAACAATAAATATTTAATATAATGTCAGATAATGATATCTGACAGAGAAAAGCACTGAAAGTCTCAAAAAAAAAAAAAAAAATTAGCTGGGCGTGGTGGCGCTGTGCCTGCAATTCCAGCTATACTGGAGGCTGAGACGAGGTTGTACCGAGCCGAGGTTGCACTACTGCACTCCAGCCTGGGCGACAGAGTGATAATCTCAAGGAAAAACAAACAAACAAACAACAACAACAAAAAACAAGTTATAGATGTTCATTGTTTAAAAAAAAAAAAACCAAAAGGCCGGGCGCAGTGGCTCACCCCTGTAATCCCAGCACTTTGGGAGGTCGAGGCGGGCGGATCACGAGGTCAGGAAATCAAGACCATTCTGGCTAACATGGTGAAACCCCGTCTCTACTAAAAATACAAAAAAAATTAGCCGGGCGGGGTGGTGGGCGCCTGTAGTCCCAGCTACTTGGGACGTTGAGGCAGGAGAATGGCCTGAACCCGGGAGGCGGAGCTTGCAGTGAGCCGAGATCGCGCCACTGCACTCCAGCCTGGGCCACAAAGCGAGACTTCGACTCAAAAAAAAAAAAAAAAAAAAGTGTTAATGCTGAAAAGTATCAATAAGAAAAAAAAAAAACCTCTATAATTCGATCATCCAGAGGAAAGCACTGGCAATGTTGAAGTACATTCTTCTTTGTTTCCGGCTTCCCCCCACCCCACTTTACGTATTCTTAGCTTTTTTGGACATCTTTAGACGTCAAAAAAAAAAAAGTATTTTTAACAGTCACGTAGTGTTGATGTGCCATAATTTATTTGCCTACAGTAATGTTTGAATTATAGGTTGTTTGCAATTTTTCACCAAAAAAAAAGTGTTTAAACAAAATGAATGGTACAGCCATGTCATTACTCAAATTCAGAGAGCTCTTCAGGGAAGAGGCGATAACAGTTGAGAGGAGGCCAGCTAGGGAGCTGGGTGGGTGTAAGTGTTATATTCAATGGAGACTGCAGGAAAAATGAGCCCAGGGGCTCTGTGCCTGTGGAGGTGGCTGTGTGAAGGTGGGAAGCTGCTCTGCACCGACTAGCGACTGCTCCTTCCGATGTTTTGAATTTAAAGATGGTGAAATCTCAACCTGAAGGACTAGAGGTGGGCGCTAGCGTTCCCGACCTCTGCCCTTTTGTCCTGCACAAACTAGAAATTATGTTTTGGGTCCTCGTTTTTTTTTTGGGGGGGGGGTGGTGGGGTCGGAGTTTTGCTCTGTTCCCCGAGCTGGAGTGCAGTGGTGCGATCTCGGCTCACTGCAACCTCTGCCTCCCGGGTTCTCAAGCGATTCTCCTGCCTCAGCCTTCCGAGTAGCTGGGATTACAGGCGCGCACCACCACACCTGGCTAATTTCTGTATTTTTAAGAGAGACGGGTTTCACCATGTTGGCCAGGCTGATCTCGAACTCCTGACCTCAGGTGATCCGCCCGCCTCAGCCTCCCAAAGTGCTGGAATTACAGGCGTGAGCCCACCGAGTTTGGCTGGGTCCTTGTCTTGAAATGTGTCTCTGAGCCATTAGCCAGAAGGGGCAAAGAGGCCTGGAGGACAGCTTTCCCCCACTCCCCCTCCGTTACTCTCCCAATCTGAGCTCCAGGTTTGGGCAGTTGAGGTTTAGCCTGAGGCCAAGGACGAACGTGATAGGGTACCGGAGAAGGAACTCGGCGGTGTAGGGGGTTTTGTGCGCACATTTACAGAGTCAGGGGCATTCCCAGTCCAGAAAGGATTCTCAGAGGTAGTCACAAAAAGGAATGGGTTGCAAGGGCTGAGACTTGAGGGAGGGAAGGGTGGTGGGGGGTAGGGCCGGGGTGTGGGTGGGTCGATCAGGTTGATATTTATATAGGGATAGGTTGATCTTGGAAGGCTGGAGACGGCGACGTGGACAGGAAGAAGCGGAGGGCGAGGAGGAGCAGAGGAGCACACTGATGAAGCAGGTGATGAACGCTTTACAAGCGGGGAGGCGTGGGCTGGTGACAGGCGGAGGGCGGGGAGCGATTGCCTGCGTGTCCATGGATCTATATGAGAAGCGTGATGAGCGGCGGACAAGCGAAGGCAAGGCTGGGGCGTGGGCCGCGGAGCGCTGGTCGGGAAAGTGGGCATGGGAGATGAGAGAATAACGGGGTCGCGTGCCTTTGGCTTAATAGTTTGCTCCCATTGAGACTCCTAAGATTTCCTCCTCTCGTGGAAGGAAGCTGGGTTCGGGGCGTTGGGTAGCCGCGGAGGGCCGGGGCCCCGGGGCGCGCCGGGTGCTAGGTGTGCGCCGTGCGTCGCGGGGGGGCGATGGGGGTGGGGGCGGGCTCCGCCCCTGGCAGGGGGCCTGAGCGCGCGCGAGGAGCCGCCGCCGCCGCCGCTGCCGCTCGGGGTCGCCTGGAGCCCCAGATTCCCAAGCGCTCGGCTCGCATGGCAGCCGCTTCGGCGCCCGGCCCCGCGGCCAGCTAGGGGCGGCCCCGCGCTCCCTCGCGGCCCCTCGGCCGCGCCCGTCGGATCCGGCCTCTCTCTGCGCCCCGGGGTGCGCCACCTCCCCGCCGAAGGTGAGGACTGCGGGGACAGGGCGCGCAGGGCTACGGGCGCGGTGGGGATTCCAGGCCCCGCGCCGCCGCCGAGCCCAGCGCGGCGGAGATAGGAAGGGGACGTGGGAGAGAGTGTTGGGGGGGCTGTCGGAGCTGTGGGGCGGAGACTGCTCGCTGCCGGGAACCGTCCCTCCCTCCGGCCCCCGCGTCCCCTCCACGCTCGAGGCCGCCTCTCGGCGCTGTCCCCATCCCGCGGACCCCTCCGTCCTGACTGCGATCCCAGCCCCAGCCATTCCCGCGCCTGGCCTCGCTCCGCGCTGCCCATCTTTCGCCTCCTTCTTGTAGACCCCGCTCCCGGTTCCTGTTTTCGCTCTCCTTGCTCTCCTCGCCTGCTCAACCCTTCCCTGCCCCCATCCTCCCGCTACTCCCATCCCCTTCTTCTGTCCCGGCGCCCCTCTCCCCCGTCGGCTCCTGTCACTTGGAACCCGTATCCGTGCCGCTATCTCCGCGTCCGGCCGCCTCCCAACTGGTGCCGTCCCACAGGTGTCCACGCGTCCGGCCGTCCATCCGTCCGTCCCTCCTGGGGCCGGCGCTGACCATGCCCAGCGGCTGCCGCTGCCTGCATCTCGTGTGCCTGTTGTGCATTCTGGGGGCTCCCGGTCAGCCTGTCCGAGGTGAGCGCGCCCGCCGGGCTCCAGTCGCGGCCCTGTCCAGCCTTCCTCGCTTGCACGTTGACCTCTACCGGCCGGAGACGGCACTACAATCGCTCCGACTCGCGGGGCAAGCAAGACCGAGGTTGCCTTTTTGGAATGGGATGAGTTTCTGTGTTAATGTCCTGCCCTAGGGCTGAGTCCGCTCAGTTACTGGAACCCCAATCCTCTCCTGAGTCCCGCATCCCAGCGAGCTGTGCCCTGACTCAGACTCACCCCTCCCGCATCAATCTCTTGCAGCCGATGACTGCAGCTCCCACTGTGACCTGGCCCACGGCTGCTGTGCACCTGACGGCTCCTGCAGGTACCTGTCCTGAGCACGTGCCCCCAAACCCTTTGGTACCCATTTCTAAGCCCTTCACATGCACAACAGTGTCTACGGGCTTCAGACTCTACTCTTCATGCCTCGTCACTCCTATGGCTGACTGGCCAGCCCCCCTTTCCCCTTTACCTCACCTCTCTTGCTGCTTCTAGTTTTTATCTCCCCACTTCTTTAATCTCCCAAGTCTGATCCAGGGATTGTCTGAACCATTGCTCCTCAAGATACAAGGAGAGAGACCTAAAGCTTGAGAGAGCTTGGGGATTGGGTGCCATGAGGAAATGGAAAGATAAAGGAAAAGGGGAAAGAGAAATGGTTTAGCCTGGAAAAGAAATGCTGCAGGGAGAGTTGCTGGGGAGAAACACTTAACAATGAAAGAGGATCTTTCTTGATGAGTTTGAGCAGTTGACTCACTGGGGTGGAGGGTTGAGATTGAGCAAATTCTGTAGCAGGAGGAAAGTGGACATAAGGAAATGAGCTGATGGGGCAGGTAGTTCAATTGTCTGGGGGTCTTTGAGACTCTTCACCCCTGGAGGGCTTTTAAAATATAGGTCAAGTATTTGCCCTGGAATCATGGTGGGAGGATAGTCCTGATGACCTTTTTTATTTTTTTTTGTTTTTGAGACGGAGTCTCACTTTGTTGCCCAGGCTGGAGTGCAGTGGCACGATCTCAGCTCACCGCAGCCTCTGCCTCTTGTGTTCAAGTTCCCCTGCCTCAGCCTCTTCAATAATGGATTACAGATGCACACCACCATGCCCGGGTAATTTTTTGTATTTTTTGTAGAGACGGGGTTTCACCCAGTTGGCCAGGCTGGTCTTGAACTCCTGACCTCAAGTGATCCACCTGCCTCGACCTCCCAAAGTGCTGGGATTACAGGTGTGAGCAACCACGCCCCAGCCCTGATGGCCTTTCAAGGTCATTCTTCTTTAAATGTTTGTGAGCACCTCAGACATGCCAGGAGGGGTACTGGAGGCATTTACAGACATCTTATTTCTTCCTCTACTCAACCCTGCAAGGTGTATCCCCAATTTACAGGTGAGAAAACTGAGGCTCAGATTAGAGTACAGAACCAGGGTTTGAGTGCTGGTGTCTGATGGTCTGATTCCGTATATGTGTCCTGTGACCCTGCACAGTCCTACACCTACCTGGGACAGGTCTGCTTTCCCTTAGGGGCTGTCATATGTCCTCTTGGTTTCTAGAAGCTCTGGTTCTGTCTCCTCCATTTCTTCACATCCACGACCCAGAGCCCTGACCCTGTGCTTCTCCCCGTCAGGTGTGACCCGGGCTGGGAGGGGCTGCACTGTGAGCGCTGTGTGAGGATGCCTGGCTGCCAGCACGGCACCTGCCACCAGCCATGGCAGTGCATCTGCCACAGTGGCTGGGCAGGCAAGTTCTGTGACAAAGGTAGGGGGGAGGAAGGGTAGCTGTTGGTTGGGAACCCCATGTTCTTAGGGGAACAGCCATCAGTATTTATTGAGTGCCTATTGTGTCCTTGTCAAACCCCCAAATACATGGTGTTTTATCATTTTTTTAATCTTAGACTTTTTATACATTGTCTGAATTGATCCTCAACATAACCCCATGGGGTAGGAAACACAGCTGCTAAAAATTGTACTCATTTTACAGATGAGGAAACTAAGGCCCACAGAAGAGCTATAACCTGCTCAAAGTCAGGTTTGTTTGTTTTGTTTTGTTTTGAGATGGAGTCTCACTCTGTCACCCAGGCTGGAGTGCAGTGGTGCAATCTCGGCTCACTGTAACCTCCACCTCCTGGGTTCAAGTGATTCTCGTGCCTCAGCCTCCCAAGTAGCTGGAATTACAGGCACCCGCCACTTCAGCTAATTTTTGTATTTTTAGTAGAGATAGGATTTCACCATGTTGGCCAGGCTGGTCTTGAACTCTTGCCCTCAACTGATCCACCAGCCTCGGTCTCCCAAAGTGCTGGAATTATAGGCATGAGCCACTGCACCGGCCTAATGTTTGTATTTTCAGTAGAGATGGGGTTTTGCCATGTTGGCCAGGCTGGTCTCGAACTCCTGACCTCAAGTCATCTGCCCACCTTGGTCTTCCAAA
Source organism: Hylobates moloch (assembly GCF_009828535.3). Classification (NCBI taxonomy): domain Eukaryota; kingdom Metazoa; phylum Chordata; class Mammalia; order Primates; family Hylobatidae; genus Hylobates; species Hylobates moloch. The sequence goes on along the minus strand of NW_026652295.1, from coordinate 41,804,638 downwards.
GTGCTGGAATTAGAGGCATGAGCCACCGCACCCAAACCAAGGTCAGTTTGAGACAGACTGAAAGCCAGGGCCAGGAGCCTCCTGACTCCAAATTCAGTGTTGTTGTCTCTCCCTAGTATACCACACCAGCCTGGGCTGGGTTTGTAGTATAGCCACACCTACAGAACCTGGGGCCTGGAAGGCGTGGACAAGTCTGGTCTGGGGACCAGATGGGAGGGGTTATCCCAGAGCCTTTCCTGTCCCTTCTCCAGATGAACATATCTGTACCACGCAGTCCCCCTGCCAGAATGGAGGCCAGTGCATGTATGACGGGAGCGGTGAGTACCATTGTGTGTGCTTACCAGGCTTCCATGGGCGTGACTGCGAGCGCAAGGCTGGACCCTGTGAACAGGCAGGGTGAGTGCTGGGCCCTCAGCGTGAGTGGAAGGTTAGACCAGAACCTGGTGATGGGATGAGAAAAGAGGCAGGACTGTTGGGAGGGTGGGGGACTGAGGGTCAGACCCACACAGGGACACTCAGATAAAACCCCTGCATGCCAAAGTGTTCCTAGTTCAGGGTTTCTCAACTTTTTTTTTGTACCTTCTGAGCCATTTCTTCAACAATCTATAGGAGCTAGAGGGGTAACAAACTTGTGACTGTTCTGGTTGGGGTGGGTGGGTGTGGGGAGATTGAGGGGCCTGGGTCTCTCCTCATCCTCTCCTGAATGCTGGCTTGCACCCTTCTGCGTCACAGTAGGGATGAGGAAACAGCCTGCAGGGCTGGACTTGTCCTCATTTCCGCATCAGGCCCAGGAGCCTGCGAGGATAATAATAGCACACTTATCCTGAGCCCTGCCTTCTGGCTGGGCCCTGTGCTAACGGCTTGACATTGATTATTTCACTTAACCCTCACAATTAGGGAAGCTGGGTACTATTTTTATTCTCACTTTTAAAATGAGGTATTTGAGGCTTGGAGAGTGCAGCCCAAGGTGACATGGGGGGCAGTGGTCAGGATACTGACCTGGGCTGCCCTACAGGTGTTGGTAAGTTGGTTATCATGTCCTCTCTCACCCCTACCACAGCTCCCCATGCCGCAATGGCGGGCAGTGCCAGGACGACCAGGGCTTTGCCCTCAACTTCACGTGCCGCTGCTTGGTGGGCTTTGTGGGTGCCCGCTGTGAGGTAAATGTGGATGACTGCCTGATGCGGCCTTGTGCTAACGGTGCCACCTGCCTTGACGGCATAAACCGCTTCTCCTGCCTCTGTCCTGAGGGCTTTGCTGGACGCTTCTGCACCATCAACCTGGATGACTGTGCCAGCCGCCCATGCCAGAGAGGGGCCCGCTGTCGGGACCGTGTCCATGACTTTGACTGTGTCTGCCCCAGTGGCTATGGTGGCAAGACTTGTGAGCTTGTCTTACCTGTCCCAGACCCCCCAACCACAGTGGACACCCCTCTAGGGCCCACCTCAGCTGTAATGGTACCTGCCACAGGGCCAGCCCCCCACAGCGCAGGGGCTGGTCTGCTGCGGATCTCAGTGAAGGAGGTGGTGCGGAGGCAAGAGGCTGGGCTAGGTGAGCCTAGCTTGGTGGCCCTGGTGGTGTTTGGGGCCCTCACTGCTGCCCTGGTTCTGGCTACTGTGTTGCTGACCCTGAGGGCCTGGCGCCGGGGTGTCTGCCCCCCTGGACCCTGTTGCTACCCTGCCCCACACTATGCTCCAGCGTGCCAGGACCAGGAGTGTCAGGTTAGCATGCTGCCGGCAGGGCTCCCCCTGCCAGCTGACTTGCCCCCTGAGCCTGGAAAGACCACAGCACTGTGATGGAGGTGGGGGCTTTCTGGCCCCCTTCCTCACCTCTTCCACCCCTCAGACTGGAGTGGTCCTTTCTCACCACCTTTCAGCTTGGGTACACACATAGAGGAGACCTCAGCCTCACACCAGAAATATTATTTTTTTAATACACAGAATGTAAGATGGAATTTTATCAAATAAAACTATGAAAATGCAAGTGGGCTCCTATGCCAAAAAAACCCACCTGGCGTTCCAGATGCAAGAGGGCCAGAGCAGAGGCCTGGTTCTGGGGAAGCCTCAGGATGCTGCCCACCAAGGAGTGATTTCCAAAGAGTAACCCAGGGTGCCCTTTTCCCTTCTGGGGAAGTGTGGAGAGGTAGAGCCCCAGAGGAGAATGTAAACAAGCAGCCAGCACCTCTGTACAGGCCCGGCCTGGATCAGAGAGAGGGGAGAACTCTGCAGGGTGTGGGATTGGGCTCAGGGATCTCCGAGTGAGGCGGGGACTCCCTGCTGGCTGCTCTGCAACAGCTGCTGGAACAGCGAGTGGGGCTGGTTGCGCAGGGTGGCCGGGGAGTCCAGCTCTACCACTCTCCCCGCTTGTAGCACCAGCACCCGGTCTGAGTTCAGGATCGTGTTGAGCCTGTGAGGGGGAAGATGGTCAGTGTAGGGGATGAGGGGCAATGCCCTAAGTGAGAACATGACCTGCTTTCCCTCCTCTCGCCTCGGGACACCACAGGTCTGTCCCCACAGGCTTTAGCCCCTGGCTTGGTGCTGGCGAAGGGACTGCAGAGTCCCTCAGATAATGTGCTATAAAGGGCCCTAGGCAGTACCTGGAGAAGGAGGAGCTGAGATTTGGGGGGGCAGGATCTCTAAGGCCCTGACCACTGGGGTCCCTGAAAGCAATGGAGGCTCTGGGTGCATGCTACCACAGTCCCTGATTAGGCTGTTACCAGGCGTTCACATACCTATGGGCAATGGTCAGCACTGTCTTGTTGGCAAAGCGTTTGCAGATGGTCTGCTGGAGCAGCTGGTCTGTCTTCTGGTCCACGCTTGCTGTGGCCTCATCGAGACACAGGATCTGGAATATGGGAATGGGGTAGGGGACAACAAGGAAGGAGAGGCTGTAGGGTGGGCTGGGCCTGGCCCAAGCAACAGCCCCTACCACAGCTCCCCACTTCCAGCTCTAAAAGGAAAATGAACTTGGTCCCCTAAAACCTCTCCCCAATCTACCTCCCCACCTCCCGGCCCCCCGCCTTCTTCCTGGCCCTCTCTAATGTCTCTTTCTCTCACCTTACCTTGGCATCTGTGAGGAGAGCCCTGGCCAAACACAACAGCTGCCTTTGCCCGAGAGATAAGCTCCGGCCCCCCTCACCCAGCTCACCATCCAGACCACCTGCAAGGAAAGCATCTTCATTGCAGGGCCCAGGCCCTCCCTGCTCCCTTCTTGCTCTAGGGTCAGGGTCCAGCACTCACCCATGGATGTAATCACCTCACTCAGGTGGCACTGCTCCAGGGCCTGCCACAAGGCCCTGTCCTCATGTAGGCCCCGGGGGTCCAGGTTTTCCCGAACAGTCCCACTGAACAAAAAGGGCTCCTGGGGGATGATAGCCAGCTGGGATCTGGGGAACAATGACATGGAGTCTAGCGGTTGGAGATGTAGCCACTTCTGCTCCCAGCTCAGTTTCTGACTACAGGACTAGCACCTCCACGAAAGCCTGGGGATGAGACCTGAACATAACCCCACTCTGCTCCCCACCTCATCCCCACCAAATGATCTGTTAGTAGCTGGGTACCCAGAACTGTGCCAGTGCTATGAGCAATACCAAAGAAACCAAAGGCTGGACTCTGTCCTCAAGGAGCCTACATTTCACGGAGGTGCACACACACAAACCAGAGAAAACAAATGGGCTAAACTGTGCGGCACTGATTCCAGGGGTGGCAGTGGCTACGCAGGGAATGACCAGAGCGACTGAAAGGGCAGGTGACACTTCAAGGTTGGAGTGGGCCTAGAATTGGGTCCTGAAAACATGATGGAGCTATAAGGCAGGGCCACCACAGCTTAGAAGAGAAGGCAGAAGAGGCAGGCCTAGGGCTTTAGGATACAACTTCCCTACCTTTTCCATGTCACCGTACTCAGAGAAAATGATACTAGGTTGACCTGGGGGTAGGGAAGGGGTGTATATCCTCCAGTGAGGCCACCTGAAGCCAAGGGCAACCGGTTCAGGTCTCAAGCTGTCTGAAGCACTGCCTGCTGAGCCTTAGGACTCAGGGGATCAGTATCTTGGGGCACAAGAGTGGAGGGTGTATGGTGGGAAGTACAAGAAAGATGAAGCTGGAAAGGTGGCCTGGGTCAGGGCGAGGAAGACCTTGAGATCACCAGCCATGAATCTGGACCTGGGCACTAGGAGTTCACTGTCCTCGCCTGCTCATCCTGTCTTCCATTTCAGCCCCCTGATCAGCCCTGGCTGCCCTGAGTTTATATAAAGCCTTCCTAGCTGTGCCCTCCTCTTAAGTGCCAGTAGTTCTGGTTCCCCCTTCCCCTCCCAAGTCCATCTCCCCCAGACCTGAGCTGGGCCAGCTCCAGCTGGCTGGTGTCCATGCCGTCCAGCAGCACTCGCCCTGAACTGGGCTCTAGCAGCCGGAAGAGCACCAACAACAGGGAAGACTTGCCGGAGCCCGTGCGGCCCACGATGCCCAACTTCTCTCCAGGCTGCACGCAGAAGGTCACTCCATCCAGGGCATTCGGCAGCCCTGGCCGGTACGCCAACACCACGTCCTGGAACTCCACACCCCCCTGGGTCAGCCAGCCGGTGCCCAACTGGTGGGGTCCATGGGTGGGAGATAGAGGGGGAGAGGGAGATAGGGGAGATGAGGAGCGATGGTGAGGAGGGGAGAATAATGAGAAATGGACAGTATGAGAGGAATGAGAGAATGAGAGATGGGGAAGAAGGGACATGGTGAAGAATTGTGGTCATCATGAAGAGAGGTTATGGGAGCTGAGAAAGATGGGTGGGCAAAAAGAAAGGAATTGTGGGGGAGACTGGGGCCTTCAGGGTTCCAGAGCTTTGGCCTGGGGTGAGGGTACAGGCCCACCTGCAGTGGCTGGCCCTGGGCTTCCTGGGGCAGGTCACAGGAGTACTCTTCCAGCCGCTCGACGCTCACCAGCATGGCCTCTGTCTGTGTGAAGCTGCTCACCAGGCCCGAGAGCAGGCCCGTCAGGGACAGGGCGTAAGACAGCGACAGGCCCACCAGCCCTGGGGGAGAGGAGTACCAGCTGCTGGGAGAGCTTGGACACCGGGATGTGTGTGCGAGACTCCCCAAGCTGTGGACTGCTGGCATTTAAAGGAAGCAACAGAGGCTGGGCACAGTGGCTCAGGCCTGTAATTCCAGCACTTTGGGAGGCCAAGACGGGTGGATCACAAGGTCAGGAGTTTGAGACCAGCCTGGCTAACATGATGAAACCCCCATCTCTACTAAAAATACAAAAATTAGCTGGGCGTGGTGGCCCATGCCTGTAATCCCAGCTACTTGGGAGGCTGAGACAGGAGAATCGCTTGAATCCGGGAGGCAGAAGGGGCAGTGAGCCGAGATCGTGCCACTGCACTCCAGCCTAGGCAACAGAGCCAGACTCCATCTCAAAAAAAAGAGGAGGCAACAGGGAAGCAGGAGGGTGACGGGACCTAGCCGGGAGCACAGGAGGCTGGATGCAGGGCACGGGGTGGGCCTGGAGAAGCTGGGAGGGATGGCATGTGGGAGACTGAAGTGGGCTGGGGCAGTGCGGTGGGGACGGGGTGGAAGCAGGGAAGGGACTCAGACCAGCAGCTCAGAAGACTCATTCTAGTCCCCGAGCCACCACCGCCTGGGCAAGTCCCTCCTGGGGACTGTCTCCTCAACTCCAAACGGGGGTGATGATGATAATCATGATACACCCTCACAGGGAACCCTGGGTGGGAGGTGAAAATGTTGGGGGGATGGTGCAGGGAGAGATCTGGGAGAGGGGTGGACTAACTTGCGGGTGAGGTAGGGGTGAGGGGTCCTGGGTGGCACCTGGGTTAGCAAGGCCCTGCTGGTGCTGCACCAGGGCGATGCCTGCGATAGCGCTGACCACTGCCGCCCCCATGAGCTGTAGCCGAATGTCCAGCCACTGCATTGTGGCACTGGTGGCAAACCGGCACCTCTGGTTTAGCTCAAGGAGTCGCAGGTTCTCCTCCTCAAACCTAGGGAAGGCCAGAGGGATATGAGGCCACTCCACTGTTGCCCTGAGCCACCCAGCCTCAGGGCCACAACAGGGAAGGCCCTTACTGAGCAGCTCCTTCTTGGGAGCTGATCTATATACCCACAGGCTCCCTCAGGGCTGCAGATGCCAGTGTGCTCTTTCCAAGTGGGGGTCTGCTCTGCCTCCCTATCTCCTTCTTCTGTTGCTTTCCTCCTTCCCCATCCCTTGTCCCCAGGAGGGCTGAACCAACCATACCCTGCATATTCCTCTTCTCGGGGGGTCTCTCTTTTCCTCTCCCCCCAACACCTCATCCCCCTGGGCTCTGGTTCACACACCTGTAGGTGGCCCCTGTGGCCCGGAGCACAGAGAGGCCAGCCAAGGTATCGGCCAGATGGGTATAGAGTGGAGACAGGGTGAGGCTGCCCAGGCGCCGCAGCTCCCGTGAGGAGGCCCTGTAGCGGCGCTGCACGTGATAGTAGATGATGCTCAAAGGTGGCAGCAGCAGCAGCAGCCAGGGCAGACCAGAACCCAGCACGGCCAGGAGCCCCAGCAGGCCTGCCGCATTGGCCAGGAGGATGTTGAGGATGAAGGGCAGGCTGTCATCCGCACAGGCCACGTCAGAGGAGAAGCGGTTTAGGATCCGGCCCGTGGGTGTGGCATTGAAGAAAGTCACCGGTGCCTGGGAGAAGGACGCTGATTGGGCCAGGGCAGAGTCTGGCAGAAAAGGGGTTGGCGGGCAGCCCTGGGGGAGGTGGGGTGGAGGGGAAGGCCCAAGACAGAGAATAGGGAAGGACTAAAATATCCCCAGAATTTGGGGCAGAGAAAAGAGATTGGCAGAGCTTGAGGAAGAATATCCCAGGGCAGGAAAGACTCTCCCATCCCCAGTGGAGCCCAAGTATTGGGAGGACACTCCACAGGGCTAGGACTGCACTCCCCTACCCTCGAGGTCCCAGCCCCTCACCATAAGGACTCGATGCAGCAGGCGGCGATGCAGAGTGGCAGCTGCTTGAAGGGTACCTGCCGCAAAGAGCACTGCCCGGAGAAGGGTGCAGAGGGAGTTGACACCAGCAATGGTCGCATATACGGTGAGGTAGAAACGGATGTCTGAGGAGCCATTGGGGGCAGCTTTGGGCAGTGGGAACACTGGGGTGCTGGGTGGTGAGGAAGGGGCTGTGGGTAACCAAAAGTAGAGCCACTCGGGGGTCCTTTCTCCTCCCCCATGCCATCTCTCCCACCCTCCAGAAGCCACAGCATCTGAATACCGGCCACAACCCTCACTCTCTGCCTGGCAACCACTCTGAGAGCACCAGGCCTACCCCCAGCCCCAGCCACTCACTAGAGGTTTCCAGGGGAAAAGAGGAGCAGCTGCAGAGAGAAGAGCCCCATAGAAGCTGGGCTGGTGGAGGCTTGCGCCTCCCGGGAGCTATTCTCAGCCTTCAGCTGAGAGATCCAGTGGGAGAGCCACCAGTCAGCAGCGTTCCGCGTGGCTGGGTGGGGACAGGAAGGAAAAAGCTGTAAGAGGCTCCTCTCCCTCATTCATTCTATTCCAATGCCCCCTTTCTCCACCCTTGCCTCTGGTTCCTGCCCATCTCCATCCACCTGGCCTGGCCTCCTCATCCTGCCACTACCCCATATCCTCCCTAGTGTGGGCTTCTCTCATAGGCCCGTCACCCTTCAGCTCTGGGGAGAACAGGATCTCAGATTTGCAGAATGGGAGCTAACCTAGGGGGCAGAACAGAAGCCAGCTATGGAGCACATGCCTCTGGCCCCTGGGCATCTCTCAGAATTAGGAGTATGGCTTTTGTCCCAGCTGTGACCCATGCTTGGTGAGTCTCTGGGCTTTGTAATGATTAGTGCAAGGTAATGGGCACCTAGACAGCACAGCCGTTATGATGTAAGAGACTCCCAGGCACACTCTCACCTTGCATGAGGAGCAGAGAGAAGAGGATGGCTAAGGCCAAGCCCTGGCCCACGGCCTTCCAGTAAGCTTGGTACACGTACAAGGCCACGGCGCCCTCCTTCTTGCTTTCTTCCTGCAGCAGGCGACCAGATGTGCTCTGCTCCTCCTCCAGCCCCTCCTTTGTTTTCTCTGGGTTCTGTACTGACTGGGCTGTGGCTGTGAGAATCAAGGGTCATGGAAGAATGAAGCTTGCAGGGTGCCAGCTGAAAACTCAGTATTTCAGAGGAGCGGGCAGCCTTTGTAGAAAAAGCTCTACAGTGTGGCAGTGAAAAGCAAGCCCTTTTCTCCCACTGGGGAGCCATACCTGAGTCAGACTCTTGTCCATTCTCAGCCCAGGCTTTGGGGACAGCTTGTACCAGTGGCAGAATCTCAGAGGGAGGTCCTGGAGGGTAGAAGGGGAGATTGGGAGGGGACTGTTCTGAGTCTATACTATGCCTTTCTCAGTGCGTGTGCAGATCCCACCTCTCATCCTCTTAGGCCTCCCTCTCTAACCCACCCTAGCAGGATACCCCTAGACCTCGAGCAGGACTCTTAGGCCTCCCTCTCTAACCCACCCTGCTCTGGATACCCCTAGACCTCGAGCAGGACTCAAGTCCATCCTTGTAAACCTCGATTCCGACCAGCAGAGAGGGACGAATGTCCATCCCCAAGAGGACAGCCAGAGCTACGCCTGCCACTCTGTCCAGGGTTACTTCTCATTACTGCAGAGCTTTTTCTCATGCTTCACTCAATTCCTAATATCTGGTTGGAGCTTCATTTCCTCCTGTTTCTCTGCCAGTGAACTTGCAGGTGGTCACATCCCTCGGCATAAAAATCTTCCAGGGTTTAAAAATTTTTGTTTTTACAAAAAGACCATTCTAAACCTGACTCCTTTCTCTTCTCTGAAGATACGAGAATGTTTTCAGAGACCCTGGGCCTTTAAGTTCCCAAGAGCACCCAGTCACAAAGCCCATGAGTCCCAAATACACTGGCGTTTCACCAACGTGCTCCTTTTTCCTCCTGTTCTCCCAGTTCCTCACACCAGTTCTGTGAAGGCAGGAGGCAGCAATGACTGGCTCAGGGCACACATGCAGCAGGTGGCAGAGTCTGTACTTCACAATCCCCTGCCAGACCTGGGCAGATACCTCCCTCACACGGGGCTCCTGCCCCCATTACCAGCCCGGATGAGGCGCCCGGCCTCCATCAGCAGCACCGCGTCAGCCCTCTCCAGGTACTCAGTGCGGTGGGTGCAGAGCAGCCGTGTGGTGTGGCTCAGCACGCCCAGGATGCATCTGTGCAGCAGGTGGTTGGCCACATCTGCATCCACAGCGGCCAGAGGGTCATCCAGGAGATAGAGTTCCTTTTCCTATGGAGACGTGAGGGTACCGTGGGCACCAGGACCCAAAGGCTCTCCTGGGAAGATCTCAAAGTGGTCAGAGAAGACAGTTGAGAGAAACTCTGGGGGCTACCCCTACACTAGCAGAGAAGGAGGTGAGACCTGAGGGTGGATATCCCTTCAGGCAAGAAAGAACAGCACCCCAGGGCCAGCACTCAGCTTTCCTAGGTCCCAGGCCCTCAGCCCATATAACACTTTTTTTTTTTTTTTTTTTGAGACATGGTCTCACTCTGTTGCCCAGGCTGGAGTGCAGTGGAGTGAACACCACTCACTGCAGCCTCAACTTCCCAGGCTCAAGTGATCCTTCCCACCTCAGCCTCCTGAGTAGCTGGGACTACAGGTGCATGCTATCAAGCCCAGCTAAATTTTTTTGGAGACAGTTTCATTCTCGTCACCCAGGCTGGAGTGCAATGGTGTGATCTTGGCTCACTGCAACCTCTGCCTCTCGGGTTCAAGCGATTCTCCTGCCTCAGCCTCCCGAGTAGCTGGAATTACAGGCATGTGCCACTAGGCCCAGCTAATTTTTGTATGTTTTTCAGTAGAGATGGGGTTTCACCATGTTGGCCAGGCTGGTCTCCAACTCCTGACCTCAAGTGATCCACCCTCCTCAGCCTCTCAAAGTGCTAGGATTACACCAACTAACTTTTTAAAATTATTTTTTGTAGAGACAGGGTTTTGCCACATTGCCCAGGCTGATCTCGAACTCCTGGGCTCAAGCAATCCTCCTGCCTTGGCCTCCCAAAGTGCTGGGATTACAGACCTAAGCCACCATGCCCAGCCTACAAATACTTTTTAAAGGCCTTGAACTCTGCCTTAAATCTGCAAAAGGGGATGGGATGGCCAATACCTCAGGAACATGCAAGGGAGGAGGGAAGGAACCAGATGCTAAGGAAAATATTCCTATCCTCCTAACTCAGCTAAGCTCCCAAGGCTCTGGACTCCCCCTACCTCCCTGCCACTGCAACCTCCATCTTTAACTGACCTGGTAGACAGCACGAGCAAGGGCAATCCGGGCACGCTGTCCTCCGCTAAGGGTCACACCCTTCTCCCCCACCTCTGTCTGGTCTCCAGCAGGCAGGATCTGATGGAACAGGTACCCCAGTGGGTCAGGGAGCTCCTATTACCTTCTGGCCCACTTCTTATCCCTTTGCAGGAGATAGTCGGAGTCAAGAGAAGTAGGGAGCTTGAGGAGAGTAGACTTAAATTTGGGGTGAGCTAGTCAGAGGAGACAAGACATAATTCCAATAACATCAAGCATTTATCAAACGCTAACTATGTGCCTAGCACTTTACAGGCATTCTCTCATTCAAGCCCCAATGTAATCTTATGAAGATGGTATCATTTCCTTTTCTCAGGTGCAATCAAAGCTCAGACAGATTAACTAGCTGGCCCACAGCTAGTAAGGGGCAGGACACGAGTTCAGATTCAGATTCTTACCTACTTTGTTACATTTACTACCTGTTTTTTTTTTTTTTTTTTTGAGACGGAGTCTTGCTCTGTCACCAGGCTGGAGTGCAGTGGCACAATATCAGCTCACTGAAACCTCCGCTTCCTGGGTTCAAGCGATTTTCCTGCCTCAGCCTCTTGAGTAGCTGGGACTACGGGCATGTGCCACCATGCCCAGCTAATTTTTGCATTTTTAGTAGAGACGGGGTTTCACCATGTTGGCCAGGATGGTCTCCATCTCCTGACCTCGTGATCTGCCCACCTTGGCCTCCCAAAGTGCTGGGATTACAGGCGTGAGCCACCGCGCCTGGCCTACTAACCTGTCTTTTTAACAGGCAAGGTAGTAAGATATCTTGGGCAGATTTGATGTAAAAGCTTTTATAGGTTTTTACTTTTTTGTGTGTGTGAGGCAGAGTCTTGCTCTGTCACCCAGGCTGGAGTGCAGTGGCACGATCTCGGCTCACTGCAACCTCTGCTTCTCAGGTTCATGCGATTCTCCTGCCTCAGCCTCCAGAGTAGCTAGGACTACAGGTGTGAGCCACCACACCCAGCTAATTTTTGTATTATTATTATTTTTTTTTGGTAGAGAAGAGATTTTACCGTATTGCCCTGGGTGGTCTCTCTTTTTTTTGAGATGGAGTCTCACTCTGTTGCACAGGCTGGAGTACAATGGCGTGATCTTGGCTCACTGCAACCTCCGCCTCCTGGGTTCAAGCTAGATTCTCCTGCCTCAGCCTCCCGAGTAGCTGGGATTACAGGCGCCCACCAACACACTCAGCTATTTTTTGTATTTTTAGTAGAGATGGGGTTTCACCATGTTGGCCAGGCTGGTCTTGAGCTCCTGACCTCGTGATCTGCCCACCTTGGACTTCCAAAGTGCTGGGATTACAGGTGTGACCCACCACTGTAAGCCTGGCTGCCCTGGGTGGTCTTGAACTCCTGACCTCAAGCGATCCACCCACCTTGGCCTCCAAAAATGCTACGATTACAGGCATGAGCCACCACACCTGGCCAATCATTCATTGCTTTCCCAAGTCTGCTAGGTTGAAGGTACTGTTGTAGGCACTAAGGAAAGAGATGAACAACAAAGCTTTTAGCTCAGGGGACTCACCATCTAGTGGATCACAGGTGCTTCCTCTGCGTGAGGAAGGGAATCCCTTTGCTTAGTAGACCATTCCTGAGGCCACAAGAAGGCTTGGAGGTAGTACATTCCTTCTCTAAAAACCTACGAAAGCTGGGCTGGGCACAGTGGCTCACACCTGTAATCCCAGCACTTTGGGAGGCCAAGGCAGGCGGATTACTTGAGCCCAAGAGTTCGAGACCAGCCTGGGCAACATGGTGAAACCCCATCTCTACTAAAAATACAAAAATTAGGCAGGCGTGGCAGCTTACACCTGTAGTCCCAGCTACTCGGGAGGCTGAGGCAGGAGAATCACCGAGAGGCAGAGGTTGCAGTGAGCCGAGATCATTCCACTGCACTCCAGCCTGAGCGACAGAGCAGGACTCTGTCTCACACACACACAAAAGTAAAAACCTATGAAAGCTTTTACATCAAATCTCCCAAGATACCTTACTACCTTGCCTGTTAAAAAGACAGGGTAGTAGGCCAGGCGCGGTGGCTCACGCCTGTAATCCCAGCACTTTGGGAGGCCGAGGTGGGCGGATCACAAGGTCAGGAGATGGAGACCATCCTGGCCAACATGGTGAAACCCCGTCTCTACTAGAAATACAAAAATTAGCTGGGTGTGGTGGCACGCAGCTGTAGTCCCAGCTACTCGAGAGGCTGAGACAGGAGAATCGCTTGAATCCAGGAGGTGGAGGTTTCAGTGAGCTGATATTGTGCCACTGCACTCCAGCCTGGCGACACAGCAAGACTCCATCTCAAAAACACAAAACAAAACAAAACTTAGCTGGGTGTGGTGGCTCACTACTGTAGTCCTTCCACTTGAGGGGCTGAGGTGGGAGGATCATTTGAGCCCAGGAGGCAGAGGCTGCAGTGAGCCAAGATGGCGCCACTGCATTCCAGCCTGGGGGACAGAAAAAAGACCCAGTCTCAAAAAAAAAAAATTAATTAATTTAAAAAAAGGAATAAAAGAAGAATGACAGCTGGAAACAGGATGCCCCATGGTCAAGGTTAAAGGTGCTCCTTTTCAGGGACATTCCACATTTACCTGGGTAGGGTAGTGGTGGTGACATTTCTGAAGGGGACAGCGGGGTTGGGTGGGAAGTCAAGGGAGAAATCTGGAATCTCTTCTCCTATAAATGTAGTACTCTGGATTGGGGGCAAGGGGAAATCTAATAGCTTGGCAGGTTTCCCTAGGGTAACCTGCAACCAAATGAAACTTTGACTCTTCCAAGCCTTGCCGGTGGGAAGTGGGTATGGAGAAGGGGACAAGGAGCCAGGCTGTGCAGAGCTAAGCCTCACAGGTGGAACCCTCCCTAGCTCCAGAGGCCTTAGGGCTCTTCCCACTGCTGTGCAGAACACACAGTCACCATCCTACTGGGCCCTATCGGAAGGGGCAGCTGGACACTCTGGGAGGACCACAGTCCGATGGCCATTCCTAGATAAGTGATGCCCGAGTAGAAGCAACCCCTTTCCAGAAAAGCAAAGCTCTGGTTTGAGGTGTCAGGGACACTGGAGAAGCAGGCAGCTAAGAGGTTTCAAGGCCAGGCACTCACACTGAGGTCATCACTGAGGGCGCAGGCTTCTAGCACCTCCTTGTACAGCTGTGCATCAAATGTCTTCCCAAAGAGGATATTGTCTCGGATGGTGGCAAACTGGATCCAAGGTTCCTGGGTGGCCAGGCCAAAGCCCTTGGACAGCCCCCGCACAGCCAAATGCCCACGCAGCCTGCAGAGAGCCAGGCCAGCAATATGAGGACCAGCTCTCCTCTGGGTCCCTCCATGCCCAGCCCTTGACTCCTAGAAGCCTCTCCAGGCTGCTGTCTTCTACACAGGGTCCCCCTTCATGTCACATGACTGAGCTGGCAGCTCCTGAGGTCAAGGGATCCTAACAAAGCCCATTCTGGTTGAAGAAGGGAAGAAATAACTCTTTGGCTATGGCCAAGCAGCTGTTGTATTTACATCTGTTCAGGAGCTCAGTGGAGAGTATGGCCACCACATTGTACTTGTTCCCATCTGAAAACAAGGTCCTCATCAAACCTGTGCTCCTCTCTGGATCCCTTCCCTGCACAGCCACATTTCTGAAAGAATAGGTGAGACTGGATGTTTCCATTCCTTTGCTATTATAGCATTTAAAATACTCTGGTGTAATGATTACAATGATTCGCTTTCTTGCCCACCTCCTTCTTTCCAGATTGAAAACTCTCCCAATAAAGGGACAATGCGTTGCTCTTCTTAGTACCCTTGACCCCCAAAAGGTGTTCAACACATAACAGGGGCTCAGTGTTTGCTAAAGGACAAAGTAAGGACAGGGGTGCATAGGAGGTTGGTTACCTGTGGAGCTCTCCAGCGATGGCAGCCAGCAGGGAGCTCTTCCCACAGCCGACCTTCCCCACGATGCCCACCAGCATACCCTGCAAGGAAGCCACACAAGCATCTACTATTGGTAGGGGACAGGACAGAGGTGGCAGTGGTCTCCCTCTTGACACTCTGGGCTGCCAATCCTCCCACTGAGGCTTCTCTTCTTTCTTTAGTGTGTAGGGAAAGAATTCTCCACTTCACAGGCTGATCTGTTGGCTCTAGAAAAGTAGGGTGCTTTTTTCTCCACTCAGAGTGGCTGTCAGTTTCACTGTCTCAGTTTCACTGTCTATGTGAAGGGCCTCTGAAGGGGAGCAGCATGCCAGAGAGAATGGGAGGAAACCACTCAAGAACTTCTAAGGTAAACTCTGAGACAGGCACCCCAGAATGGGAGAGGGAAGGGTAGAATTCCAGGCTTTAGGGCCTGGATGATGGGTTGGCTAAGTCGACCTGTGGCTAGACTTCCCATATCTCAGGGGAAAAAGCAGTGCTTTGCATAGATCCCTATTTCTGTGGCTTATAGTTGAAATTTTTCTGTTTACCTTTTTTTTTTTTTTTTTTTTGGTCATAACATATGTTCATGGAACTATCTCCCTCCTCAAAAAAATTTAAAAAAAAATGTCCTAGTTCCTTCTCTAGAAGGGACTGGGCTCTCAGAAGCTCTATCTGCCTGTGATGCCCCAACCCTGCCAGCCAGGGTTGACCCAGCTACAAGTGGGCACCACTTCTGAGACCTTTCCATGGGAATTTGGGATCAGGTCCCAGAGGCAGTTTCTCCTTGTTGGTTGTAACTTGTAAACTCGAGCATTCTCTGTAGTCACATCTTCTGCTCAATGGAGGGTGTGTCCACAGAGAGAAGAGAACCAGGCAAATACAGGGAGAGAGGCACACAGAAGCAGAGAGCTCTGCGAGTTGAGGCCTGGTTCTGGGCTGTTTCTAAGATCCAGCTGCGTTCCTGCCTTTGGATTCTGCAATGTATCTCTATATCCTTATTATACATTCTTGTTTGCTTAAGCTAGCTCCAGTGCGTTTCTGTAACTTATATCCAAAAAAAGCCCCAACTAACACGTTAGCAAAATTCCTTTGTACAAATCCAGCCTTGTCTTGCCTGAACTAAGAGGAAAAACAAAACATACAGCCCAAGCCAGAAACATGAGCCAAATGTGGTGGAGGCAATTCAGCCACCACCAGAGAATGCCGGGTTGAGCTGTGGGGCACAGGGTTGGACAAAGGTCAGGAGAGAGTGAAAACTCAGGACAGGAGGTGAACAGGAGTTGGCTTATGGCCAGGAATGCCCCATTTTAAGTTCTTTGTATGCTGTAGCATGAGTCACAGGGTGTGATTGCTTTTCACCAGCCTAAACAGAGGATCCCCATTTGCAAAATATTTCTTGGAAGCACTTGCTGGGCCTCTCCCCCAGATCCCCAATCTGGGAGAGACGCTACATAGCCCCAGGGCCTGTTCTGAATGCTGCAGCTTCTGAGGGACATGGAGAGACAAGCACACCCATTGGTTTGGACTGGATGGATACAAGCTGCCTAAAGACCAGAGAGAGGTGCAACTATTCTGAGATTCAGATGTGAGGTGTCATCTCCTCATGGATTAGAACCTGCTCACCAAATGCCTATCCCTCCTGCAGCAATTAGAGCTGCAGAGCCATCAGCTATGATTGGCTCGGTCACTGCTTCTCTGACATGAGTTCCCATCTCTCTCGTTAGTCTGAGGACTCTCCCAGGGTGTCTGTCCAACAAACCTTTTTCACTTCGAGATGACTGATGAAGGTCTCCTGGCTGGTTCCAACTGGGTCCCAGGAGAACAAGGCTCCATGCAGCTCCAATACTGTAGATGGCTCTGCGGGGGGATCTGAACAGAGAAGCCACCTGATTTGGGCTCCTAATCTACCACAATCTGCTTGGGGAGGGTAAATCATGTAATTGACTTGCCGGCCCCATATCTACCTGCCCAGAGCTAATTGAGTCTGTTTTGGCTTCCGCTCTCTCTAAGCCCTCTTGGTGACATCTATGCGCAGCACCCAAGTGGCTCCACTTCCCTCCTCATCCTGTGCCAGGTTCTGCCCACTAGCTTCCAATTACCTGGGCTGTAGTAGGCCTGGGGGTTGTGGTTTGGAAGGTCAAGGAAAAGCTGGATCCGGTCCAAGGACACTTTGGCCTCCAGGAGGCCATTGATCACCCAAGGGAAGTTGTTGAGAGGAAGAATGAGCATTCGCACCAGTGCCAGGGCCGTGAACACCTGAGTGAGGTGGGAGCAGGGTTATCTAAGGGCCTGTTTCTATGGGAAGCCCTGTGGACAGGTCTGTGGAGGGAAGAACTGGGCAATGACAGAACTGAAGGGTTGGCTGGCCAATCCTGGGATCAGATGTGGCAGAGATGATCACTTAAAGAATCCTAGAAATTCCAGTATTCCTCAAGGGAATCAGGTTGCATTTTTTTTTTTTTCTTGACAAGTCTTGCTCTGTCACCTAAGCTGGAGTGCAGTGGCATAATCTTGGCTCACTGCAACTTCCACCTCCAGGGTTCAAGTGATTCTCCTGCCCTAGCCTCCTGAGTAGCTGGGATCACAGGGATGCATCACCACACCTGGTTAATTTTTATATTTTTAGTAGAGACAAGGTTTCACCATGTTGGTCAGGCTGGTCTCGAACTCCTGACCTCAGGTGATCCGCCCGCCTTGGCCTCCCAAAGTGCTGGAATTACAGGTGTGAGCCACCGTGCCCGGGCCAAGGTTGCATCTTTTTAACTAGGCAGGCCTAGCTCATTTTGAGTTTTTTAGAATTTCCAAGTAGCAACATCACCTGGCCTTGGCTAGACCCAGGACTGGATCATAGAATTTTTTCCTAAGGCCATTAAAATGAGGATAAAGAGACCTAACCCCAAGCCTGGAACTGACTAAAAGTTGGAGTGAAAGGTACAGGAGAGGAAAGAAAGGAACTCCTTCACAGAGGGGAGGGTTATATATCCAAGGCCCCCACAAAAAGATTCCTTCAGTTTTCCCTTGGTTGAGAGATGACACAGTCAGGGATCCCTCCCTCCTTCTCAGCCAGCACCGAGGGCCTGAGCCTCCGTCTTCACTTCACCAAAGTCTCCTCGATGCTGCTCCCCTTCCCTCCTGGTCCTCACCTTGGTGGCAGTGAGCTGGTGCCCCATGAGGACATAGGTGATGAAGATGACGATGGAGATGACAACCGGTAGGGCAGCCCACAGGTATACACAGGCCGCATCCAGGTATTTGATGACCCGGAGTTGCCCCAGCTCTCGAGCCCGGCAGGCCTCTACTCGGGCTCCCAATGCCCGCTCCCACCCGCAGAACTTGATGACCCGAATGCCACTCAGCAGCTCTGTCACAAGCTAGGGGAAGAAGACAAGGGAGTGGTGTGAAGTTGAGGCACTGCTCATGTGTCTTCTCTGCCAAGTCTTCCCCAGGCTGCTGGCAGAATGTCCAGTACTCTAAGCTCCCACTCTGCACTGCCCTAGTCTTGGTTTTCTTCCTCACCTCAGTACTTTCTGGAAATCCTGCCCTTCAAATCCTTTTCAGCCCTGGGTTGCTTCCCCTCCCAGTCTCTCTTTTACTTCTCCATTTGCTCCAGCTGGGGACAGCTTGGAGTGGGAATTCCCCACCTTCCTAGGAGAAGTGGTGGAAGGTGGAGCCAGGTCACCACAGTGGAGTAAAAGCACTCCTCCCATTAGATGAGAGACAAAGCGCTATCTCCCAAAACCAAAAGATGTGGGCTTCCGGGGCTGGCCTCCCAGTTCCGGCCCCTGGCTGGAGTGGCACGGAAACTATTCCTGTAGAAGTACACAGGCATAAGAGGCCACACCACAGCCCAGGGTCAAACAGGCTAATGGGCCCAGGGAAGATGAGCAAGGGCCAAAACTCGTCTGTAGCTGTCACAGGTAGGGGAAAAGGCCTCATGCCATAACCATCCATCAACCTCCCTTCTCTCCAGGAGCACTCTGAGCTGTTCCACTAAGCGTCGACAACTATGCTGTATGAACCCCCAGGACTGCCATCCCCTTTGTGAAGGTACCCACAATCACTGCAGAACCCAGAGCTGATTCAGCCAAACCCTAAACACCTAGAGTTGGCCCAGGCAGGAAGTGACCTATTCCCTTCCCCTCAGCCTATCCAAAGAGGCAGCTGAGGTTCTCCTAGGTCTCTACATGCAGCCATGGGGCGGTCTGTGCCCTAGATATGGAGGTTGGAGACTTGGGTCCCAGCTCTGGCTCTAAAGACCTGTTTGGTGCCAGGGAGATGACTTCCTACCTCCCAGGGTGGGCACATGTATTCAGAGCTTGCTTTGTGACTGGCACTACACTAAGCATTATCTCATGAGATCCTTACAACAACTCTACAAGGTGAGCTACTATTATTCTCATTTTACAGATGAGGAAGGGGAAGCCCAAATAGGTTAAGTGACTTGTCTGAAGTGATTGAACTAGTCAAGTGTGGAGCCAGGATTTGAACCCAGGTCTACCTTTCTCCAGTCTCAGCTCTTAACTTTGAGGTCACTCTCACTCCCTCAGGTAGTGTGCATGGGAAGACCTGGGGCCCTGGGCTGGGTGGGGTCTCCAGATAGCTGAGGGACCCCAAGTACCCCCTCACCTTAACCCGCGCATCCTTGTGCCGTAGCATTTCCTGGTTGCTGGCCATGATGCGGGTGGCAATCACTTTGTTGACAGGTACCAGTAGCAGTGCCAAGATGAGACCACCCATGAAGGCCACGCCTACCTGCTGGTACAGCAGGTAGAGGGTGATGGCCAGCTGCAGGGGCAGGCCCCAGGCTTCATGGAAGCTCCCAGCAAAGTTAAGCAGCCGTTCAGAGTCAGTGCCTAGTAGGTTGAGGGCCTCCCCAGTAGGAGGGCGGCTGGGCCCCAGCTGTAAAACCTTGCGGTACAGGATGTTCAGCACGGACCCCCGTGCCTGAAGTGTTACCTTATATACCTCATACCCATACTGATTCTGCAGCACAGCACCCAGCACAGCCCCACCAGCTAGCCCCAGAGCATAAAGCAGGCCGTGGCTTAGTGGCTCCTGCCCCTCTTCCAGGAAGCCCACCAGTAGGGAGAGCAACAGGGGCCCTGAGAATCCCAACATGGTCCCCACCAGCTTCAGCAGTCCAAGTGCCAGATAGCACCGTCCAAAGGCCCCATACAAGGCCCTCCACAGCCGTGCCCCCTCCTGCCAGTGTGCCTGGAAGACACGAGCCAGGTAGGTTGGATGCAGTCTGTGGGGGAGGCGGCAAATGTCCTGAGGCTGCCGGAGCTCTCCACAGGCCCCACGGGCCAGTAAGGGTGCCAGCCAGGCATACGAAAAGCGTGACAGCCAACTCTCCCCATCTTCAGCCACCTCAGGTTCTTGATCCTCAGGCAGGAGGGGCTCCTGAGCCCAGCGTTCTCGTGGTCCCCCAGGAGCTGCCCATCCCAGTGCGTAGGCCAAGAGTGCAGCCAGCTGCAGGATGAGCAGGCATAGGCGGGCCACGGGCCCTGGGAGAAGTGGGGGCAGAAGTGTGCCTCGCTGGCAATGCCACAACACAGTCAGCACTAGGGCTGGAGCTGGCAGCAAGGCTACCAGGGCCAAGGCCAAGGGACCCCGGGAGTGGCCATGAGGGGAATGTGCCAACAACCACAGGGCCAGGCTGTGGCTGATCCAGGCCACAGCTGCCACGCACCCTGCCAACACCTCTAGTCCTATGGGTCCTGGGCCTGCCCCTGGTGGCAAAGCAACTGGAAGGAGGTCTAGCAGCGGGAAGACGGAAAGCAGGAAGGAAGCTGCAAGTCGGAGGCGCCATCCAGGACTGCAGAGTAGGATGTAATCTGGACTCCTGGGGACAAGGGGGAAGACAAGGAGGCACATCGTGGCTGACTCAGGACCCAGACATACCCCTCACCTCCAATAATTCACTTACCTAAGGAATCAACTCCCTTCCTGCCTTGCACATCTCATCCCTACTCCACTTTACCTCGGAACCCAGGGTCTTTTCTCCCAGGAAGTCTTCCCAGATGAACCTAACTCATTTTCTGACTAACTGAGCTAACTGGCCACCTGAACCTAACTCATTTTCTAAACTACCCACACCATTTCTGATTCATTTTTTTTTTTTAAACCACAGACATTAACAATTTTGAGGTAAGATTGTACTTAACATGAAGACTAACTAGGAAAAAAAAATCCTGGGTACTATGTTTGCTACTTTGGTGATGGGATCATTAGAAGCCCAAACTTCAGCATCACACAATATATCCATGTACAATAACAAACAAGCACATATGCCTCATGAATCTAAAACTAAAAAAAAATCCAGGCCGGGCACCGTGGCTCACGCCTGTAATCCTAGTGCTTTGGGAGGCTGAGACGGGAGGATCGCCTGAGGTTAGGAGTTCGAGACCAGCCTGGCCAACATGGTGAAACCCCATCTCTACCAAAAACACAAAAATTAGCCAGGCATGGTGGCAGACACCTGAAATCCCAGCTACTCAGGAGGCTGAGGCAGCAGAATTGCTTGAATCCAGGAGATGGAGGTTGCAGTGAGCTGAGATCACGCCAATGCACTCCAGCCTGGGTGACAGAAGGAGACTCTGTCTCAGGAAAAAAAAAAAAAAAAAAAGTTTTCATGCAGATAACTGCTAAAGGATACATATTCATTTTTACAAAAGGATCCACCTAAGAGTACCCTTAAATTCACCTGAAGCACTATTAGATGAATAAAAATCGGACTTACATACAGCTTTTATATTCTAATATGGTAGCCTAAACTTTATAAAGGCTTGGAATATTCTACTCTCTTTCCACTGATTGTAGAAGGTGGTGTGGATTGCTTTTGTGACTCCTTTAGCTGAAGAAAAATATCTCTTTTTGCTTGTGTTTACATCTTCTTGGCATACAAAAAAATATTTTTAATAAACAAAAGGTGATCTGTCTGCATTAAGAATCAAATACAGGGGCTGGTCACAGTGGCTTATGCCTGTAATCCCAGCACTTTGGGAGGCTGAAGCAGGCAGATCACTTGAGATCAGGAGTTTGAGACCAGTCTGGCCGACATGGTAAAACCTCGTCTCTAATAAAAATACAAAAATTAGCAGGGAATGGTGGCACACACCTGTAATCCCAGCTACTTTGGGACACTGAAGAATCGCTTGAACCTGGGAGGCGGAGGTTGCAGTAAGCTGAGATCATGCCACTGCACTCCAGCCTGGGTGACAAAGAGAGACTCCATCAAAAAAAAAAAAAAAAAAAAAGAATCAAATACAGGAAAAAACATATCTGCAGCAGTGAGTGTCAGGATGTCTTGAAAGTTCATATAAAAAGAGGACTGAGTCTGTTACCCCCTTTGTTGGCAGGGCTAGGTTACTAAAAATGTTTACTTGTAAACTAAAATGCAGAGTCTTGCTCTGTTGCCAGGCTGGAGTGCAGTGGCGCGATCTCAGCTCGCTGCAACCTCCGCCTCCCAGGTTCAAGCGATTCCCCTGCCTCAGCCTCCCGAGTAGCTGGGGGTTTTCTTAAAAGTCCACCTGATGACAGTTATTTGTAGGGATTTAGATGGGAATAAAAAATCAGCCTTTAAGAATTCTATTTCTGGGCTGGGCATGGTGGCTCAAGCCTGTAATCCCAGCACTTTGGAAGGCCGAGGCAGGTGGATCGCTTGAGGCCAGGAGTTCAAGACCAGCCCACGTAACACAGCGAAACTCCATCTCTAGCAAAAATACAAAAATTGGCTGGGCATGGTGGCACACACCTGTAGTCTCAGCTACTCCGGAGGCTGAGGCAGGAGAATCGCTTGAACCCAAGAGGTGGATGTTGCAGTGGGCCGAGACTGCGCCACTGCTCTCCAGCCTGGGTGACAGAGTAAGACCCTGTCTCAAAAAAAAAAAAAAATTTATATTTCTGGCTGGGCATGTTGGCTCACATCTGTAAACCCAGAACTTTAGGAGGCTGAGGCAGAAGGACTGCTTGAGCCCGAGTTCAAGACCAGCCTGGACAACAAAGCAAGGCCTTGTCTCTACTAACAATAATTTTTTCTTTTTGAGACAGAATCTCGCTTTGTCGTCCAGGCTGGAGTGCAGTGGTGCAATCTTGGCTCACTGCAACCTCCGCCTCCTGGGTTCAAGCGATTCAAGATGGGGTTTCACCATGTTGACCAGGCTGGTTTCAAACTCTTGACCTCCAGTGATCCGCCTGTCTCAGCCTCCCAAAGTGCTGGGATTACAGGCGTGAGCCACTGGGCCCGGCCAATCTTTTGTATTTTTAGTAGAGATGGCATTCTGCCACGTCGGCAGGCTGGTCTCGAACTCCTGGCCTCCTACAGTGCTGGCATTACGGGCTTGAGCCACTGCACCCGGCCTATTAAAAATAATTTTTAAAAAAATTAGCCAGGTGTGGTGGCATGCACTTGTGGCCTCAGCAAACTAAAAGGCTGAGGTGGGAGGTTGCTGGAGCCCAGGAGGTTGAGGCTGCAGTGAACTGTGATTGCACCACTGTACTTCAGCCTGGGCAACAGAGGGAGACCCTGTCTCAAAAAACAAAACAATAGTAACAACCCCCCCACCCCGCCACACACACACACACAGAAAAAAGGAAAAGAAAAAAATATATACATTTCCTAAGATGTGGGGACCCAAGAAAGAACACTGAGCCCTTGGAGGCATAAACTGGCCCCAAGCTGGCCATCAACCAGCCTCATCACCCCTTCAAGTCTCTTTTCCTCTCTGAATCTCACTTTCCTCACCAGCACGGTGAGCAGTGAGTTTCAAATTAAAGCCTTCTGAGGCCCTTTCCTGTCTTAGATTCTCAATCTCTCTAACCCTCCTCAGCAACACACACAAGGCTGATAAGTGAAGTGAGGCACAATTTCTATTGATCACACGATGGTCTTTCTTGCTTTCTCAGGGGTCGGATGAATCCCTTCCTTGGATAGAAGCTGTGGAACTGCTTGGTCTGGGAGGAATCCTGATTTGTTTCTTACACAGAGACAAAAGTCTAGAAGGGTTTAATCACCTAGCATAGACAGCCTTCTCAGAAGAGCAGCTATTAAAAACTGGCAGTCTTTTGGGAACTCAGTCTAATGAGAAAGCAAGAAAGACCTCTTGGATAGGGACACTTTCCCCCATCAGACTAGGAACTCCCAAAGGCAGAGACCACACCGTCCTCCTGTCTTCTCGGCAGCCAGAATGAGACTAATTTTAGTCATCTCTAGCCATACAAGAACTAAACACAAAATCAAGTTGAGTTTAGCATCCACATCTTATAGCCCTTAATTGGGGAAGGCTTAATGTTTGATTTTGCTCTTCTTGTCTATCTACTGCTTCCTCTTCAGCTGAGCCTACGTATGCTTTTCTTAATCTGGAAACAGTAAGGTTTCATGGGTTGAAGTGGTGAGAAACTGAGCCTACAACTTAAACACATCATCGCTTCTGGCTAAAAACATTGTTCCCCCAATTCTGCCTCCAATTCATGACAGCTGAGTCTGGGTAGCTGAAAATGGACAATTCTGATGATTTCTGACACTCATTGGACCTTTAAAAACATGCCAGGCACTGCACTATATTCTTAAATTCATTCTCTCATTTAAACCTCCCATCAATGAGACTCAGAGAAGGCAGGTACTTGCCCAAGAACAGCCACATTGGTGCTAAGTAGTAATGCTTAGATTTTATTCTACTTCTGCCCTACTCCAGAGACCTCGCTATTCTGGTGACACTGCCGGAAGATATAGGTTGCGGGTGAGATCTGCAGGCACACACGGACAGATGCCTTGCGCCTGTCTCTACCCACCTCGGGGTGCCCAAGTAACAGGCACTGAGCACGGCGAGGAGCGCGTGGGGCAGGGCGCTGAGCACCAGCTGGGTGAAGCAGTGGCCTGTGGTGTCCCCCTCCCACAGCGGGAGCGGCCACGCTGCGCTGCTGCCGCACAGCTGGGCCAGAAGTCGTTCCATGGACGCCTCACCTGAAGGGAAAGTTGAGGGGGAAGGCGGTGCAGGGCAACAGCCGCCTTTGCCTGCACTTCTCAGCCGGGTCTCCCCGCCTCCAGCCCCGCCCTGGAACCGGGACCGCCCGTCGCTTCCGCCCCGAAGCCAGACCCCGCCCATTCTCGCGGTACCAAGGGTAGAAAGGGAGGAGGTTTCCCCGGTGGATTTCTGGACGCTGGTCACCCACCTTGCCATCTGTTTTTCCCCTCCCGTTTTTCCGCCCCCAGGCATCCGGAACCTCAAACCTGAAGAAGCTGCTGTGCACCGGATTCGGATATCCTGAGTACTGGTGTATGCAAAAAAAAAGTACTGCCCGGCCTGGGTGCTGGGCCAGCCCCGGCTGGCGCCCCACCTAGAGGCTGGAAGACCTGGCCGGCCCTATTCGCCACGCCCATATGCGGGTAGCTGCACGCATGCGCACTGCTCTCTGCTTCGGCTAGCCTTTGCACGCAGGCGCGCTGGTGCAGTCGCACAGTTGCGTTTCGGTACGCTTTTGTGGCCTGGTTTGCGCTAAGGATCCATCCCTCCCTTAGCGCAACGTCTTTTATAACCTCTCACGTGGAGTATTCGCTCCCAACTGTGTAAGCTTACTAGTTGGCACAAGCATTACAATCTCCATTTCTTGAAGAGGTGGGGAGCTGGGCACGGTAGCGCGCGTCGGTAGTCCCTACGCGCGTATGTAGTCTCTGCGCGCAGGTAGATCCCAGGAGGATGCCCTGAGCCCAGGAGTTCGAGAACAGTCCGAGCAGCATAGCAAGACCCCAGTCTCGGATAGATGGATAGATGGAAATTCAAACATACCTGCCCCACGGACAAATAATGCCATTTTGGGACACACCGTTTTCCCTCATTATTCTAGGGCTGCATGACCTTGGACAAGTTACCTTTTTTGAGCCTCAACTTAATCTCAGTAAGAAGCCCCATATCCCTCAATGTCAATAATTAATTTTCCTATTTTTAAAAACTAAGAGATGTAGATTTGCATTTCACAATCTTTAGTAATTAATTAACGGAGTCTTGCTACCTGGCCCAGGCTGGTCTTGAACTCCTGGCCTCAGGTGATGCTCTTGCCTTGGCCTCCCAAAGTGCTGGGATTACAGGTGTGAGCCACTGCACCTGGTCAGGCTCCACTTCTAATTGTAATTCACTTGCTGTTTCCATCACATCTGCAGTTACTTCCTCCACTGATGTCTTGAAGGTCCATCCATGAGGATTGGAATCAGCTTCTTCCAAACTTCTGTTAATGTTGATATACATTGTCCTCCTCCCATGAATCCCATGAATCACAATTTTTTTTTTTTTAATAGAGGCAGGGTCTCACTATGTTGCTTAAGCTGGTCTCAAACTCCTGGCCTCAAGCCATCCTCCTGCCTCAGCCTCCCAAAGTGCTAGAATTGCAGACATGAGCCAACATGCCTGGCTCACAGATATTCTTAATGGCATCTAGTGTGGTGAATATTTTCCAGATGGTTTTAAATTTACTTTGTCCAGATCCATCAGAGGAATCACTGTCTATGACAGCTATAGCCTTATGGAATGTATTTCCTAAATAATACTTGGGCCAAGCACAGTGGCTCACATTTCTAATGCTAGCACTTTGGGAGGCCAAGGTGAGAGGATTGCTTGAGGCCAGGAGTTTGAGACCAGCCTGGGCAACATAGCAAGACCTCATCTCTACAAAAATAAAAATAAAATATTAGCTGGGCATGGCGGTGCCCACCTGTAGTCACTGCTACTCAGGAGGCTGAGGTGGGAGGACGGGTTGAGCCTAAGAGTTTAAGGTTGCAGTGAGCTATGATTGGGCCACTGCACTGTCGCCTGGGCAACAGAGTGAGACCCTATCTCTAAAATAATACTTGAGGCCAGGCGCAGTGGCTCACGCCTGTAATCCTAGCACTTTGGGAGGCCGAGGCAGGCAGATCACCTGAGGTCAGGAGTTCAAGACCAGCCTTGCCAATATGGGGAAAACCCAGCTCTACTAAAACTACAAAACTTAGCCGGGCATGATGGTGTGTACCTTTAATCCTAGCTACTTGGGAGGCTGAGGCAGGAGAATTGCTTGAACCTGGGAAGCAGAGGTTTCAGGGAGCTGAGACCACGCCACTGCACTCCAGCCTGGGTGACAGAGCAAGACTCCCATCTCAAAAAATAAAAAATAAAATAAAATAAAATACTCGAAAGTTGAAATTACTCCTTGATCCATGGATTGCAGAATGGATGTTGTAGTTTTTTTCGTTTCTTTTTTTGTTTTTGTTTTTGAGATGGTGTCTCATTCTGCTGCCCAGGCTGGAGTGCAGTGGCGCAATCTTGGCTCACTGCAACCTCCGCCTCCCAGGTTCAAGTGATTCTCCTGCCTCAGCCTCCCAAGTAGCTGGGATTACAGGCGTGGGCCCCTACACCTGGCTAATTTTTGTATTTTTAGTAGTGACGGGTTTCACCATGTTGGCCAGGCTGGTCTAGAATTCTTGACCTCAAGTGATCTGCCGCCTTGGCTTCTCAAAGTGCTGGGATTACAGGCGTGAGCCACCGTGCCCGGTCTGGATGGTGTGTTAACAGGCATAAAAACAACAATCATCTCCTTATATATTTCCATCAGAGCTCCTGAATGACTGGGTGCATTGTCAATAAACAGTAATATTTTGAAAGGAATCTTTTTTTCTGAGAAGTAGTCCTCCAAAGTGGGTTTAAAATATTCAATAGACCATGTTATAAACAGATGTGCTGTCATCTAGGCTTTGTTATTCCATTTATAGGGCACAGATAAAGTAGATTTGGCTGGGTGTGGTGGCTCACGCCTGAAATCCCACCACTTCGGGAGGCCGAGGCAGGCAGATCACTTGAGGTCAGGAGTTTGAGACCAGCCTGGCCAACATGGTGAAACCCTGTCTCTACTAAAAATACAAAAATTAGCTGAGTGTGGTGGTGCATGCCTGTAATCCCAGCTACTCGGGAGGCTGAGGCAGGAGAATTGCTTGAACCCAGGAGGTGGAGGTTGCAGTGAGCCAAGATTGTGCTACTGCACTCCAGCCTGAGTGACAGAGCAAGACTCCATCTCCAAAAATAAAAATAAATAAATAAAATAGCTTTAACATAATCCTTAAGAGCCTCAGGATTTTCAGAACAGTAAATGAGCATTAATTTCAACTTAAAGTCACTAATTGCATTAACACCTAACAAGAGAGTCAGCCTGTCCTTTGAAGCTTTGAAGCTAGGCATTGACTTTTCCTCTCTAGCTATGAAAGTCTTAGATGGCATCTTCTTCTGATAGAAAACTGTTTCATCTACATTCAAAATCTGTTGTTTCAGCCAGGTGTGGTGGCTCACGCCTGTAATCCCAGCACTTTGGGAGGTCAAGAAGAGTGGATCACAAGATCAGGAGTTCGAGACCAGTTTGTCCAACATTGTGAAACCCTGTCTCTACTAAAAATATAAGAATCAGCTGGGCGTGGTGGCGTGTGTCTGTAATCCCAGTTACTCCGGAGGCTGAGGCAGGAGAATTGCTTGAACCCGGGAGGCTGAGGTCGCAGTGTTCCAAGATCACACCACTGCACTCCAGCCTAGTGACAGAGTGAGAAATCTGTTGTTTCATGTAGCCACCTTCATCATTGATCTTAGGTAGATCTTCTGGTTAACTGGCAACAGCTTCTGCATCAGCACTTGTTGCTTCACTAGCACTTTTATATTATAGAGATGGCTTCTTTCCTTAAACGTCATGAATCAACCTCTGATAGCGTCAAACTTTTCCTATGCAGCTTCCTCACCTCTCTCAGCCTTCACAGAATTGAAGAGTTAGGGCATTACTCTGGATTAGACTTTGGCTTAAGGGGATGTTGTAGTTTGTTGGGTCCTTATCCACACCACTAAAATGTTCTCCATATCAGCAATAAGGCTGTTTTGCTTTCTTATCATTTGTGTGTTCAGTGGAATAGCACTTCTAATTTCCTTCAATAAATCTTCCTTTGCATTCACAACTTGCTGTTTGGCCAGGAGGCTTAGTTTCTGACCCATGTTGGCTTTCAGCATGCCTTCTTCACTAAGCTTAATCATTTCTAGCTTTTTTTTTTCTCACATTCTCCATCCTAGAAGCTTTTTTTTTTTTTTTTTAAGTGAGAAATGTGCAACTCTTTCTTTCACTTGAAAACTTAGAGGCCATTGTAGAGTTATTTATTTATTTATTTATTTATTTATTTATTTATTTATTTATTTATTTATTTTTGAGATAGAGTCTTGCTCTGTCACCCAGGCTGAAGTGCAGTGGCACAATCTCAGCTCACTGCAACCTCTGCCTCCCGGGTTCAAGTGATTCTCTTGCCTCAGCCTCTCAAGGAGCTGGGACTACAGCAGCATGCCACCACACTCGGCTATTTTTTGTATTTTTAGTAGAGACAGGGTCTCACCACCTTGTCCAGGCTGATCTTGAACTCCTGGCCTCAAGTGATCCACCTGCCTCAGCCTCCTAAATTGCTGAGATTACAGGTGTGAGCCACCCACCCAGCCTCATTTTAGGGTATTAATGGACTTAATTTTAATACTGTGTGTGTCAGGGAATAAGGAGGCTCAAGAAGAGGGGATAGGGGAATGGCTGGTAGGTGGTGCAGTCAGAGAACACATATTTATTAAATTCTCTGTCTTACATAGGTGTGGTTTGTGGCAACCCAAAACAATTACAATAGTAACATCAAAGATCACAGATCACTATAACAAGAGTGATAATGAAAAGTTTGAAATACCGTGAAAATTACCAGAATGTGATACAGAAACACGAAGTGAGCACATGCTGTTGGAAAAATGATGCTGACAGACTTGCCCAACACCAGGTTGCCACAAACCTTCTATTTGTAAAAACATAATCTGCAAAGTGCAATAAAGCGAGATGCAGGTGAATGAGTTATGCCTGCATACATTTGAAATTTTTTCACAATAAAGTTTTTTAAAATGGAGATTTGCAGAATATGGAATAGTGTGTTTCAAAGAGTGGTCTGTATAGCATTTGCTTTGGAGTCACCTGAGCTGCTTATTAAAATGCAGATTCCAAGGTCCACTCTAGACCTGCCGAATGAGACTCTCTAGGAGAGGATCGTACAATCTGCAATTGGGTGATTCTTGCACTCAGGTTTAAGCCCCACAGATGTCAAGAGCCTTGCCCAGGATTATAGAACTAGTACACATCACAGCACATGTTCTAGATCAGGATCTGCAATACCCAATCCATACCCTTAACCCAAGGCATCATGGTCTAAATTGAATCAGGAACCTCCCTCAAGACTTTTTATTTGAACTACTGTAAAGTACTAAAATATATTATTTTACATTAATAACCTTTTGATTATAATTGCAATACCCTCAGCACTTCTTGCCTGCCACCTTGTAAGATGTGCCTTTGCTCCTCCTTCACCTTCCACCATGATTGTGAGGCCTCCCCAGCCATGTGGAATTGTGAGTCCATTAAACCTCTTTTCCTTTATAAATTATCCAGTCTCAGGTATGTCTTGAAAATGTGGAAATAAAGAAAAGTATGAAGAAAAATTTAAACTCCTTAGAGACACAGTTAGCTAACTGCTAAATTTCAAGCAAGAGCCAGCTAGGCGGGGAGAAATTATTCAGGGGTACCCCTAACAACCCATCACTTTCTGACTGCTTTCACCATCTACCCCTGCAGTGAATCCTGTGCCTACCATTCCTCTTGGCACTGAGAGCAAGGCAGATGGATCCAAAATCATTATTCTTCTCATTAAATCTTTGGATGTGTCTTCTCACTCACAGACACCCTCTTGGCCACAGAATTGCACACACATCAAATGCAGATATGCACATGTGTCCCTGATGTAACTCACAAAATCTAACATTCATACTTACATATTTTTTAGTCCAGCACAGATGCTAACCGCTTTTTATTTCTTTCCGTGCCAAGTTCTATCTTTTCCTTCTTCCACCTAATTTTCCAGGCTTCAGAGCATGTTGGGGCTTTCAGGTCCCCAGTAAGACTTGTAAGTTATATAATCACTCCTGGTCTGGAAAGCCAATAGGCAGGCAGGTTAATTTAAGAGCTCTAGTTTAACCCAAGAAAATAAGAAAGTTAGAAAAAATAAACTTTTTTTTTCTTTTTTGAGATGGAGTCTCACTCTGTTGCCCAGGCTGGAGTACAATGGCACAATCTCAACTCACTGCAACTTCCGCCTCCTGGGTTCAAGTGATTCTCCTGCCTCAGCCTCCCGAGTAGCTGGGATTACAGGCGCACGCCACCACGGTCTGCCCTAAAGTGTATGTGTGGGTTTTTGTTGTTGTTGTTGTTGTTTTGTTTGGTTTTGGTTTTGGTTTGAGACAGGGTCTTTCTCTGTGCATCAAGGCTGGAATGTAGTGCCATGATCATGGCTCACTGTAGCCTCCACCTCCTGTGCTCAAGCGATCCTCCTGCCTCAGCCTCCCAAGTATCTGGGACAGTTAAAGTGTGTTTCACTGCACGTATACAGCTGGATGAGGTAAAGTTAAGTCAGAGGACAAGAGGACTCTTTAGAGAGTCCACTTCTGAAAGGAGGGTTAAAGGGACAGATAATGCTTCTGTTAAGGATTCCTCTTCCTCCCTTTCACCCTAAGCTGGTGCTCAGGTGGGGAGGACCCTAGTCTTACCAGCCCTCTGAAGTAGGTGGGAGAGGATGTGGTCCCCTCATTTTATTTTTTTCTTTCTTTCTGTCTTTTTTTTTGAAGGGAAAGAGGGAGTGGGATGCCAGAAGCCTATAGCCCACCCAAATACTAACCAGGCACAACCCTGCTTAGCTTCCAAGATCAGACAAGATTGGGTGTTTTCAGGGTGGTATGGCCACAGACCTCTCATTTTCATAACGTTCCAGAGTCCTTATTTTTGATAAGAAGTTTGGCAAAGGAGTCATGCCATCAGTAGGATCCTTTCTGATGGTTACAAATAACCAACTAATTTATATTTGCCCAGGACATAAAGGAGGAAAGATAATTTAAAACAAATAATTCCTCAACATCATATGGCATTGCATCTACATGTTTTCCAGGTTAAAAAATAAAAATAAATGAAAACAATATCATATGGCCCCTTAGTTTCACCCAGTTTCCCAGAGACCTTTACACCATAGTTTCTGAAAAATGAGTCAAATGTACAAGTTTGTCTCCTTCCTTCCACTTTGGGGAATTGGGGAATTGTTGGTAAGTGAAGTAACACCTAGGTGGGAAGAAGAGGAAATCATTGGTCACAAGATAATTCACAGTCCATAAAGTGGAAGGATGACCAAATTCTCCAAAACCTGGGTGGCCAAAGAAAGATTCTATTGATACAACTTTGAAAACTGACTTCAAACTCATTACGCCCAGATTTGATGTGAATTGAGCATGGATGCCCAGATGCTTGGAGTAGAGGTGGGCAGAGATGGCAGGAGTGGAGGTGGGCAGGTTCAGTGGAGTGCCTAGGAGGGAATGGGAGGTAAGGGAGGGAAGCGGAGGTACCTTGAGGAATGATGAAGAGTCCTCACAGCACGATGGCTTTCCAAGGCAGTAGGTCCTGTCTTCCAGCTCCCCTCTTGGCTTACTTTCTCCTTTCTGCCCGTACTTTTCTCTATAGTTCTCAGCAAGCTGATTATCTGGAAGGCAAGGGGACAAGTGTAGCTAGGGCTGGGGCTGGGCAAGTCCACTGCCACTCTGCCAGGTCACCATTTTTTGAACATCTTTATTGAGATATAATTCACAAACCATAGAATTTACCCCTTTAAAGTGTACAATTCAGTGATTTTTTAGTACATTCGGAGTTATGCAACCATCATCATCTATATATTTTTTTAAGATAGAGTCTTATTGTTGCCCAGTCTGGAGTGCAGTGGTGTGATCTTGGCTCACTGCAGCCGCCACCTCCCGGGTTCAAGTGATTCTCCTGACTCAGCCTCCTGAGTAGCTGGGACTACAGGCGCACACCACCATGCCCAGCTAATTTTTTTTTTTTTTTTTTTGTAGAGATGGTGTTTCACCATGTTGGCCAGACTGGTCTCGAAGTCTTTTTTTTTTTTTTTTTTTTGAGATGGAATCTCGCTCTGTTGCCCAGGCTGGAGTGCAGCGGCACGATCTCGGCTCACTGCAAGCTCCGCCTCCCAGCTTCACGCCTTTCTCCTGCCTCAGCCTCCCGAGTAGCTGGGACTACAGGTGCCTGCCACCACGTCCGGCTAATTTTTTGTATTTTTAGTAGAGACGGGGTTTCACCGTGTTAGCCAGGATAGTCTCGATCTCCTGACCTCGTGATCGGCCTGCCTCAGCCTCCCAAAGTGCTGGGATTACCGGTGTGAGCCACCGCCCCCGGCCCTGACAGGGACTGCTTTAAACCTGATCAGTATGGGGAGTATTGCCATCACAACAGTGTTACGTCTTCTAATCCATGGACATGGTATATTCTCCCTTTATTTAGATCTTTACTTTCTTTTGACAATGTTTTTGTAGTTTTCAGAGTTTTGCATTTCTTTTGTTAAATTTATTCTGAAGTATTTTATTCTATTCAATGTTATTATGAATTGAATTGTTTACTTACTTTCAAAAAGTATCTAACCCCTGGCAACTCTTAATTTGTTTCCATCTCTGTAATTTGGTTATTTTGAAAATGTTTTATAAATAGAATCATGTGACATTTTGAAGTTGGCTTTTTTTTTTTTCTTTTTGAGACAGGGTCTTGCTCTGTTACCCAAGCTGGAGTACAGTGGCTCTGTTACCCAGGCTGGAGTACAGTGGCTCAATCTCAGCTCACTGCAACCTCTGCCCTCCAGGTTCAAGCGATTCTCCTGCCTCAGCCTCCTGAGTAGCTGGGATTACAGGCACATGCCACCATGCCTGGCTAACTTTTGTATTTTTAGTAGTGACAGGGTTTCACCATGTTGCCCAGGCTGGTCTCAAATTCCTGACCTCAAGTGATCCGCCTGCCTTGGCCTC
Source organism: Hylobates moloch (assembly GCF_009828535.3). NCBI lineage: Eukaryota > Metazoa > Chordata > Mammalia > Primates > Hylobatidae > Hylobates > Hylobates moloch. Next base: position 41,771,484 of record NW_026652295.1, on the reverse strand, counting down.
CCAAAGTGCTGAGATTACAGGTGTGAGCCACCGCACCCGGCCTGAAGTTGGCTTTTTTAAACTCAGAATAATGACTCTGAGATCCATCTAAGTTGTTGTGTATACCAATAGTTTTTTCCTTTTTATTGCTGAGTTATACATGATATGGATGTACCAGTTTGTTTTACTGTCCACCTATTGAGAGACTTCTTGATTGTTTTCAGTTTTTGGCTAGCACAAATTAAGCTGCTATGAGCATTCATATGTTTGTTTTTGGGTGGATGCAAATTTTCATTTTTCTGGGATAAATATCCAGGAGTGCAACTGCTGTGTTGTATGGTAAATGTCTACTTTTTTCAAAAAAGAAACTAACTGTCTTGCAAAGTGGCTGTTCTATTTTACTTTCCCACCAGCAATGTATGAGAGATACTGTTTCTCCACATCATCACTGGCATTTGGTATTATCACAGCTTTTTTATTATAGCTGTTCTACTAGGTGTGGAGTGCTGTCTCATGGTAATCTTCATTTGCATTTCCCTGTGACTATGATATTGAACATCTTTTCTTCTTTCTTTTTTTGAGATAGTCTTGCTCTGTCACCGAGGCTGGAGTACAATGGTGCGACCTCTGCTCACTGCAGCCTCTGCCTCCTAGGTTCAAGCGATTCTCCTGCGTCAGCCTCTTTACTAGCTGGGATTACAGGCAGGCATGACGGGGTTTCACTACATTGGCCAGGATGGTCTCGATCTCCTGACTTCATGATCTGCCTGCCTCGGGCTCCCAAAGTGCTGGGATTACAGGCATGAGCCACCACGCCTGGTGCTTGTGTGCCATCTACATATTTTTTTTGATGAAATGTCTCTTCACAGTTTTTGCCCATTTTCTAATGGAGATGTTTGGTATTTTTTATTGTTGAGTTTTATTTTTGTTTTGAGATGGAGTCTTGCTCTGTCACCCAGGTTGGAGTTCAGTGGCGTGATCTCACCTCACTGCAACTTCTGCCTCCCAAGTTCAAGTGATCCTCCTGCTTCAGCCACCCGAGTGGCTGGGACCACAGGCATGTGCCACCAAGCCCGGCTAATTTTTATATTTTTATTAGAGATAGGGTTTCACCATGTTGGCCAGGCTAGTCTCAAACTCCTGGCCTCAGGTGATCCATCCACCTCGGCCTTCTAATGTGCTGGGATTATAGGAATGAGCCACCACGCCTGGCCAAGAGTTCTTTATATATTCTACATAACAGTCTTTGATCTGATATGTGGATATCAGGTATTTTCTCGCAAATATTTTCTTTTAGTTTGTAGCTTGTATTTTTTTCTTTGTTATTATTATTATTATTATTATTTGAGACAGGGTCTCGCTCTGTCACCCAAACTGTAGTGCAGTGGTGCAATCACGGCTCACTTGCAGCCTTGACCTCCTGGGCTCAGAGTGATCCTCCTACCTCAGTCTCCTAAGTAGCTAGGACCACAGGTGTATGCCATCATGCCTGGCTAAATTTTTTTTTTTTTTTTCTGTAGAGATGGCATCTCCCTATGTTTCCCAGGCTGGTCTTGAACCTCTATGCTCAGGTGATCCTCCCAGCCTCTCAAAGTGCTGGGATCACAGGGATGAGCCACCACACCCAGTTAATTTTTGTATTTTTGTAGAGACGGGGTTTCACCCTGTTGCCCAGGTTTGTCTTGAATTCCTGGACTCAAGTGATCTGCCTGCCTTGGCTTCCCAAAGTGCCGAGTTTACAGGTGTGAGCCACCGTGCCCCGCACTGAAGGATCTATTTCTAAGGTGGCTCAGTCATGTGCTGGGTAAGTGAGTATTGGTTGTTAGTGGAAAGTCTTAGTTCTCCTCCATATGAACCTCTCCATAAGGGCTGCTTGAGTGTCTTTATGACATGGTGGTTAGGTTTCTCAATAGTAAGCAATCCAAGACAGCAAGGTGAGGGCTGAAATGCCCTTTATGTTCTAGCCTGAGAAGTCACACATTAATGACACAGACTAGCTGTGATTCAGTGAGGTAGGGGACAACTCAAAGGTGTGAATATCCAGAGGCAAGGACATTGGAAACCATCGTGGAGACTGGCTACCACAGCTGGTCAGTAGCAGAACTGAATAGATGCAATTCGAGACAGTCTGGCTCCAGAGTTAGGAAGCATAAACACCCTCTTATACTGGCTTAGTATGGTAAGATTTCGGCTGGCTGGGAAATGTGACTTCTGTAAAGTAGAAGAAGAGCAACTGAGGAAGGCATTTCTATTTTAGGAAAACAGAACAATTTTGAGAAAGGAGCATATGGAAACTTAATATTTGGTTACTTATTTTCTTAAAAATATCCAGGCTGGGCCGGGCGCCGTGACTCACGCCTGTAATCCCAGCACTTTGGGAGGCCAAGGTGGGTGGATCACAAGGTCAGGAGTTCAAGACCAGCCTGGCCAACATGGTGAAGCCCCATCTTTACTAAAAAAATACAAAAATTAGCCAGGCATGGTGGCGCACACCTGTAGTCCCAGCTACTTGGGAGGCTGAGGCAGGAGAATTACTTGAACCTGGGAGGTGGAGGTCGCGGTGAGCCAAGATCATGCCACTGCACTCCAGCCTGGGCAACAAAGCAAGATTCCGTCTGAAAAAAAAAAAAAAATCCAGGCTGTAAACTTCTTGGAAAGTTGCCTTATGCCTCAGCTTGCTGTCCTGAATGACTGTTCCACATCTTCTCCAACCTCCTACACCTTCTGCCCTTCTCCTTCTCTACTGATGACATGGCTTCCTAACCTTCAGAGAAGATTCAGGCACATCTACCCACTGATAGTATCTATGCTTACACACTCTCCCTGCCCTCCTTGAACAGTCTCTGCTCTCAAGGTCAACTCTTCGACTTGGCTACTAGATCTCTTCTCTCAACTACTCAAGGACATTAGGCTTGGCAGCCATTCATCCCTTTATCTGAAATTTGTCTCTGTCTCTCAGCTCATTCCCATCAGCATATATGTCAGGCTATACTATCTTCCATCTTTTTTTTTTTTTTTTTTTTGAGACAGGGTCTTACTTTGTCACCCAGGCTGGAGTGCAGTGGCATGATCTCGGCTCACAGCAGCCTCAACCTCCCAAGTTCAAGCGATCCTCCCAATTCAGCCTCCTGAGTAGCCGGGACTACAGGTACACACCACCAAGCCTGGCTAACTTTTGTATTTTTTTGTACTCCATGCCCAGGCTGGTCTTGAACTCCTGGGCTCAAGGGATCCGCCTGCCTTGGCCTCCCAAAGTGCTAGGATTATAGGTGTGAGCCACCGCACCTGACCTTATCTTCCATTTTAAAAGTAAAACAAAAGCAAAAAACTTTCTCAACGCCCTTCCCCCTTCAGCTACTGTCCCAAGTCTCTGCTTCTCTTTAGAGCAAAAAAAAATTTTTTTTTTGAGACAGAGTCGCTCTGTTGCCCAGGCTGGAGTGCAGTGGTGCAATCTTGGCTCACTGCAACTTCTGCCTCTTGGGTTCAAGCGATTCTCCTGCCTCAGTCTCCTGAGTAGCTGGGATTACAGGCATGCACCACCATGCCTGGCTAATTTTTGTATTTTTAGTAGAGACGGGGTTTCACCATGTTGACCAGGCTGGTCTCGAATTCCTGACCTCAGGTGATCTGCCCGCCTCGGCCTCCCAAAGTGCTGGGATTACAGGCATGAGCCACGGCGCCCAGCCTACAGCAAAACTTACCGAAAGAATGGTCGGTTATCTGTCTCCACTTTCTCTTCTCTCATTATCTGTGAGCACAGTTTAATTAGGCTTTTGCCCACATTGCTCTGCTGAAACTGCTCTTTTCAAAGTAGTCAGTGACTTTCATATTAAGTTAAACGGTCATTTCTCAGGCCTTACTCTTCACTTATTGTATTGGTTATCTGTTGCTACGTAATAATTACCCTCAAATTTAGTGACTCGAAACAAGAAGCAATTATCTCATAGTTTCTATGGGTCAGAAATCCAGGAATAGCTTAGCTATGTGATGCTGGATTAGGTTCTCTTATGAAGTTGCATTCAAGGTGTTGGCAGTGGTTGTAGTCATGTCAAGTCTTAGAAGGTTGGAGGATCCACTTCCAATATACTCGCTCACATGTCTGGCAAATTAGTGTTTGTTTTTGGTGGTAGGCCTTAGTTCTTCACCACGTAGACCTCTTCATAAGGTTGCTTGAGCATCCTCACAATATGGCAACTGGCTTCTTCTCTGGGAGAAGGGATTTCAAAGAGAACAAAGCAGAAGTTGAAATATCTTTTATGATCTGGTCTCATAAGTTGCACTCCATTATTTTCAGAATATCTTACTGGTTACACAAGTTAGTCTGATTCAAAGTAGAAAGAGATTACACAGGGACATGTGTACCATGAAGCAAGAGTCATTGGGGGGCCATCTTGGAGGCTGGCTAACAGAGTGATATATGACTCAGTTGATTGTTCCCTTCCCCTTCTCTTTCTTCAATGCTCCATCATTCTTGATATAATTTTATTTCTTGACTTTCTGGATACCACATGTTCTTGGTCCTCTTCCTACCTCATTGGTTGCTTCTCAGTTTTCTTTCTCTTTATCCTCTCAACCTCAAAGTGTTAGAGCCTCTTAGGGTTCATTTCCCATCCGTAATGGATGCTGTTGTCCTACTTAGATCTCCTTTACAGGGCTAGTTGCACCCATTCCTCAGCTCCTGTGAGTGTTGGCTACTAATGGCTCATCACTTCCTTCTCCTCTGGAGAATTGATCCCCACAAAGTGGATCTGCCTTGCCTGAGAGATAACTACTGCTCTCCACTGCCCTGTAGACCTGTCATTGACTAATGACTAATAACTAAACGAGGTCAAGTAAAAAAGGCCAATTCTTTGCCTTGGTAGAACCAGCTTTGTGGAATAATTCATGCTCCAGAGTTCTCACAGGATCAAACTGAAGACCATATCTTTGCCTAGCTCTTTCTCCTGTCCTATTCTGTTTCCCTCACTCGTTTTCTCCTGACAGCACTCCCTCAAAGATGACATACACTCGAATCCCTATCTCAGTTCTGCTTCTAGGGATTCTGATCTAAGACGCCAACCCACCTTTTTTCTGTTTATACTCATTCCCTAGGCTTCCACTGCTCTTCAAACATACCAAAGATCTGCGCCACCTCAGAATCTTTCTCTCTGCCTGTCACCCACATCCCCAGATATCTGCATGGTTCAATTCCTCACTTCCTTCAGGTCTCTGCCCAAACCTCACTTTATCAGAGAGGTCTTCCCTGTCCACCTTATATAAATAGATGTATATCTGCATCTATCACTCTCTAACCCCTTGCCAAATTAATTTTTTCAAAATGCATATTACCATTTGAGACATCATCTATCTACTTTTTATTTGTTTATTGTCTGTCCCCTCCTCCTCTAGGCTATAAGTTCCATGAGAGCAGGGATTTTATTATTTTTGCTCATTGTCATTTTCCTAGTGCATAGAACAGTGCTTGACGCATGGTAATTACTCAATAAATTATTTGTTGAATGAATGAATAAATGGACTCATTAATAGGGGAAACTGGGCCAACCTATAAAAAGCTTCCTTGTTCCCACCTATTCTCCCAACAGCCCTGTAGTGGGAAACTGGGCAAGCTCAAAGCAGCAGCTAGAAATATCACTTTTGAAAAATAACAACAATATCTGTACCTAACTGAGTGCCTATTATGTGTCTAATACTGTTCTTGTCACTTTCACATATTAGCTCTAATCTTTAGAACTACCCTGCAAACTGGGTATAGAGCATGGTGGTTAACCAACCAAACTTTGGAGACAAGGATTAAAATCTTGCCTCTGCTACTGTGTAACTATGTGATCTTGGGGAAGTTTTTGAGCTTGAAGAGTCCTAGATGTGGTTAATAATAGATCCCACCTCCAAGTGGCCAGCTCCTGGTACTATCACAATGTGTCCATGTTTGTCTCCTCCACCAGAGCAAAGTTCCTGAAAGTAATAATAGAGTCTCTTTCACAGAGTGGGTAGGAAGATTAAATGAGATAAGGTATGCAAAAGATCTAGCAAACTGCCTGGAATATATTAGTTGCTTAATAGCTCTTACTATTATTATTATACCATTTTTCAGATGAAAAAACACCAGTGATGTGGCTGGACTCCAGGGTGAATGGCCATGTCAGACCCCAGAGATGCTGCATCCTTAACCTTATTCTCCCAGCCTCAAAGATTCCCTAGGCATGGAAGGCTATGAAGCAGAGCCACGAATCAAGGTGATGAGGGCTGGGGCATTAAGTGGTAACCTGGATGGACAGTAGACTAGGAGGCTCCTCTAATGCCATATCACTGCAGGAGTCGCAGAACGTTGGCACAATTCAGGGAAGTCCCCCTAAGTTGAACTGACAGCCATTTTGGTGGGATAGAGACTAAAGGTTGAAGTTAATTTGATTTCTAGAATATGAAGAAATTAGGTATTTTGGGCATGTATAAGTTTATGCACTGAGATTCAAACTCACACTATCAATAGTACCAAGCAGTGTATAATAAAGCCAAGCAATCAGCACAAAGGCTTTTCCTGGAATTCAGAAGAGAGAGATCATCGAGAGCAATCAAGAAAGGTTTCCTGGAGGATGGGACCTGGAACAATAATAGTACTACTAATAGCTATTTATGGAGGGCTTGATTCTTTATATATTATTGATATGGTTTGGCTGTATCCCACCCAAATCTCATCTTATAGTTTCCATAATCCCCACGTATTGTGGGAGGGACCCAGTGGGAGGTAATTGAATCATGGGGGTGGTTACCTCCATGCTGTTCTCATGATAGTGAGTTCTCACGAGATCTGATGGTTTTACAAGGGGCTTTTCCCCTTTCACTCATTCTTCTTCTCCTTGCTGCCCTGTGAAGAAGGACATGTTTGCTTCCCCTTCTGCCATGATTGTAAGTTTCCTGAGGCCTCCCCAGCCATGCTGAATTGAGTCAATTAAACCTCTTTCCTTTATAAATTACCCAGTCTTGTGTATGTATTCACAGCAGCAAAAAATGGACTAATACAATTATTGTCTTTTAAAATATTCACAATAAACCAGCAATATATGTAAATGTTATCATCTCCATTTCACAGATAAGGAAACTGAAGCTCAGAGAGTGTAAGTAACTTTCTCATTATCATAAAGCTAATAAGTAGTTTGAGTCAGGATTTGAACCTAGGTCTATCTCTGGTCCTATGGAAACATGCCCATGGCCCATGCCCTTTCCACACTTGAGTGCCTGTCTTGAAGGATCAAGCTGAAACTCAGCTCCCTCCCCTTGACAGTGACATACCTAGCAATCCCCAGTGGATTCCCACAGCACTTTGATACCACCTCCAAGTAGCCACTCCTGGAACTATCACAATGTGTCCATGTTTGTCTCCTCCACCAGAGCGAAGTTCCTGAAAAATCAGAGACATGTCTTATTCATCTCTCTCCTCATCAATTTTGCAGTACTTGGCACTCAGTAGACATCAAAATATTGAAAAAATTGATGAAGGAAAAAATAAATATTAAATACTGTGATACCAAAAAGCATCTTTTTGGGGTTTTTTAAAAGTATGCCTTGAGTTTCTCATGATTTTAAACATATATTTGATATGATATTTTTCTTTTTTGAGACAGAGTTGCCCTCTGTTGCCCAGGCTGGAGTGCAGTGGCACTATCTCGGCTCACTGCAACCTCTGCCTCCTGGGTTCAAGTGATTCTTCTGCCTCAGCCTCCCAAGCAGCTGGAATTACAGGTGCCCGCCACCAGGCCCAGCTCATTTTTTGTATTTTTAGTAGAGACAGGGTTTCACCATGTTGTCCAGGGTGGTCTCGAACTTCTGACCTCAAGTGATCTGCCCGCCTTGGCCTCCCAAAATGCTGGTATTTCAGGCGTGAGCCACCGCACCCAGCCCGATATGACATTTTAATTTCTTTCATGATTCATGGTATTGTTGGAGAGACATCATTTACAGATATAACAGAGACTATAAATAAACATATGAAAATGAAAAAGTATGAGATAGTAAATGATAATGCACTAACTTGCATGGATTCTTTAACAGTGCAATAGAAGTTTAGAAAATATAGAGATTGGTGTGATTTTAGTTGGTATAAGGGAGGAGAACTGAGGACAGCTTTCTGAAATGCTGTATTTGCCAGTTCTCAATTGCAAGCAAAGGAAATAGATTCTGAATAATTTAAGCTACTGAGCAGTTCACAGAAACACTGGGAAACCTGGAGAACCAGGCTCAGAGCTTAAACAGATATAACCATAGCCAAAACCACTCCAAAAGACAGTGTTTGGTGAAGATTCTGCTGTCCACTATATGCCACGTCTCATATCACTGACACCATCAGGCCAGGGACCTGAGCTTGGCACTGCTGCTACAGCTGCATGAAAATTGGAAGTTGCTGTCACCAGGAACGCCCTTCCCTTAAGTCTGCTTATTTTCATCAGTAACTCCAGAGTCAAAGGCTAGGATAGCTGCTTCTGATTGGCCCAGCCTAGGACAGTGCCAGCTCTGGCCGCAAAGGAGGCTGGGAAAGCACAGATCTGGTGTTTTCAGCATCTCTAGTGATAAGTAGGATCTGCTTCATATAAGAATCTTGGAGTCTTTTTTATTTGTTTGTGTTTTTGAGACAGAGTCTCAATCTGTCACCCAGGCTGGAGTGCAGTGGTGTGATCTTGGCTCATTGCCAACTCTGCCTCCTGGGTTCAAGTGACTTTCATGTCTCAGCCTCAGCCTCCTAAATAGTTGGGATTACAGGCGCGTGTTACCCCACCTGGCTAATTTTTTGTATTTTTAGTAGAGATGGGGTTTCACCACGTTGGCCCATCTGTTCTTGAACTCCTGGCCTTAAGTGATCCACCCACCTTGGTCTCCCAAAGTGCTGGGATTACAGGCGTGAGCCACCGTGCCTGGCGTATATAAGATTCTTTTTGTTTTTTTCTTTTCTTTTTTTTTTTGAGACAGAGTTTCACTCTTGTTGCCCAGGCTGGAGTGCAATGGCGCAATCTCGGCTCACTGCAACCTCCGCCTCCCGGGTTCAAGTGATTCTCCTGCCTCAGCCTCCTGGAAGTAGCTGGGATTACAGGCACCCGCCACTATGAGCAGCTAATGTTTTTATATATTTAGTAGAGACGGGGGCCAGGCTGGTCTCAAACTCTTGACCTCAGGTGATCCACACTCCTCGGTCTCCTAAAGTGCTGGGATTACAGGCGTGAGCCACCACGCCCAGCCTATAAGATTCTTAAAGTGGGAAATTCTCATGGCCTGAGCAGCCTCCGCCCCCAGCTCCCAAAAAAGAAATGTCTACTGCAGTTGGCCAAAGCTAGAGGGCAGGAAAAGGAAGAGGGATGGTTAGACAAGAGATCAAGGAGTGGCCCAGGGCAGTGGAAAGAGACTTGAGGAAGCCTGGGAGGAGTTTTTGAGGAGGGAAAGGTAAGGTGCTAAGTGCTTTGGAGAGTTCTAGGGAGAGTAGAAGTATTTGGATAGAAAGGGGTGTTCTGTGACCTCACCAAGAGCAATTTTAGTCAAGTGTGGAGATAGAAGCCAATCATAGGAAATTACGGAGAAAACCAAAGTAAAGACATAGAGGAATCTCTCAAAAATATTGGGGACATTTGCCCCTATTAATCATCACGAAGACACAATCCAATGTCATCAATTCATCACTCATTCCATGACATGATTTGGCTGTGTTTCCACATATGTAGGGAAGGGAAGTAGAAAGTTGCCAGAATAGGTCAGGTGCAGTGGTGCATGCCTATAATCTCAGCACTTTAGGAGGCTGAGGTGGGAGGACTGCTTGAGTCCAGGAGGTTGAGGCTGCAGTGAGCCATGATCATACCACTGCACTCTGGCCTGGGCAATAGAAAGAAAGAAGAAAGGAAGAAGTGTGAGAAACAAACTCACCCATCCAAACCCAAAGAATGGACTCAGAGACCCAGAGAACAGTGAAAGTGAGACTTTTGATGACAGTCTTGCAAGATTGGGTGTCTGATAGGCAGGTACACCCAGCACAGTTTCAACGAGCAATTTATCCCCTCATGCACAGGTCCCTCTCCCAGTTCCTCATAGGCTGAGTACTATGGGGTCACAGTCTTCCTGGATGTTGCCTATTGATTGTTGGGTAGCGGCTTTAGGTGTTTTTTTTTTTTTTAGGGTTGTCTCGCTGCATTTTATTGCAGCCCACAATGCATTGCAATCCTAGTTAGCTCAAGGGCTCTTTAAGTGTTTGACTTATGACCTAAGTAGCCGGACAGACAGATAAAAACAGACAAAGTAAGCTATTTTGCAGACTAGTAAATTTTTATCTTAGACTAAACTTCTTTGGTTCAGGTGAAGGCAACTAAGGCGGGTGGGGAGGCCGACAAGCAGGCATTGGCTATCCAAGCAGGGGCCTAGTATATCCTGTATCTTCTGTAGTTTGCTGACCTAAGCCAATTCAAGGCACTTTGTCTTGGAAATGGACCAGTGTATGCATTATTTCTTTCAATTCCCTCCTCTTTTTCTTTTTACTCCTATTGGTCCCATTTTCACATTTATTTTTGTGTCCTTTGGTTTTTAAATTTATTAGGCACTCCTCTAGGGACTCCTATTGAGTTAATATAAGTGCTGGGATTAAAATAATTTGTTAGACCTCTCCAACTTCAGTGGCCACGTGGATTCTCGGGAATCTTACGGAATGCCAGGGTGAAGGGAATGGCCACTTGAACTAAAGCACAAGTTCTAGTCCAATTGGACGATAACAGGTTAGGGAGGTTTCTCTTCCCATAGTACCACCAGACATCAGCCTGGGGTATATGAAATGCTGAGTAGTTGCCTTTATTTGACTCACCAATAACGTTTAGGATGTGGGTACAAGCTGAGAGTTTTCTCACGGGCTTACTGAACTCTGCCCCCTGCCTAGAGAGGCAAGAGGAGTGGTTCATATTCCCTTTGGAGAACGAGGGGATTGCTCCAGGGTCTGATCTCTGCAAGGCGGGAAAGAGCAATGATAGACTTTTGTAAGTCTTATTTCCCCATGCATTCGTGTCCTGGTATAAAGCCAACATGCAACACATTCCGTCGGGATTGGTATCCCATCCTAGGGAAATGGAACCACCTGTGCCTGAGGCTGCCCAGCAGAGCATGCGTAACAGTTGGTCTTATTAAGAGCTAGTACTGGCCGGGTGTGGTGCCTCACGCCTGTAATCTTAGCACTTTGGGAGGCTGAGGCAGGTGGATTGCCTGATTCAGGAGTTTGAGACCAGCCTGGGCAACATGGTGAAACCCCATCTCTACTAAAAAAAAAAAAAAAAAAAAATTAACCGGGTGTGGCGGCGTGCGAGTAGCTGAGTAGTCCCAGCTACTCGGGAGGCTGAGGCAGGAGAACTGCTTGAACCCAGGAGGTGGAGGTTGCAGTGAGCCGAGATCGTGCCACTGCACTCCAGCCTGGCAACAGAGCAAGACTCCATCTCAAAAAGAAAAAAAAAAAGAGCTAGTACCAAAAATTTGACCCATTCAACAGGCATTTACATCCCCATATTCAGTCTCAATTTCTAAAGTCTGCCTCAAGTCAGTTACCTTAATTATTTTTATTCTCTTAGAGTTATTGTCTGGTGGATTAAAGGAGGTAGTGGGAGGCCGGGTGCGGTGGCTCACGACTGTAATCCCAGCCCTTTGGAGGCCGAGGTGGGCGGATCGCGAGGTCAGGACATCAATCATCCTGGCTAACACTGTGAAACCCCATCTCTACTAAAAATACAAAAAAAAAAAAAAAAAAAATTAGCCAGGTGTGGTGGCGGGCACCTGTAGTCCCAGCTACTCGGGAGGCTGAGGCAGGAGAATGGTGTGAACCCGGGAGGCGGAGCTTGCAGTGAGCCAAGATTGCGCCACTGCACTCCAGCCTGGGGGACAGAGGGAGACTCCGTCTCAAAAAAAAAAAAAAAAAGGAGGTAGTGGGACCAGGAGTTATAGTAATCCTGAGTGGGCTCGGGGTGGAGTTGGTGACTAGCCTAAGAGCAAACTGTTCCACAGGATTGCTTCCTGAGATATCTGTTCATAATACCTACCTCCAAGGTTCCTGGTCTAGAGTAACTGGGTTATGGTAATTAATATAGGATTGCATTCTAAATTTCTACAGTTAGGTGGCGTAGGGCCCTTATACAAATGTATTTTATTCTATAAGGGTTTGTTTTTGGAAGAACGACTCACCCAGCTTTGATATTGAGTCCACCAGACCTGATTCCAGCTCGCACAGGGCTTTTCTGAGAGGGCCCAATAACGGTCTGTTTTAGGACATAGATCTTTGTCTGCTTGTGACAACTGTCTGTGGCTCCCTAAATTCCCACAAGGTAAGACTTGGCAGGTATTAAATTTTATAGTTTGGGGCAGGGTGGAGGTCTTGGTTATGTTGACTATTAGTTTGGATATTCCCTACTTTCCACCCTTAGTACTGGGCCCTATTCTATACTTAGGTCTTCTTTCATCCCTTGTGTTAGGATTTATCCTAACCATATCCACCCCAATGACAGAGCCTGCTTATAGCTTCCTTTTAGGTTTTCCTTAGAGTTAGCTTTAAGGGTTCCTTAGGTGATCTATACACTTCCCATTCACCTTTTTCCCTTCTGGGATTTCTTTTACCAGTCTCTTGACCCGAGTGTGAGTGTCCACCCCTGTTCAGCTGTTCCTACAGCTGTCTTAGTGATCAGGAACACTTGATAGAACCTTCCCAGCTTGGGTAGAGATTGTCTTCTTTCCAAGTCTTTTTTTTTTTTTTTTTTTGGAGACGGAGTCTTGCTCTTTCACCCAGGCTGGAGTGCAGTGGTGCGATCTCGGCTCACTGCAGGCTCCGCCCCCCGGGGTTCACGCCATTCTCCTTCCTCAGCCTCCTGCGTAGCTGGGACTACAGGCGCCCGCCACCTCGCCTGGCTAATTTTTTTTATATTTTTAGTAGAGACGGGGTTTCACCGTGTTAGCCAGGATGGTCTCGATCTCCTGACCTCGTGATCCGCCCGCCTCGGCCTCCCAAAGTGCTGGGATTACAGGCGTGAGCCACCACGCCCGGCCTTCTTTCCAAGTCTTAATTAGCACCAAGTCACCAGGCTGGAAGTGGTGACCTGTGAATTCAAGAGGCAGGGTTTCAGTTAGAAGTCTTTTTAACCTAAGGGATGACAGGGTGGAGGGTATGGTCAGTATATAATTTCTTTTCTTTTTTTAAGACAGAGTCTCGCTCTGTCGCCCAGGCTGGAGTGCAGTGCAGTGATCTCGGCTCACTGCAAGCTCTGCCTCCTGGATTCACGCCATTCTCCTGCCTCAGCCTCCCGAGTAGCTGGGACTACAGGCACCTGCCACCATGCCCGGCTAATTTTTTATTTTATTTTTAGTAGACATGGAGTTTCACCGTGTTAGCCAGGATGGTCTTGATCTCCTGACCTCATGATCTGCCCGCCTCAGCCTCCCAAAGTGCTGGGATTACAGGCTATAATCTTAAAAATTGGTCTTTGGTTTCCGTAGTAGGAAGGTCAGTAGTTCTGCCTAAATAGAGGAATGCTTTGTAATGGCCTTAATCCAGGAGGTCTTCCTCCAGTACTCTGTTTTCTAACTACCTTTTTGTTTATTTTTTGGCAGGTTACACAACCCCCACACACTTGTTTAGCAAGGGTATAAATCCCTATACATCGGTAATTTTTGAGTATTGCATCACACATGACCGGGGGACCCCAGTGACTTCCCTTATGCAGTATGGACATTAGTTGTCTCATAAGGGGTTTGTTTATCATTTCTCTCCCATCAGGGAGCACCCACCTTCCATCCTCAGTATGAGTGGCTCCTATCCTGCCCAGTTCTTCCTCCTCCTCTTTAGAAAATTGGGGTCTTAATACGACCTTAGGGATATCTGGGATTGGGCTAAACAGTCTAACTTCTTCCTCCAGGGAGGCTTGATTAGCAGCTTCATCCACAAGCCCGTTCCCTACAGCTTCTATAGTGTTTCCTTCCTGATGGCCACTTACATCAACTATGGCTATCTCTGCTGGAAGCAGGAGGCTTTTTAAAACTTGTTTGACCAGTTCCCCATGTACCAGTTCCTTCCCCCCGCCCCGTGCTATTTATTAGGCCCTGCTTTGTCCAGATTTTTTTTAAAAGTGTGTATTACTCCATAGGCATATTTGAAATTAGTATATAGTGCCTTCTTGGCCTTCTAGGAGCTTTAGGGCCTGGTTAAGAGCATGTAATTCACAGGTTTGGGTTGACCAGTTATTGGGTAATCTACCTTTTTCTCATAGGGTTGTTTGTTTCCATTAATGACAGCATAGCCGTCGTGTCTTTTACCATCTATCACTCGGGATGACCCATCCACAAACAGCCTTATTCCATCATGTAGTGGAGTTTCTTTAAGGTCTGATCTAACTGTAGTTTGATATTCTATGATAGCTAAACAGTTATAGTCTGATGGCTTCTTATTCTCCTCTCCTTTCCATGAAAAACTGGCTGGAGTTAGGTTAGGCACCTCCCCAAGGCACATTGACCCCAGGAGGAACTTGGGGAGGCAAAGGCCTGACCAGCTGGCCTCCCAGGGTGCCTTTGGCCAGGCCCTGCTAGGTCTGGCTCTGGGCCAAGAGCTGCTTGTTTGAAGAGCTGCCAGCCTGTGGCGCCTTCCCTGACGGGCACTCTCATTGGCAAAGGCATCCCTGGCTCTGGCCTCCCTTCCTCTTTCTTTGCTTCGAAGGCACCATCCATCTCCCTGGCAGGCAGAGAGCTGCACTGTTTTTATTTGATGCCACCCCTGCTGATGACCCAGCAACTGCAAAGGGTCTCTGGTTTGTCCCGCTCTGGGAGTAGGCTTTTTCTCCTCCTCAGCTGCAGGGATCCTCCCCTGGTCCAGCCTGGCTCTGGGAAACAGAACTTTCCTTCTTTCTTTTTCTTTCTTTCTTTCTTCTTTCTTTCTTCCTTTCTTTCTTTCTTTCTTTCTTTCTTTCTTTCTTTCTTTCTTTCTTTCTTTCTTTCTTTCTTTCTTTCTTCCTTTCTTCCTTTCTTCCTTTCTTCTTTCTTTCTTTCTTTCTTTCTTTCTTTCTTTCTTTCTTTCTTTCTTTTTCTTTTTCTTTTTTTTTTTTTTTTTTGAGACGGAGTCTAGCTTTGTTGCCAGGCTGGAGTGCAGTGGCGCGATCTCGACTCACTGCAACCTCCGCCTCCTGGGTTCAAGCGATTCTCCTGCCTCAGCCTCCCGAGTAGCTGGGATTACAGGCACGTGCCGCCCCGTCCAGCTAATTTTTGTATTTTTAGTAGAGACGGGGTTTCACCATGTTGGCCAGGCTGGTCTCCTGACCTCAAGTGATTCGCCCACCTCGGCCTCCCAAAGTGCTGGGATTACAGGCGTGAGCCACCACGCTCAGCTGGAAACAGAACTTCCATACATCCTACCTCAAAGCATCTTGGCGGATTTCTCCCCAGCACGAGCTCTCTCTACTTCAGGGATTGCAAACTGGCATCCTTTCTCGCCTGTATTGGGTTTTTAAGTTTTTTGAACTGATCCCCAGCATTTAAAAATCATATTTCACGTTAAAAGTCAGAATTCTGGCCTCTGAGAAAGCAGACAATTTGGCAACACAGGGCCAGCACTGTAAGAACAGCCAAGCACTGCGGCCCCTTTAATACGGTGTGCCCTCTTCAGTTAGCCACAGTCCCCACCCAGCCCTGCAGCCCTCCTTCTTATCTTTTGCTGGGCCTGTAGTCCTTTGAGTTTACAACCCTAGTTCTGATCTTCCTTATGTAGCCCGCCAGCCCTTCTGCAGACTTACTGACAGCTGCCCCTGGTGGACTTACAGCCTCTCAGTTAAAACAACAACAAAACCTTAATGGTCATCTCATCCATTTACCCTTCCATAACCTGAATCCTCTCTACCACCTCCTGACAAACAGCCATCTGTTTTTTTCTTTTTTTTTTTTTTTTTTCATGGAGGCTTGCTTTGTCACCAGGCTGGAGTGGAGTGCAGTGGTGACATCTCGGCTCACTGCAATCTCCGCCTCCCGGGTTCAAGCGATTCTCCTGCCTCAGCCTCCCAAGTAGCTGAGACTACAGGCACGTGCCACCACGCCCAGCTAATTTTTGTATTTGTAGTAGAGATGAGGTTTCACCACGTTGGCCAAGATGGTCTCGGTCTCTTGATCTTGTGATCTGCTGGCCTCGGCCTCCCAAAGTGCTTGGATTACAGGCGTGAGTCACCATGCCTGGCCTGCCATCTGGTCTTTGTTGTAGGCAACCCATTACTCCTCAAGCAGCCTGATGCTAAGCTCTCCTTCACATCCCTTTCTCACTTGCACTGCTCAATTCCTGGGCTCTGTCCCTCCTTAGTGGCCGCACTGTGCCCTTTCCCTGCACCTCCTTGTTGCTTGAGCCTCTAGAACCTTCCCCCAGCCCAGCCAACTTCTCAGCATCCTCTCACTTCTTCTTGTACTCTTTCTTCCTTTTACATTATTTTTCTCCCCAGTCTCACCTTCCGTGTCTCTCTTTGATCTCTGTCTTTTCCAGTCTTTCTCTCTCTTACTCATTTTTCTTTTTTCTTTCTTTTTTTTTTTTTTAGATGGAGTCTCACTGTGTCACCCAGGCTGGAGTGCAGTGGCGCGATCTCAGCTCACTGCAAGCTCTGCCTCCTGGGTTCACACCATTCTCCTGCCTCAGCCTCAGGAGTAGCTGGGACAACAGGTGCCCGCCACCGTGCCTGGCTAATTTTTTTGTATTTTTGGTAGAGACGGGGTTTCACCGTGTTAGCCAGGATGGTCTCGATCTCCTGACCTAGTGATCTGCCCGTCTCAGCCTCCCAAAGTGTTGGGATTACAGGCGTGAGCCACCGCACCCAGCCCCTTACTCATTTTTCTTCTTCTATCTCTCTCTCTGTCATCCCGTTTCCTTTCTCCCTCATACTCAGTTTCTTCCTCTTTCTCTCTCTGGGCACGAGCTGAGCCGTGCTGTGCCCTGGCTCCCCACTTTCTGTCTGCAAAGATGAACAGCTCTGACTCTCTCCTTTTTCTCTGGGCACCAGTGCACTTGCACAGTGTCTTACACTGTCCACCCTATCTCAGATGCTTAGTCCAGTGGCTCCCACACACACAGCTGCATGGCCAGCTCTCCCTTGCCTTCAGGGTCAGCAGCTTAACTCTCTCTCTCTCTCTCTGGCCCTCCATATTTGCCAGTTGCTCCCCTTTCTCTTCCTGATTTTCTTTCTTACTTTTTCTCTTTCTCTGTAGCAGGACGAGCCACAGACAAAACTCCTCAGACACCAAGTTAAAGAAGGAAGGAGTTTATTCAGCTGGGAGCATCAGCAAGACTCCTGTCTCAAGAGCCAAGCTCCCTGAGTGAACAATTCCTGTCCCTTTTAAGGACTCACAACTCTAAGGGAATCTGCGTGAGAGGGTCGTGATCGATTGAGCAAGCAGGGGGTACGTGACTGGGGGCCGCATGCACCGGTAATCAGAACGAAACAGAACAGGACAGGGATTTTTACAATGCTCTTCCATACAATGTCTGGAATCTATAGGTAACATAACCAGTTAGGTCAGGGGTCGATCTTTAACTACCAGGCCCAGGGCGTGGCGCTGGGCTGTCTGCCTGTGGCTTTCATTTTTGCCTTTTAGTTTTTACTTCTTTCTTTGGAGGCAGAAATTGGGCATAAGACAATATGAGGGGTGGTCTCCTCCCTTATTTCCCTTTCTTCTTACAAAAACCTTCTGAGCTTCCCTCAGTCATTCCTTAATCGGTTTTTCATTCCATCCATCAATCTTTTGCAGTTTCTTAGGAATATCAGGCCAGCTTTTAGTCACAAAATTAACCTTTAAAAGGCCTTGCCCTACTGGATCCTCTGGATCTAATCTTGAATATTTTCTCCTATGATCTCTGAGCCTCTGCAGAAACGCAGAGGGAGTCTCTTCTTTTTCTTGTTGGATCTTGAATGCTTTCAAGACATTTTGTGTTCTATGAGTGGACTTTTTAATCCCTCTATTCATTCCCTTAGGTCCTGCATTTGGGCCCCATCTCTGGGGTTATTGTTATCCTATCTGGGATTTGCTTTTGGGAATTTCTACTCAGCTAGCAGGACTCCTTGCCTGGGAGGATGCTGTCTCTCCCAAATGGTCACGGCTGCCCTTCTAATCATTCCCCTCTCTTCCCCAGTAAACAGAATATATTCATGATTGACATCATCTCAGCTGAAGTATAAAAATTGGGTCCTAAAAATTGATCTAGCTGCTCTGCTACACTGAGAGGATCTTCCAAGAGTGGCCTCATTTCCTTTTTAAAATTCGTAACCTCAGTACTTGTTAGAGGCACACTCACAAATCCAACTTCTCCCTGTCCCACAAGGAATTCTCTAAGACGGTACACACTAGACATCTACTGTTTAGAAGAAATGGGGAAATTCTCAATGTCCATCTTACATTGTTCTAATTCTTTCCTTAAGTTTGGATAAGGATTTAAGGGAGCACTGGGTTTAGCTCCTTCATGACCCCCAGATTCCTCTTCCTCCAGCCTTCCTGTTGCCCCTGATCTCCCTGTCCTCTACTTTGTGAGATGTATGGGGCTGAGGGCAAGCGTGTTAGGGGACCCCAGGGCTTTTCATTGGGTGAGGGCTCTTTACTATGCTCTTTTTTTTCTCTTTAAGGGGGAACATGGGGTTATTCACTAATCCAACAAAGAGCATAACCCATCTCCTCTTGTGAGGATGGGGTTTCATCATTTACATACAGAATTAAAGCTTGGCACACCCAATCCGCACCTCAGCCAAACTTAGGCCAAAAGACCCAAGGCTGACGAATGGGCTCTTTGGGCCAGATAAAACAGCAATACTTTATCATCTTTTGCTTTTTCTTGTCCCTGGTTTGAGGATTGGCCTTTCAAACCTGCCACATTCTCCCCAAAGGACTAGGAGAATGTCAGAGGGGGTGTTTCTAGTTCCCTCTTTCCTTTGTTCCCTAGGCCTAGAATTCCTGTTTCCCATTTGCAGTTAGTCTCTGTGTCTGAGCTTTTCCTGTGTACTCAGCCCCCCTTACTGGAGGTTTCTTGCACACCCCGAGACCTCTGAAAATGCCCCAACACCAAGACAGTACTTACAATCCCATTTTCCCACCGTGGCTCGTGCACGAGGTTGTCTTGTTGCCGCGGTGCCTGCTTTTCTTCCTGTGTCACTTTTGTTACCTCCTGAATCATGGTCTCCAGTTTGTCTGTGGCTTCTGTGGGGAGCCGGGACATTCAGACAGAGCGGGCCACATAAATCAAGTGGGGCGCGTCTCTCCTCTCCATGCAGACACAGAGATCCCCGTATGGCCACCAGATTGTGAAAAACAAACTCACCCTTCCAAACCCAAAGAATGGATTCAGAGACTCGGAGAACAGCAAAAGTGAGACTTTTAACGATGGTCTTGCAAGATTGGGTGTCTGATAGGCAGGCACGCCCAGTACAGTTTGTTTGTTTGTTTGTTTGTTTTTGGAGACTCTTGTCACCCAGACTCTGTCACCCAGGCTGGAGTACAGTGGCGTGATCTCAGCTCACTGCAACTTCCGCCTCCTGGGTTCAAGTGATTCTCCTGCCTCAGCCTCCCACCAGTACAGTTTTAACAAGCAATTTATCCCCTAGTGCGCAGCTCCCTCCCCCGGTTCCTCATAGGCTGAGTGCTATGGGGTCACAATCTTCCCGGACTTTGCCTATGCTTGTTGAGTAGGGGCTTTAGGTGATTTTTTTTTGGGGGGGTTGTCTTGCTGCATTTTATTGCAGCCCACAATGCACTGCAATCCTAGTTAGCTCAAGGGCTCTTTAAGTGTTTGACTTAATGACCTAAGTAGCTGGACAGGCTGATAAGAACAGACAAAGTGACCTAGTAAACTTTTATCTTAGAATAAAACTTCTTTGGTTTAGGTGAAGGGGTGGGGGACGGAGGCCAACAAGCAGGCGTTGCTATCCAAGCAGGGGCCTAGTATATCCTATTTCTTCTGTAGTTTGCTGACCTAAGCTGATTCAAGGCACTTTGTCTTGGAAATGGACCACTGTATATATTATTTCCTTCAAGAGAAAAGCAGGAAGGAAGGAAGGAAGGAAGGAAGGAAGGAAGGAAGGAAGGAAGGAAGGAAGGAAGGAAGGAAGGAAGGAAGGAAGGAAGGAAGGAAGGAAAGTAAAAGGAGGGAGGGAGGGAGGGAGGAAGGAGTGGTTAGTTGCTGGGATAAATTTAGGAGGCGGTAAAGTTTGCTATTCTCTTAAGCACATTTAAGTCTAATTCTTCAAAATTACAAAAGAAAAATGCACTTATCACAACCAGGATGTAGCTGCCATTTTAAGTTTTAACAGCTGTATAAGATTCCTAGAACAATGTCCAACACTTTATTTTTATACTGATATGTGAAGGGTTGTTTCCTCTCTAACACCAAATACATGGTCATTTTCAACACCAATTTTCCAACCCTCTGGTTCTCTCACACCGGTTGGGCACCCAAAGATTCAATTCAACTCTGACACTAACTCCTGGAGTTAGTGAAGAATCCACAGGTTAAGCGCTCAGTCCCACAATACTGCCCCCACTTCAGATGCCAGTCACAAATACTGGATCCGCAGGACACCCACAGTTCGGATTGACTTGGCTACAAAAGTCAGGCGTACCCACGACCCCTGGCCCTTAGGTTTGATAGTTCGCCAGAAGACTCACAGAACTCAGGAAAGCACTTTACTTCCTATTGATGGTTTAGTATAAGTGATACTCAGGAACAGCCAAATGGAAGAGATGCATAGAGCAAGATGGTGGGGGAGGGGTGAGTAATGCTTTTATGTCCTCTCTGGGGACATCAGCCTCCCAGAACCTAAATGTGTTCACCAACCCAGAAGCTCATATCAAATGTCATTGTTCAAGATTTTTTATAGAGCTCAATCTCCGGTCCCTCTGCCCACCTCCCCCATGTCAGTGTGTGGGGCTGAAAGTTCCAACCCTCTAATCACATGTTTGGTCTCTCTGGTAGTAACTCTGTATTTAACATTTAACCTGTAACTGCCAAACTATTTATTAAAGTGGCTGCACCATTTTACACTCCCACCAGCAATGTATGAAGGCTCTCATTCTGCTACATCCTGACCAACACTTGTTTGTATCTTTTTAATTTTAGCCATCCCAGTGGGGTGAAGAGCTTATGGCTTTGATTTACATCCCTTAATGACTAACGATGTTGAGCATCTTTCATGTGTTTATTGGCCATTTGTAGGTCTTCTTTGGAGAAAAGACTCTTCAAATTGTTAGGGTAGGTTTGTTTCTAATTAACATGTATACAATTGGTGTAGTCCTTTAGGGTCTTAGCTTTATTAGGGGTGTCCTATTTTAGAATCCCTACTTTGGGAAGACCCTGACTTTGATCCAGGGGTCTCAAAATCCAGTGCTCCAGTTCACCTGGTCTGGCAATCCTCTAGAAGTGAAAGCTGCTTCAGTGGTCTGTCTGTCTGGTTTTCTGCCTTTACACAGCTTCTTGTCTGAACATTCTTCACTTTCTTCCTAACTCATACATGCATTCAAGGAGATATTTTTCTCTATTATATCCAGCATTTCAGTTGTTTTGAGTGGGAAGGTTCAAACCTGAAACCTACTTCACCATGTTACCAGAAATAGAAGTTGAATTTCTTAGAATTTTTAAAATCTCTTCTATTCCTTTTAGTTTTAAATAAATTTATTGAGGTATAATTTACATAGAAAAATTCACCAATTAAATATATAGTTCAATGTATAGACCCATGTAACTAACCACCACAAGCAATCCATAAAACATTTCTATCATCCCCAAAGGTCTCCTTATGCCCCTTTGTAGTCAATCCCCTACTTTACCTCCAGTTCCAGGCAACTATTATCTGCTATTATTATATATGACTTCTGCCATTTCTGAAATGTCCTTCTTTCTTTTGGTCTCACTCTGTCGCCCAGGCTGGAGTGCAGTGGCATGATCTCAGCTCACTGCAACCTCTGCCTCCCAGGCTCAGGTGATCCTCCCACCTCAGCCTCCCAAATAGCTGGGACCACAGGCATGCACCACCACACTCGGCTAATTTTTTTGTCTTTTTTGGAGAGATGGAGTTTCACCACGTTGCCCAGGCTGGTCCCGAACTCCTGGACTCAAGTGATCTGTCCACCTTGGCCTCTCAAAGTGCTGGGATTGCAGGTGTGAGCCACTGCGCCAGGTCTGGAATTTCTTATTTATTTTTATTTTATTATTTATTTGTTTATTTGAGAAGGAGTTTTGCTCCTGTTGCCCAGGCTGGAGTGCAATGGCATGATCTTGGCTCACTGCAACCTCCACCTCCTGGGTTCAAGTGATTCTCCTGCCTCAGCCTCCTGAGTAGCTGGGATTACAGGCATGCGCCATCACACCCAGCTAATTTTGTATTTTTAGTAGAGTTTCTCTACTAAAAATACAAAATTTGTATATTTTGAGGTTTCTCCATGTTGGTCAGGCTGGTCTTGAACTCCCGACCTCAGGTGATCTGCCCACCTCAGCCTCCCAAAGTGCTGGGGTTACAGGCATGAGCCACTGCGCCTGGCCTATTTTATTTTATTGTAGAGAAGGTATCTCATTTTGTTGCCCAGGCTGATCTCAAACTCCTGGCTTCAAGCAGTTCTCCAGGTTGGCCTCCCCAAATGCTGGGATTACAGGCAGGAGCCACTGCACCCAGCCTGGAGTTTCATATAAATGGAATCATACAGGATAGATCTTTGTGCCTAACATCTTTCCCTCAGCACAATGTTTTAGAAATTCATCTGCACTGTTGCATGTTTCAGTGGTTCATTCCTTTTTGTTGCTGAGCAGTAGTCCATGGCATAGATATATCACACTCAGGTAATTTTTGAGATAAGATTTCTGCATATCTCAAGGAAATCAATAAAAAGATGAAGAAGAGATTTACTAATGTGGAAGATTAATATGGAAGATTCCTGCTATATGTTCTTTTTTTTTTTTTTTTTTGAGACAGGGTATCTCTATGTCACCCAGGTTGGGGTGCCTGGGTGCGATCATAGCTCACTGGCTCACTGCAGCCTCTACCTCCTGGGCTCAAGCGATCCCCACTGCCTCAGCCTCTCAAGTATCTGGGACCATAGGCATGTGCCACCATGCCAGGCTAATTTCTGTAAAGATAGAATCTCGCCATGTTGCCCAGGCTGGTCCTGAACTTTTGGGCTCAAGCAATCCTCCCATCTTGGCCTCCAAAAGTACTAGAATTACAGGCATGAACCATCATGCCTGGCCATGTTCTCTATTAAATAAAAGCCTTCCATCTCTTTCTTCATTTCAGCCAGTTAAATTGAGATCTAAAGGCTTGAATTTACTATTTAATGCTACCTAATGACATTTCAGAGACTGGCTATAAAAAAGCAAGTGTCAAAAATTAACAAAAACGTGTCTACAAAGGAAATTAAAATGTTCCCTCTTCCTTGAAGCAACAGAGAGAGAAATATCCTTTCACATTGTAAAATGAATTCCAAGACTGATTTGGTGCAGTGTTAAATTGAAAACATTTAGGAAAATATCAATCTTGTTTTCTCCATTTCCATTTGTGCAAAATGGAGACTTGCTGACTATTCATAATTATCAGCTTACTCTGTACTGTTTTCTATTAATGTGAATTCATTGGAAGTATACTTTGAAAAGGAGGTCACGTAAAACTCTTGTCCTGGGAAAATTACTTTCAAAATAAACCTACTATGTTTTTTGTTTGTTCGTTTCTTTGTTTGTTTGTTGTGAGACAGGGTCTCACTCTGTCACCCAGGCTGGAGTGCAGTGGTGCAATCACAGCTCACTGCAACCTCTGCCTCTCAGGTTCAAGTGATTCTCGGGCCTCAGCCACCTGAGTAGCGGGATTACAGGCAGGCACCACCATGCCCGGCTAATTTTTCTATTTTTAGTAAAGATAGGGTTTCACCATATTGGTCAAGCTGGTCTCGAACTCCTGACCTCAGGTGATCCACCCACCTTGGCCTCCCAAAGTGCTGGGATTACAAGTGTGAGCCACCGCACCTGGCCCAGTATTTCTATGTTTCTGAATACTTACAGTATTCATACTGTCTCCTCAAATGAGAAGAGAATGATTGGCGTGATGGAAAACATAAAGACCCCTAACTCTGCTAGGTTTTTTATTTTCAAAAAGAGATTGAGTCTGGCCTCATTTAAACTGCTACCAAAGAATGAGAATAACTGTGAAAGAAGCTCCCTCCAGAGGTGAGAAAGCATGAGAATTATTTACATTTATAATAGTAACGAGGTTACAAAACTATACGATCACCTCTGCTAAGAAAACACAGTTTTCTATGTCAGGATTTGTTGGGGGATTTTTGTGTGCTTGTGAAAGCTGGATCTAGGGGACATGTAAACAACTTTGGCTGGCAGTTTGGCCCTATGATTAATGGACACCAAATAGACAAATACAGAATTGAACCTAAGAAAACACAGAACAGTACTACATCTACTAGAAAGGCTTACATTAAAAAGAAAACCTGACAATACCAATATTTGGCAAGAATCTGGAGCAGGTATCGTGCTTATACACTGCCGGTGTATGAAGTTCAAGAATCAGAAAAACCGATCAAGGATATTAGAAGTCAGAAGAATGGTTACATCTATTTTGAGAGAGTGTTAGTGAAAAGAAAGGGATGCCACACATGGTGGCTCACACTCGTAACCCTAGCATTTTGGAAGGCTGAGGTGGGAGGATCACTTGAGCCCAGGAGTTTGAGACCAGCCTGGGCAACACAGAATACCCCATCTCCCTGTCTTTTTTTTTTTTTTTTTTTTGAGATGGAGTCTCACTCTGTCACCCAGGCTGGAGTGCAGTGGTTTGATCTCGGTTCACTGCAACCTCCACCTCTCGGGTTCAAGCAATTTTCCTGTCTCAGCCTCCCAAAATGCTGGGATTACAGGTGCCTGCCACCACTCCCAGCTAATTTTTGTATTTTCAGTACAGATGGGGTTTCACCATATTGGCCAGGCTGGCCTTGAACTCCTGACCTCAGGTGATCCACCTCCCTCGGCCTCCCAAAGTGCTGGCATTACAGGTGTGAGCAACCGCACCCGGCCCCTATCTCTTAAAAAAATGAAAAGAAAGAGAAAGAGAGAGAGAGAGAGAGAGAGAGAGAAGTAAGAAATACAAACAAGGCATTGATAAAGGCGAGAAGGTAAAATAAATAAATAAATAAATAAATGCAATTAAAAAAGAAGACATTAATCCAGTGAAGTCTTTTTCTTTGGCTTAATAGCAGAAAACAACAGATAGAACACACATCAATCTACACTGTCTCATGGTTACATGAACTTTCTGACTCTGCCACAAGTTAGCACGTGGGGATCTTGACCCATCTTACCATCCCACAAGATATGCTGGCCCACTGAACTCATGACATCAAACTAATAGGGCATATGGAGTAAAAAATAGCAAGTATCTTACACGCTTTAGGAAATATATGTATACCAGAAGGTAGGGAGGCTCAAGTACAAAGGCTTTTCACTTCACTGATATTTCTTGGTGTTTAGTGATCTTCCATACAGGTGCTCCCTTCAAAAGGAAGGACAAGTTGCTTTACTTGTGCTACCTACCCCTAAACCAAAGGAGTCACATCACTTAGGTGAATTTAGAGACAACATTGATCATATTTAGGTTACTGCTCTGACCTCCTTACCTGGTCACTTGAAATGAAGCCATATTTGAGTAAGATTCAGAGGAAGAAAAGGTTCTCCAGCTGGTCCAGTCTGCAGTGCAACTTAGTCCTTGCGATCTTTATAATGTTCAAAGTGTTTGTGGCAGACTGAGCTGCTTTATCATCTGTGGCACGTCTGATAGGAGAATCACAGCAGAGGCCCTCTGAGCATGCCTTTTGGCAGGTAAATATTCTCTCTGAGAATCAGCTCTCAGCTTGCTGCTGGGCCACAGACACAGCATGATCATGGAACTCAGCATGATCACAGCATAATCATGAACTGGCTATTATCTGGTCTTCCTAGGTATGAAGCTGGTTCATACCTAGGACATAGATCCATTATCAAGTAGAAATGACATATACAAAATGAGGCTAGAGCAGATCCTGAAAACACAAATGGCTCCTAGCACTCACACCACTACTTCTGCTGCATTGCTATTTCATCTACCACTATAACCAATGAAATGGGCCTTGTTACCAGACTGCAGTAGAATAAAGTCATGATTAGTTTGTAGCTGTCTTCACCTGATGTGCTGGCATTAGAAGGAAATGGGCTGCTGTGCTACTGTGGCCCCCAATCAAGAGTGACCCTGAAGGACACTGGGGATAGTCAGGACCTCAAGAAATACAACTACTTGACTAGTTTTCCCAGAAGGAGAAAGAGGTTAAGAATCTACACTGATTTGGCCGGGCCGGGTGGCTCATGCCTGTAATCCCAGCACTTTGGGAGGCCGAGGCGGGTGGATCACGAGGTCAGGAGATCGAGACCATCCTGCCTAGCATGGTGAAACCCCGTCTCTACTAAAAAATACAAAAAAAAAAAAAAAATTAGCCAGGCATGGCCGCACGTACCTGTAGTTCCATCTGCCTAAACCTGGGAGGCGGAGCTTGCGGGGAGCCAAGATTGCGCCACTGCACTCCAGCCTGGGTAACAGAACGAGACTCCGTCTCAAAAAAAAAAAAAAAAAATCAGTCTGAGGTTAATGGTTTGGCTAGATGATTAGGGAGTTAGAAGTGATATTAAAATGAAGTTGGAGAAGTATAATGTGGAAGAACTTCTTAAAATGGTTCCCAAATGTGACAATATCTGTCATGATTCAGTTGCAGACCACAGATACCACTCTACTTAATTTAAAGGAGACGGGCGTTATTACCTGGGATCACGTGGCTTGCACAATATTTGTAAGGGGTAGGGGAAGAAGCTTTAGGTGGAGCTTGTAGGAGCACTCCCCACCCCCAGAATCTCACTGATTCTGCTATGCTTGGAAGCTATGGCTTCCACTGCAGGAAACCAGCAAATCAGCACACTGGTAACCACAGAACCACACTTCCTCTGTCATAATTCACAGCAGCAAAGTGAATACTTCATATCCCGCCTCTTTCTCCACATCACTCAGTTAATTGGGTTTCACATTCAAGTCTCATGGAAATATACCTGACTGGCAAAATCTCAATTACCTCTGAAACCATAACTGTAATAGGATCTGAGACATACAGCTTTTATCTTTCTCGACTCTCAGTATAGAAAGGTATGAAGGAGTTTAGAATGTATGTTGAGAAAACCAATCTACTATAATGAGAACATCTGTGCCCGGTGAGTAGAAGAGAGTATCAACAATCAGATAGATAAGATGAACTGCTTTGTGGATAGTATCCGCCCTTTCCCCTAGTTACACATGAGCTTGTGAACAAAGTGACCATGGGACCACTGATGGAGGCAATGCATGTTGAGCGTAAAGGCTCAATCACGTAGACATTCTCACACTAAGACTGACCTGGCTACCGCCAATTTGGACCTCTTCCTTCATGGACAGGGCAGTAATTTATCTTCATTGTAGAAGAAACTTACTTTAAATTTCTATATATTTTTCCTGCTCACTGTATTTTTGCCAGCACCATCCAGAAACTTACTGAATGACTTATAAGGTATTCAACATAACATCCCACACAATGATGCTTTTGGCCAAGGGAGTACTTTTACAGTGGAAGAAGTAAGACAGTTGGGATACACAATTCAACTCTTCTGGGATTCCTTATTTAGTTTTATTGTATATTCCAGCTAGTCTTATAGAATAGGCTTATTGAGGTCTTAGTTATTTTGCCAACTGGAGACAACATCTCATAAGATTATAGTGGTATAAGCAGGGTACGGTGGCTCACGCCTGTAATCCCAGCACTTTGGGAGGCCAAGGTGGGTGGATCACTTGAGGTCAGGTGTTCGAGACCCGCCTGACCAACATGGAGAAATCCCAGCTCTACTAAAAATACAAAATTAGCCGAGCGTGGTTGGCACATGCCTGTAATCCCAGCTACTCGGGAGGCTGAGGCAGAAGAATTGCTTGAACCCAGGAGGTGGAGGTTGCAGTGAGCCACGATCACACCATTGCACTCCAACCTGGGTGACGAGAGCAAAACTCTGTCTCAAAGAAAGAAAGAAAGAAAGAAAGAAAAAAAGATTAGAGTGGTATCCTACAGAAAGTGACATAAGCTCTGAAATAGTGACCAATTTATGTGGAGCATTTCTCTCATACCCAAAAATATACAAGGGTGGGGATGAGATATATAGGTGAGGTGGTACCTCTTACAATTACACTTGTGGCTGGGCATGGTAGCTCACACCTGTAACCCCGGCACTTTGGGAGGCTAAGGCAAGGGAATCTCTTGGGCCCAGGAGTTCAAGACCAGCCTGGGGAACATGGCAAAATCCAGTCCCAACAAAAAGTACAAAAAATTAGCAAGGCATGGTGGCACGCACCTGTAGTCCCAGCTACTTGGGAGGCTGAGGGGTGGGAGGATGGCTTGAGCCCGGGAGGTTGAGGCTACAGTGAGCCATGATCATGCCAACCCGGGCAACAGAGTGGGACCATTTCTCAAAAAAATAAATAAATAAATAAATACGCTTGTATCTGTAACAAATTACTACAAATTTAGAGGGTAGAAACAACATATATTTATTATCTTACAGCTCTGGAGTGCAGAAATCCAAAATGGGTCTCACTGGGCTAAAATTAAGGTGTGGACAGGGCTGTGTTACTTTTGGAGGCCCTAGGTGACAAATCTTGCCTGTTCCCTAGGCTTTTTCAACTTCTGGAGGTTGCCCACATTTCTTGGCTCATGGTCCCCTTTTCAAAGCCAGCAATGGCTGGTCGAATCTTTCCCATGGTGCAGCGCTCCAATACTGCCTCCCTCTTTCTTTTAGAAGGTAACCACTGGTGATTATATTGGGCCCACTTAGATAATAGAGGATCATTTTCCCATCTTCAGGCCAGCTAATTAGCAACCTTAATTCCATCTGCAACCTTAATTCCCTCTTGTCATGTAACATATTCATAGGTTTTGAGGATTAAGATGTGGACATCTTTGGGAACTATTATTCTCCCCAGTACGTCAACTCTGAGCTCTGCTGGTGAGAAATATTCCACCAGCAGGAACAACAGTTTAGGGTGACATGGCCACTGGCCACGTTGGATTCTTCACTGTAGTATATCAATGGGGAAAAAAGAAGTTATGGTATTGAGTCATTAATCCTGATTTTTGCAAAGAAATAAGATTGTAGTTACACACTGGGGTCAAGAGGCATATTGATGGGACAGAGGGGATTCCCTGGGGTACATCCTCATGAAACCATGTTCAGAACTAAAAGTTAATGAAAGACTTCTTCAACCCCTTGAATAGGCAGGACCACCAAAGGCTTGGATCTCTCAGAAATGAGATTTGGGTCATATACTGACCAGCTGAGGTTCTGCCTAAAGGCAAAGAGACCACGGAACTAGTAGAGAGGGCAGAAGTCATAAATACCCACAGCCTTCTGATCAGTTGTGGAAATGAGAATGGTAGCCTCTTTCCATATTTCTTTCCCTGATTTTTCCTAAATATATTCATATATCTTAACTGATTTCCCTTTTTTCTCTCTTATTTTTTTTTTTTTAAATAAATGATGTGTTGGCCAGGCATGGTGGCTCATGCCTGTAATCCCAGAACTTTGGGAGGCCAAGGCGGGCAGATCACTTGAGGTCAGGCACTCAAGACCAGCTAGCCAACATGGTGAAACTCCGTTTCTACTAAAAAAAATATAAAAATTAGCCAAGCATGGTGGTGCATGCCTGTAGTCCCAGCCACTCATGAGGTTGAGGCGTAAGAATTGCTTCCACCTGGGAGGTAGAGGTTGCAGTGAGCTGAGATTGAGCCACTACACTCCAGCCTGGGTGACAGAGCAAAATTCCATCTCAAAAAAAAAAAAAAAAAAAATGATGTGTTGGTGATTGATAACATTACAAGCTAATCTACAAAGATATCAAGACAAGACTGGGCAGAACTAGGAATAGGCATCCACAAGACTCCCTGGGCTTGGAACTGGATGTAGTGACTGCTAAAATCTGAGGCTATTTTGAGGGAGGCAGTAAGTGATTTTCATTTGTATAAGGGATGTCCAAAGTGTGCTGGACAGGAATATTTTTTTTTGGAAGAGTTAAGTATGGGAAGAAGGATATATGTGGATAACAGGCAGTAGGAGGGACTTTCTGAGCCTTGTTCTGTGAACTGCACAATTTAATTTCAACCACTTTATTTTCTGCTTATGTTAGCCAGAATTCATTTTTCTTGCTTGCAGCTGGAAACCCTGACTGATACAGGGTCCCAGCCTGTCTTACCCTTTCTTCTGTCTCTTAGCACCTGTCATTTTCTTCTTCCTAAAACACAGAAAGGGTAGATCACTTTATTCTGTCATCCTATGCAAAAATCTCCAATGACAGAGTAAAATCCGGACACCTTACTCTGAAATCCATGTTTCTCACCAGGTTAATGCCAAGTTACCTTTCCAAATGCATCTTTGCCTATTCCCTTCTAAAAACCAGCATTCAAGCCAAATTGGCTCCTTACTGCCTTGGGAATCACCAAGAACATCAAAATGTAACTTTTACACAAAGGAGGGTAGCCTTCTTTGGCCACCCAGTCCTCAAAGAAGTCTCCATATACAGAACTCCTGTCTATGACATTGTACAGAGGGATGCAATGCCTCATGATATGCTTTTGTTTTTATTGGTATCTTGAAAGCTACATTAAAAAAACCTGTGAGCTTCTCCAAGCTAAGGACCATGTTTTATTCATCTTTATAGACTAGAACCTAACAGAGTGTCTGACAGCTACAATTATTAGGGTTTTAAACAATTCAGATAAATTTCAGTGCCTTTTTTTTTCTTTTGGCGAGTAATAGTACTGATATAGTACTAAACATGAAATCTGTTCTTCCACCAAGGGAGGGAAGGGGCAGTCATCTGCTTCATGGGCTAGATGAAGAGACTGAAGGATCCACCTGCTCCTCGTACCAACTTTCAACCCAATTCTACATTTCAGCACCACACCCAAACCTACCTTCAAAAGTCTCTGGGGTGTCTAAGAGGGTCAGAGTTCTGTGTATGAACCATTTTGGTTCCTTCTGGGCTACCCACCTGCATGCCTAAGTTTCAGCTTTTTCTGCTTTGCTGTTAGGTACCTAACACCATCTGTTTTCTGGCTTCCAAAATGTTGTCATCATCCCCTGTACCTTCTCTTCTCATCTTTTCTCCCATTCCTTTATTTATTTATTTTTATTTTTTAGAGACAGTTTCGCTCTGTTGGCCAGGCTGAAGTGCAGTGGCACAATCATAGCTAACTGTAGCCTCAAATTCCTGGGCTCAAGCAATCCTCCCCAGTAGCTGGGACTGCAGGACTGAGCAACTATGACTAGCTAATTTTTTTTATTTTTACTTTTGTAGAGACAGGGTTTCACTATGTTGCCCAGGCCTCTGGCCTCAAGCAATCCTTCTGCCTTGGCCTCTCATAGCCCTGGGATTATAGGTGTGAGTTACCACACCTGGCCCAAACACCTTAATTCTAAGTAAAGTTATACTCTAGGCCTAAGTTTATTTCAAAACAAGAGAAACTAATCACTCATAATTTTAGAGCCTCCCCAAAGTAATTAATTTGATTTACACACATACAAGCCACCACACCTGGCTAATTTTTGTATTTTTTGTAGAGATGGAGTCTTGCTATGTTGCCCAGACTGGTCTCAAACTCCTGGGCGCAAGCGATCCTCACATCTTGGCCTCCCAAAGTGCTGGAATTATAGGCATGACCCACTTTGCCCAGCTGATTCCTTTTTTCATCTATTGTGTTTTTATTTTATTAATAATTTTTATACAACCTCTGCAATAGTAGGCTTGTATTGTTGAAAAAAGAAGCTGCAATCACTACTAAGTCAATCCAACTGAGTTTATTTAAGGGATACAGATGTCAGAACAAGCAGGCAGCACAAGTAGGTCAGTAATATTTTCCTGGACAGAAAAGTGGGTTTTCAAAATCCTAATGGGTAGGGTTGCCAGATTTAGTGAATAAAAATACAATGTTTTATCTAGCAATCTACAAACAATGGACCACAATTCTAGATGAGAACTCTTGAGTGAGTTGAGCATCACATCTGTCTTTCTGGAGGGCTCACTGTCCCTCTTCTGGCCAAATGTTTCCTACACGAAGCTGGAGTTTGTTTGGATAGGTACCAGCAATCACATCATCTGAGCCAGTTATACCTCATTAATCTTGGACTTAAAGGATAACCAGCCTGAGGCAGGCTCGGTGGCCCACACCTGTAATCCTAGCACTTTGTAAGGCTGAAGCAGGCAGATGGCTGGAACCCAGGAGTTTGACACCAGCCTGGGCAATATAGGGAGAACCTGTCTGTACAAAAAATTTTAAATTAGCCAGGCATGGTGGCATATGCCTGTAGTCCCAGCTACTTGGGAGTCTGAGGGTGGAAGGATTGCTTGAACCCAGGAGGCAGAGGCTGCAGTGAGCCGAGATCGCACTACTGCACTCCAGCCTGGGCAACAGAGTGAGATTCTGTTCAAAAATAAATAAATAAAAATTTAAAAATAACCAGCCTGGACAACATGGCAAAACTCTGTCTCTACAAAAAATAAAAAAATTAGCTGGGTGTGGTGATGCATGCCTGTAGTCCCAGCTACTCAGGAAGCTCAGGTGGGAGGATTGCTTGAGTCCAGGAGTTCAAGGCTGCAGTGAGCTACAACCTATTAAAAAAAAAAAAAATTCCAACAGGGCTAAACAGTTTGGTCAAGTATAGTGTGCACACAGGCATGAACACAGATTCATGTTTATAATGTTGAATATGCTGGACGTGGTCAACCTCTGCATACCTCTTCAGCTTCATTTCTCACTATTCTCCTTTCTTTCTGCCCTCTGGTCACACTGGCCTTCTGTCTGGTCAATCAGATCACCAGGGTTTCTCCTGCCACAGGGCTTTGTGTGCAGCTGAGCTTTCTAAACCTTACACCAGTAATGTTTACAGGTGTGTCAAGAAATGATTCCTGTCTACCCTGGGGTGAGAACAGGTGGGGACTGGGTAAGTGGCTGGTGTAAACAGAGGACAAGGACAGTGAAAAGGGTAACTGTTAGGAAGTACTAGATTAGGTGTCCCTCTGCCTACCAGGCTTTATGCTCTACTACCTCCTACTTATTTTCAGATCTCAGCTCAAATCCCGCTTCTCAGGGAAGTCCTGCCTAATCTCTCTGACCATAGCAGATCTTAATACATGTCTCAGATCACCCAGGACCTTTCCTTCAAAACACTTGAACATTTCCATCAAAATGCTTAAACATAAAAATATTATCATAATTAATAATATTGCTGTTAGATTTATTTTTATTTCATTTTATTTATTTTTCTTTTGTTATTATTTTTTTGAGACAGGGTCTCACTCTTGCCCAGGCTGTAGTGTAGTGGTGCTATCACAGCTTGCTGCAACCTTGAACTCCTGGGCTCAAGTGATCCTCCTGCCTCAGCCTCCCAAGTAGCTATGACTACAGGCATGTACCACCACACCTGGCTATTTTGTTGTTGTTGTTGTTTAGTACAGATAAGTTTTGTTATATTGCCCAGGCTGGTCTCAAACTCCTGAGCTCAAGCGATCCTCCTGCTTCAGCCTCCCAAAGTGTTGGGATTAAAGGCATGAGCCATTGTGCCTGGCCAGTATTTATTTGTTTTTTAATAAGCTGGTAAGATGTACATTTGTGTTTTGTGTGAGTATGGTATTGTGATTATAATACCATACTATTATAGTAATATAATACTATATATTAGTATATAGTATGTACTAGTTATAAAATAGAAACCATGGTGATCTGGGGGACCAGACAAAAAGCATTTGGATGTGAAACATCCACATATGAATTAATTGCCTG
This sequence comes from Hylobates moloch, assembly GCF_009828535.3. Taxonomy (NCBI): domain Eukaryota; kingdom Metazoa; phylum Chordata; class Mammalia; order Primates; family Hylobatidae; genus Hylobates; species Hylobates moloch. Next base: position 41,737,602 of record NW_026652295.1, on the reverse strand, counting down.
CACTCAGGGTTTCTCCAAATTAAAGGTTAAAAAGGATTATTAGTGCCTCATAGAAAAAAGGTAGGGGCTATACCAAAAGCAATTTTTATTCTCTAGGGTTGTGTATTAGCTATCTGCATAGCAAATTACTCCCAGATTGGCAGCCTAAAACAAGCACTTTTATCTCACAATTTCTGAGGATGAGGACTATGGAAGTGATTTGCTAGGTGGTCCTGGCTCAGGGTCTCTCATGAAGATGCACTCAAGATATTGGCTGGGGCCACAGTCATCTGAAGGCTTGATATACTTGAGTATCTGCTTGTGAGATGACTCACCCACACGGCTGTTGCCTGGAGGCCTCAATTCCTTGCTTCTGTTGTCAGGAGACCTCAGTTTCTCACCACATGGGGTTTTCCACAGGGTTGCTCAACATGGCAGGTGTTTTCCCCCAAAAGCATATGATCCCAGAGAGAGAAAGTGTGCTCAAAATGGAAGCCACAATGGCTTTATAACCTAATCTTGGACACGATACATTATCACATCTGTCATATTCTATTGGTCACACAGACCAACCTTTGTACAGTATGGGAGGAGCCTATGCCAGGGAGTGAATACCAAGAGACAGGGATCATTAGGGGCTATTTTGGAGGCTGACTAGCATATCTGAGAAACAAATTGCTTGTTAGCACACATAGTGCTATTCAAGCTTCACATTTCTTAGGATACAGGTTTGTCTTCTGTCTCTAGCTCTTTTAATTGTGAAAAATTACATGTATACATAAAAGTGTATAAAAATAAATGTACAGAACGGGTGTGGTGGCTCACACCTGTAATCCTAGCACTTTGGGAGGCCAAGGTGGGTGGATGACCTCAGGTCAGGAGTTCAAGACCAGCCTGGCCAACATGGTGAAACCCTGTCTCTACTAAAACTACAAAAATTAGCCAGGTGTGGTGGCGCATGCCTGTAATCCCAGCTACTCAGCAGGGTGAGGCAGGAGAATCACTTGAACCCAGGAGGCAGAGGTTGCAGTGAGCCGAGATCGTACCATTGCACTCCAGCCTAAGCTACAGAGCAAGATTCCACCTTTAAATAAATAAATAAATGTACAGCTAACTGAGTTATTAAAAAGCTAGTATCTGTGGAAAAACCACCACCCAGATTAATATATGGAACAATCCTCCTCCCATTGTTCTGTCTAATTACAGTGTCCTCCCTTCCATCCTCAGGGTGACCACCATGCTGATTTTTACGGTTTTTAGCTTCATTTTCTTTATAGTGGTTTACCACTAAGAATGTACTCCTATTCACTGTAGTTTAGTTTTGACAATTTAGCCGGGTATGGTGGTAATCCCAGCACTTTGGGAGGCTGAGGCAGGAGGACTGCTTGAGGCCAGGAGTTCAACACCAGTCTAGGCAACATTGTTAACCCTGTCTCGAAAAAAATAAAAATAAAAAAGAAAAAAAATTATCTGAGCATGATAACACATGCCTTTAGTCCTACCTACTTGGAGGTTGAGGCAGGAGGATCCCTTGAGTCAAAGAGTTTGAGACTGCAGTGAACCATGATTGGGACACATCACTCTAGCCTGGGTGACAGAGAGAGACCCTGTCTCAAAATCAAACCAAACCAAAACAAAAAAGCTATATAAATGGAATTATGCAATGTATTGTTTTGCACCTATTATCTTTAACTCAACATTATGTTTTTCAGATTCATTTATGTTGTTGAGTGAAGCAGTCTGTTAATTTTCAATGCTGAATAGTATGCCATTGTATAAACATCCCCAAATTTATTCATTTTACTGTTGTAGAATATGTGGACTTTTTTTAGTATTTGGCAATTACAGAGAAAGCTGCTGTGAACGTTCTTGTACGTAACTGCTGGTATACCTTGTATGCATTTCTGTAGGATATATACTTAGGAACAGAATTGTGTAGTCATTTTCAACTTTAATAGAAATGCCAACCTGTTTTCCAGAGTGGTGGCACTGATTTACACAGTGTAGAAGAATGTCCCTTGTTCTACATCCTCACCAATATCTGCAATGTTAACTATGTTGGTGTGAAGTGCTATTTTGTTATGGTTTTAATTTACATTTTCACGATTGAGGTTTCATATATTTAGTAATCATTTGAATATCCTCTTTTGAGCGCTTCTTTTTTTTTTTTTTTGAGATGGAATCTTGTTCTGTCGCTGAGGCTGGAGTGCTCAGCGTAATCTTGGCTCACTGCAACCTCCACCTCCCGGGTTGAAGCGATTCTCCTGCCTTAGCCTCCTGAGTAGCTGGGATTACAGGCACCCACCACCACCCCTGGCCAATTTTTTGGTATTTTTTAGTAGAGATGGGGTTTCACCATGTTGGTCAGGTTGGTCTCGAACTCCTGACCTCAAGTGAGCCACCCGTCTCGGCCTCCCAAAGTGCTGAGATTACAGACATGAGCCACTGTGCTCGGCCAAAGTTTTTTTTTTTTTTTTTTTTTTTTTTTGAGACAGAGGTTATGGATGTAATAGTGATACATGCATGATTAAATCCACCATGTTTAACAGAAAATCATATTTTCTCTCTTCTTCCTTTTCCAGAGACAGGGTCTTGCTTTGTTGTCCAGGCTAATCTCAAGCTCCTGGGCTCAGGTGAAAACTCCTGCCTTAGTCTCCTGAGTACCTGGGATTATAGGTACCTGCCACTGTGTCCAGCAGAAAAATCATATTTTCTTTTCTTTTTTTGAGATGGAGTCTCACTGTGTCACCCAGGCTGGAATGCAGTGGCAAGATCTTGACTCACTGCAACCTCCGCCTCCCAGATTCAAGCGATTCTCCTGCCTCAGCCTCCTGAGTAGCTGGGACTACAAGCGTGCTAAGGTAGCTGGACTACCATGCCCAGCTAATTTTTGTATTTTTAGTAGAGACAGAGTTTCACTATGTTGGCCAGGCTAGTCTTGAACTCCTGACCTTAGGTGATCCGCCTGCCTCGGCCTCCCACAGTGTTGGGCTTACAGGTGTGAGCCACCGCGCCTGGCCAGACTCATATTTTCTTTCTTTGTTTTTTTTTTTTGTTTTTTTTTTTTTTTGAGATAGAGTCTCCTTCGTCATCCAGGCTGGAGTGTAGTGGCGTGATCTCGGCTCACTGAAAACTCTACCTCCCGGGTTCAAGCTATTCTCCTGCCTTAGCCTCCCGAGTAGCTGGGATTACAGGCACCCACCACCATGCCTGGCTAATTTTTTTATTTTTAGTAGAGACAGGGTTTCGCCATGTTGACCAGGCTGGTCTCGAACTCCTGACCTCAGGCGATCTGCCTGCCTCAGCCTCCCAGAGTGCTGGGATTACAGGCATGAGCCACCACGGCTGGCCTCAGAATTGTATTTTCTAATTAGTTATTACTGGCGTGTAGGTAATATTGGTAATATTAGAATATTACCATTCCAGTCACTGAGCAGGGAGTGTCTAGGCTCAGTTCTTGTTTAAAGACTGTCAATATTTTTATCTTCCTGCCCACATGGCACATTCCCATGAAACTTAGCCCCAAGCAGAAGGTTGGCAGTAATTTCGTTCAGCTTGCATGTAGGGACAGGCATGTCCTTGGCTTTAAGCTGAAAATCCGTCCCAGGTCCTCCACCTCCTGAGGAGCACTTATATCTCCATTATCTCACAGGAGCCAAATCTCTAACTGCTACCCTTGATTCTAGACTCATTTCAAAGCCCATGAGGTCCATGGGGAGGTGGTTATCTCATTTCAGAGTGTATTAGCTGTCTTGAGCTGCTGTAACAAAATACCATAAGGTTGGGTGGCTTCAACAACAGGTGCTTATTTCTTACAGTTCTAGAGGCTGGAATGTCCAAGACCAAGGTGCTAGCCAATTTAGTTCCTGGTGAGTGCTCTCTTCCTGGTTTGTAGACACTGCCTTCTCACTGTGTGCTTGCATAGCAGAGAGAGGGCATGGGTGTCTCTTCCTCTCTTTATAAAGACACTATCATCATGGGGGCCCTACCCTCATGACCTCATCTGACCCTAATTACCTCCCAAAGGACCCTTCTCCAAATAGCATCCTATTGGGGGTTAGGACTTTAACAAATGAATTTGGAGTAGTGGTGGGGGGAACACAATTCAGTCCATAGCATACAGCCTAGGTCTCCTTACTTTTCTTTTTTAAGGTTTTATATGTCATTGCGATATGTCTACTATGGGGTGGTGTGTGTGTGTATGTGAAAGCCTTTACATATTTTACCATCTTCATCAGAAGTCTCATAAAAATTTCTTGAATTGATGGCAGACAACAGTGACAGTATGTTAACTGGGTTCTTCCTATTGTCTCTGGAGTTTCAGCAAAGGCCTCAAAAGCAGAAGGCAATACAACAGATGTCAGGTACCCCCATTTCCCCATCTTAAAGGGTGATGATAGAATATGAACTAGTCTGCCAGAATTACTAATCATCCACCCTCTATATAAGATAATCAGGATTGTGTTAGAGAGTTACCTGTGGGCTCTGTATTTCCTCTCCTGCCACTCTGGGGTGGGAGAGGGGTTTCTCCCCTTGCCTGAAGCCAAGTGAGATAAAGTCTTCCACTAGAACCTCTTAGAATGTTTGGCTTGTGTCTCCTGGAGTTTGGAGATGCACAGGGATAGTGTCTTAACCCCCACCTGGGGGAAGTCCAAAAGCAAGATGCTGGCTAACTGTGCTGGGATGGTGAATAAGGTGGGAGCCATGGGGAGTGAGCTGCACTGCCTTCGCCACTGGGGCAAAGATGTGTGAGTTATCCTGTGAGCCAAGTGGGCCCACAAGCTAACCAACTTGGAGTCATTTAAAAGGGATCAGTCCCATGAGAGATAACCAGAGAGGAAAGGGACTCCTGCCATGGGAGTCAGTTTTACATGGAGTGAGCCTCCTCCAGAAGGCCAAAGACTTGGGGGAGGGGAGTCATAGACAGTGAACCAGAGGAGGACCACTGCCTAGCTCCCAGCAAGAGAGTTCTAAAAAAGCCCACAAAGGTGCGTAAGAGAGAAAAGCCAACATTTGTGATTCCTCCTCGTCCATAGGGAACCGATTTTGGAAGATAACAACATCCTGTACTAACCAGGAAAGTCTGTGTTCTTTCCCTTCAATCCCTTCTCCTCCTGGGAGGAGGGGGTCAGAAATAGCAGCTAGCCAGTGGGAGAGGAGGAGCAAACTTTGAGGAGCAAAGGCAGGGATGTGGAGAAACCTATCATACCACTTTTAATATAGCAAGCTTCAAGTCTGAAGCAGGTAAAAGCAGGGGTAGGGGAGAACCTTTAGCCTGAATAAAGTTTAAAGTTTTGTTCTGTACTATATATTTCCTATTGCAATATGACTACTCTTATGACTGAAAAATACTTGAAAAATGAAAGGATCTGCAAGAGATTTCATGCAGGACACAGAACTATGCATAGAGCAAGTGTGAAGGGGAAGCAGAAGAGTTTTCTGATTATACACCGTGTCTCCTCCTGACTTGAAACACCCCAGCTCCTTTGACAAAAATACTCAGTATTAGAAACAGGTTGAGGAGGAAAAGTTGATACAGAATATAACAAACATGATTTAAAATTTATTGACTCCAAGTATTATACACACTGATTTACATTTTTTTCACATTTATTAAGTCCCACCAAAAGTATGGGTAACCAAAATCCATATATACTCTAATAAAGACAGGGCATACACCTCTGGCATATTTTTATTATTTTTTTCATTAAAATAAGTTAGTGGTTTCTTATTTTATATAAATTATATAAAACGTGAAGCTGGGTGAAAGTAGTCAACTAGTAAAAATTTTATACATTTTTACTAAGTATATGCCATTATAACAACGTATGGAAATGAATATATATATATTATATATATGGATGTATTTTTTGAGAGAGGGTCTCACGCTGTCACCCAGGCTGGAGTGCAGTGGCATGATCACAGCTCACTGCAGCCTCAACCTCCCGAGTAGCTGGGGTACAGGAACGTGCCACCACACCCGGCCAATTTTTTTTTTTTTTTTTTTTTAAGAAATGGGGGGGGGGGGGTCCTTCTACGTTGCCCAGGCTGGTCTCGAACTCCCAGGCTCAAACAATCCTCCTGCCCCGGCCTCCCAAAATGGTGGGATTATAGGCATGACCCTTTGCGCCTGGCCCACTTTTGTATTTAGGATGCAGAGCCCTGAGATTGGCATCTAGGAAAATTCTGGGCTTAGGCCAGGGGAGGGGGCATGCCTGAATCTCTTGCAAAAACTCGCGACGCCTCCAGTCTGTCACGATGTGGGCCCCTGGTAATGAAGGACTTCCACCATGACCACAAGTACTTTAGTCAGAAAACAGCTCGAAAACGTGTGAAGAGAGTCCACCAAACAGGCTTCGTGTGAGCAACAAGGCTGTTTATCTCACCTGGGTGCAGGTGGGTTGAGTCTGAAAAACGAGTCAGCAAAGGGTGGTGGAATTATCATTAGTTCTTATAGGTTTGGGATAGGCGTACAAAGTACATTCTTAAGGGCGGGGGAGAATATTACAAAGCACCTACTTAAGGGCGAGGAGGAGAATATATCCTGTCAGTTAGGGTGGGGCAGGAACAAATCACAATGGTGGAATGTCATCAGTTAAAGCTATTTTCACTTCTTTTGTGGATCTTCGGTTGCCTCAGGCCATCTGGATGTACACGTGCAGGTCATAGGCGATATGATGGCTTAGCTTGGGCTCAGAGGCCTGACAACGTGTATTTTGGGTTTGATTCTGGCCCACCACCTCCACCTCGTACCTTCCTATCCTCAATTTCAACCTCCAGAAATTAGGCAAACTGGAAAGTAAACTGATGCGGGTCGTGTTGCTTCAGCAGGGGACAGGACTTCGGTGGGCGCTCCTGCCGGGGTCCGTAACCTCCGACACAGCTAACGTTTACAGGCCCGTTTATATTATCACGAATGGTTTTCAACCATTTCGTGGCCATCCCTAAATTAAGAGGCTTGAGGGGCGACAGGAAAGAGCGAAGACACCTCCGCACGGTCTCCAAACCCCTAAGTCCCGAGGCCTGGAGCATCCCCGGAAAACCAGGCTCCTCTCCAGAGAAGCCCTCCCTTCCGCCCCGCCCACCCCGCGCGGAGGCCACAGGGGTCACGTGGCCGCCGGGGGAGGGGGAAGTGGGCGGCTCTGTGGCCGCCATCTTGAGGATTCGGAGGCGGGGCGTGCAGAGCTCAGGGCGCGCGCTTCGCTTCCCCTCCCCTCGCCCAGCCTCGCACCGGCGTCTGCGCTCCTCCCCACTTTTCTTGGTTCCTGCGGCCGCTCCCTGAGTGGAGGAGCGGGGAGCCCCGGAGGCGGGGGGGTGTGTCGGACGCGTGCTCGCACCCTCCAACCGCCAGCCGCGGGGGCGCGCTCGGCCGGGCCCCCGGGGCGACGCGGGGCCGAGGAGAGGGGGCTGCTCCCGCGGCTGAGGCGGCGCGCAGCGGCCGAGGTGGCGGCGGCTGCAGCTGCGGCGGCGCGCTCCGGGCCTGCGTCTAGGGCGCCCCCGGGTCGGAGCTGTCGCTGTGGCCGCCGCTGCGAGAACCATGTACCGCAGCAGCGCTCGCTCCTCCGTCTCTTCCCACCGGCCTAAAGACGACGGCGGGGGCGGCCCGCGCAGCGGCCGCAGCTCTGGCTCCTCCTCAGGCCCGGCTCGCCGCAGCTCACCGCCGCCTCCGTCCTCTGGCTCCTCGTCGCGGACCCCGGCTCGCCGACCCCGCTCGCCCTCAGGGCACCGCGGCCGCAGGGCCTCGCCGTCCCCGCCACGGGGTCGTCGCGTCTCCCCGTCCCCGCCTCGGGCCCGTCGCGGCTCTCCGTCGCCACCGCGGGGCCGACGACTCTTCCCGCCGGGCCCGGCCGGCTTCAGAGGCAGCAGCCGAGGGGAGTCCCGCGCCGACTATGCCCGGGACGGCCGCGGAGACCATCCAGGCGACAGCGGCAGCCGGGTAATCCCACCCCTCGTCCAGGACTCCCTCCATCCCCCAGCCCCCTCGCCCGGAATTCCCGTTTCCAGAAACGCCCGGGGCCTCCAGGCCAGGGTCCTAAGCGCGAAGCCTCCGGCCAACTCCCTCGAGGATGCCCAGCCTGGAGGCTTCTGTCAGACCCGGGAGCGTTGACACAATAACGGACTCGGGAGCGCACGGGCGTCCGGTCGGGAGTGCGCGCTCCGTTCCTTACGAATAGGCTGTTTCTTTCACGCCGGGTGAGGTGTGGAAAGTTTGCCAAGGCGAGGGGCATTTCGTCCAAACCGTGTGCCTTGGTACTTTTTGTAGAGTTGACGTGTCCTTGGGGTTCCGTAGTTTTCATCCCCTTACACCTGAGCTGCATTCCTGGATCTTAGGGGAAAAAAGCCGAAATATTCGTTTTTGTGGCGAGTTAGGGACGCTTGAACCCTACCAGGCTTTACGTCGAGTGTAAACTGTTAGCTTAAATGAATTGGAGCTGCTGCTTTGGAATGAAGTATCGAGTTCTATGCCAGGAATTATGCCTAGCCTTTCACTTTACACATTCTTTTAACTCTCACAACTCTTTGAAGTGAGGCAGTTAATATTATTCCTTGTTGTACAGCCGAAGAAGCAACCCAGAGAGGTTCAAGTAACTCGACTAAGGTGACACGGCTAAGTGGTGGAGCTGTGATTCAACTCAGATCCGCCTGGTTCCCCAAACCTATGATTTGAACCTTTGTGTTTTCACTGCTAGAGGAACGGAGCATGAGGTTAAGTTTAGTTTTAGAAATAATGTTGACCTTTAAACCATAACCACCACCCCAAGAGATTCTCTAGGTAGAGTCTGGTGTTTGGGGATTTGTTTTATTTTTAGTTCATCAGTCTTTTTTTTATTATTATTTGAGAAAGAGTCTCACTCTGTTGCCCAGGCTGGAGTGCAATGGCATGATCTCAGCTCACTGTAACCTCCGCCCCCGGGGTTCAATCGATTCTCCCGCCTTAGCCTCCCAAGTAGCTGGGATTACAGGTGCCCGCCACCATGCCCGGCCTCTTTTTTTAAACTTACTAACAAAGTTCTGCTTTTTTGAGTGGCTCTCTAACATGTATGTAAGTACTGTGAGTACTTGGTCATGGGTAAATTGATTTGTCACTATGTTAAGATTTTCAGTTGAGCAGTGCCAGTGTGGGTGGCAGTCACTACAGAGGAAGCAAGAACAGAATGCTTGTTTACACAACCTCCTTTTCTTCTCCAGTGCACAGTGTATTTGCTCCAGTCTTTTCTGTCTGAGTAAATAGCATCATCCATTGTTACATCAGAAACAGTCATTATCTCCCTTCTTCCCGCATCTGATTTGTCAGATTATCTCATCTGTCTAACTCGTTAGCTTTACCTCTAGAATACATCCCCAAAACTACCCTCCTCCTGCCATCACTCTGGTCTAAGCCCTATTACCTCTTGCATGGATTGTTGCATTTGGCTTCTCTACACTCCGCTCTTGCTACCCTCCAGTTTATTCTGGAGGGTACACAGAAATCAAATTGATTTTTAAGCCCTCACTTTATATATTTGATATGTATTTATTGAGCATCTACTTTGCATTAGGCACTGTTCTGGACTACCCTGGGGATACAACAAAGTGCAAACCAGACAAAAACTCCTATTCTTATAGAGTTAATATTCTAGCAGGTAGAGTTGGATAATAAGATGAAGTTAGAAATGCCATGGTATGTTAAATGTAATTAAGTACTAAGAAGGACTAAGAAGTACTAAAATAGGGCCGGGCACGGTGGCTCACGCCGGTAATCCCAGCACTTTGGGAGGCCGAGGCGGGCAGATCAGGAGGTCAGGAGATCGAGACCATATTGGCTAACACAGTGAAACCCCATCTCTACTAAAAATACAAAAATTAGCGGGGCTTGGTGGCGGGCACCTGTAGTCCCAGCTACTTGGGAGGCTGAGGCAGGAGAATGGCGTGAACCTGGGAGGCGGAGCTTGCAGTGAGCCGAGATCGTGCCACTGCACTCCAGACTGGGGGCAACAGAGCAAGTCTCAAAAAAAAAAAAAAAAAAAGGACTAAGAGCAGAGAAGGGAGTTACAGTGTGTGTGTGTGTGCGCGCACGCGTGTGTATGTAATATAGTCTTGCTCTGTCACCCGGGCTGGGATGTAGTGGTGTGATCATAGCTCACTGCAGTCTCAAACTCCCACGCTCAAGCGATCCTCTCACCTCAGTCTCCTGAGTAGCTGGGACTACAGGTGCGTAACAACATCCCAGCTGATTTTATTTAAAAAAGTTTTTTTGGTGTGGGGAGGGATTTCACTATGTTGCCCAGGCTGGTCTCAAACTCCTGGCCTCACGTGATTCTCCTGCCTCAGCCTCCCAAAATGCTGGGCTTACAGGCATGAGCTACCATGCCTGGCCTGGGGAGTTAAAATTTTTGATAGAGTAGTCAGGGAAGGCCTCTTGGGAAGGTGATTTTTGAATAAAGATCTGAAGGAGGTGAGGGTGTGCCGTGCAAGCATCTGGAGGAAAAGTGTAGTCAGATGATGTCACTATCCTGTGTAAAACCCTCCTATAACTGTTAATTGCACTAAGAATAAAATCCAAATTTCCCAACTGTGCTTTCTGCCTATCTTTTCCTCTTCTGTCACTTTGCTGCAGCCACACTGGCCGCTTTTCTGTTACTTAAAATATACTAAGCTCAATACTGAGGTGCTTCTTTCCTTTGCCTGAAACATCCTTCTACCTGTTCTTTGCAAGGCTGACATCTCATCCTTCAGGCCTCAGGTTATCACCTGAGAAAAACCTTCTCTAACCATTCTATCTGACGTAACTCCTTTTATGATACCATGTTTTAATGACTTTATAGCACTTACCAGAAGTACTTTTTTTTTTTTTCTTTAAACTTGTTTTTGGTTTACCTCCTTCACTAGAAATATGTAGGTTCTGAGAGCAGGGACTTTCTTCACTTCTTTTTCCCCATGCCCAGTAAGAATGAGAGGTCACTGTTGAGGAGAGTTAGAGGTATGGGCTTATATCTCTAAGAAAATGACAGTTTTTTAAAAATGCTTTATTTTTGGTATAGTGTCTTACCATAACCATTTCTCACCTTGTTGAACCCCAACTTTGTAGGGTTGTTTTTTGTTTTTGAGACAAGGTCCTGCTCATTGCCCAGGCTGAAGTGCTGTGGTGCAGTCATGGCTCACTGCAGCCCTGACCTCCCAAGCTTAAGCTATCCTCCTACCTCAGCCACCTGAGTAGTTGGGACCACACCTGGCTAATTTTAAACTTTTTTTATAGAGATGGAGTCTGTGTTGCCCAGACTGGTCTCACATTCTTGCCTGGGCCTATACACCTCAGCCTCCCAAAGTGTTGGGTATACAGGCATGAGCGACCATGCCTGGCTAACTTTGTAACTAGGGAGGAGAGTTTTTGGATGTAGGGATGTCTTGACCCTATTGACTAACCATATTATCCTTTACTTTTGTAGAGACGCTCTCCTGGTCTGCGTTCTGACTCTTTGGAAAAGAGCTTAAGGATCACTGTTGGCAATGACCACTTCTGTGTTAGCACACCAGAACGGCGACGGCTTAGTGATCGGCTGGGGTCACCAGTGGATAATCTGGAAGACATGGACAGGTAGGCATCACCTAAGGCAGGGCATACTATACTAGTACTTGAAGGCAGAAATGTTGCTGTTTTCTGAATGATATATTTGAAAGGATGGTGCCAGCTCTAAAGTTATTTCCTGTGCCACGTGTCCAGTACAAAATAAAACGTTGGGATAGAATTTCTAAGTGGGAAGAGTATAATGATGTGTAGACTCTGTTGCTGAATAAATCGTATAGAAAAAAAAGACTTTAAAAAGGTCATCCGAGTCTGACTAGAAAGAAGAGGCTGAGGGGACATAATGAGAGTCCCCCAAAACAAGAACAGTTGAGATGGTATAGATTCTAAAACAGTGAAACTATGAGCGGTCCCTTCTCCAAAGAAAAGTTCTGGACAAAATGGGAAGACTTTTTAAAATGGTATTATTTTTTAGCTTATCCAGGCTGAAACATAGATTCAGAAAGGGTTAGGTAAGTTCATGTCTAATATATGTGTGTATGTGAAATAGATAAAGTATTAATAGAAAGCTAGAGACCTTCAAAAATGTTTAAGTTCAGTTATTATTTTAACAGCTATTGAGTGCTGAGGAAGGGTAGATACACTCAGGAGACTTGGATATAGACCTCAGGTACTAGGAACTTAACCATATGTAGATTGTAAATAATCACATTAGGTGTTTTTCATCTCGCAAAAGTCAAAGTATGGATGGGAGTTCAGGAAAGCACTCTTACTCAGAGCTGAGACCATGACTGTTGTGGTCTCTGCCCAGCACATTGGGAGTTTTGACAAATGATTAGCAGTAGCAATAAATCAATGTAATGTAATTTCAAACTGAGACTGTCGCTTGCCATGTTGCACAGAGCATAGCTAGGCGGGTGGGGGAGAGCTGGGCAGGAAGTCTGAGGACCAGTTTTGCCGTTGGTAATACCTCAAAGTTCCATTGGCTGTGGATGCAGTGAAGCAAGGCAGAACAGTGTTTTTTTTTTTTTTTTTTTCAGGCTTAATTCACTTTATATTTCTTGTATAAAAACCCTATGTTGTAGCCACAGCTGGAGCCTGCGTCCTCTGCACAGAGACTCTGGTGTGTGTCTCTGAATGAGGTATCAGTGAATTCCTGATAGGGAGACTTGGTGAATCCCGTCTCCTTCCAGAGATCGGGGGTCAGGTAGCTGTAGGTCTTAGAGATGGCATCGAAGGTGGCCTTGGTGAAGTTGCCCAGGGTGGCAGTGCAGCCCCTGGCTGAGGTGTAGCAGTCATCATTACCAGCCATCATGAGCAGCTTCTTGGGCACAGGGGCTGAGATGATGCCAGTGCCCTTGGGCACAGGGATGAGGCGCACCAGCACAGAGCCGCAGCGGCCTGTCACCTTGCAAGGAACAATGTGGGGCTTGTGGATCTTGTTCCCCCAGTAGCCTCTGCGCACAGGGAGAATGGAGAGCTTGGCCAGGATGATGGCCCTGCAGGTGGCAGTGGCCACCTTCTTGGAGCACTTAACACCCAGACTGACGTGGCCATTGTAGTCCCCGATGGCAACAAACGCCTTGAACCTTTTGCACTGGCCAATGTGGGTCTGCTTCTGCACTGGCATAATCTTCAACACCTCATCCTTGAGAGAGGCCCCCAGGAAAAAGTCAGGGATCTCAGATTCCTTGATGGGCAGGGAGAAGAGATAGTTCTCCAGGGACTTGATCTTTATGTCCTTAACCAAGCAGCCCAGCTTGGTGACAGGCATCCGCTCCTTATCCTTGGCCTTGCCTCCATGAGCTCCGCGGCCTCAGCCCTGTCCACGGCTGCAACCCCAGCCCTTCCACGGAAGCCACCGCGGTTTCTCATCCCAGGGTCCCTGGGGCCTCTGCCCCCGCCCCACCCCCTCCACCTACATCATCTGCCATTTGGTGTTTTCTCAGAGAAGAAGCAAGGCAGAGTAGTCTTATGTCATACAACATTGAAGCTTCTAAAGGGCTTCAAGATATGTGACTGTATCAATTGAGGCAATAGCCCTTGCCGTTCTGGCTGCTTCTGTTTGGGGAAATTATTGAGTAGGTAGTCTGGGTAGGTGGTACATAGTATGATGGTCTTCATTCATTTTTTTTTTTTTGAGACAGTCTCGGCTCACTGCAAGCTCCGCCTCCCGGGTTCACGCCATTCTCCTGCCTCAGCCTCTCAAGTAGCTGGGACTACAGGCGCCCACCACCACGCCCGGCTAATTTTTTTTTATTTTTAGTAGAGACAGGGTTTCACCGTGTTAGCCAGGATGGTCTCGATCTCCTGACCTTGTAATCCGCCCGCCTCGGCCTCCCGAAGTGCTGTGATTACAGGCATGAGCCACCGCGCCCGGCGATTGTCTTCATTCTTTGCTGAGGTTTTGAGTTAGCTTCAGCAGTTCCTCTTCTTAGGCCTAGGATGTCACTTCCCCTTTGCATAAACTTTGTTATGCACGTGTGCTTCAGATAGAACTAATTGTATTTTTAAATTACAAAAATTAAAATTTTTCCTCTTAGGGAGTTTGGGGCAGCAGTCTTCTTTCTAGAATCATGTGTTTCAGAGGCACAGGTCTATTTTAGATAAAAGTGAGATTAAGGTTCTAAACAGAGATACAAGGCCATTTAAAAAATACTGTTGCCCCCTACACATTTCTCTTCTTTCCCTTTTGTTCAGTATGGTTTGTGTGGATAATTACTGTCCACTAAAACCAGGCCATAGGACCATTGGCATACTCAGGTTGTCTCCTGACAGTGAGTCTAGTCTTCAGCCAATGATACAGGCCATTTTTATCGTTTGTATGTAGATGTTGGGGCCTGGCGCAGTGGCTCATACCTGTAATCCCAGCACTTTGGGAGGCTGAGGTGGGCCAATCACTTTAGGTGAGGAGTTCGAGACCATCCTGGCCAACATGGTGAAACCCTGTCTCTACCAAAAATACAAAAATTACCCAGCGGTGGCGCATGCCTGTAGTCCTAGCTACTCCAGAGGCTGAGGCAGGAGAAGCTTGAACCTGGGAGGCAGAGTTTGCAGTGAGCCCAGATTGTGCCACTGCACAGAACAAGACTCTGTCTCAAAACAAAAATGAAAAAGCCTATGTAGATGTTTATTTTTTAAAAATTTATTTATTTATTTATTTTTATTTATTTTTTGAGACAGAGTCTTGCACTGTTGCCTGGCTGGAGTGCAATGCTACAATCTCGGCTCACTGCAACCTCCGCCTCCCAGGTTCTAGCAATTCTCCTGCCTCAGCCTCCTGAGTAGCTGGGGTTACAGGTGCGGACTACCACGCCTGGCTAATTTTTTGTATTTTTAGTAGAGATGCAGTTTCACTATGTTGGCCAGGTTGGTCTCGAACTCCTGACCTCGTGATCCGTCCACCTCGGCCTCCCAAAGTGCTGGGATTACAGGCGTGAGCCACCGCGCCTGGCCCCTTTTAAATTTATTTTTAAGAGACAGGGTCTCACTCTGTCACCCAGGCTAGAGTGCAGTGGCACGATCATAGCTTAGTGTAGCCTCTAACTCCTGGATTCAATTGATTCTCCTGCCACAGCCTCCCAAGTAGCTAGGAATACAGGCACACACCACCCAATGCCCAGCTAATTTTTCAAATTTTTGTAGAGATGGGGTTCTCACTGTGTTGCCTACGCTGGTTTCAAACTCCTGAGCTCAAGTGATCCTCCTGCCTCAGCCTCCCAAAGTGATGGGATTGCAGGCATGAGCCATCATGCCTGGCCAGCTGTTTGTTTATTTATTTATTTTTTTTCCTGAGACTCTAGTATTCTTTCTCTTCCTTTATTGAATCTGTTAAGTTTTATATCAGGTTTGGATGATAGCCAAGTTGGGTTTTAGTTGTCTTCACCTTAGCAGCCCTGTATGTAGGACTGTAGTTGTACTCAAAAGGGAACATGAACGGTAATGTGAAAAATTCTAAAACACTTGGCTTCTAAAGACTTGCGGATGTGAGGTTGATTTCTCCTGTTCATCAAAGTAATTTGCACATATAATGTTCCATTCATGGAGCTATTTATTTTAAAAAAAAATTATCTTTTTAAAAAAGACAGTGTCTCGCTCTGTTGCCCAGTGGCGTGATCATAGTTCACTGTAACCTCAAACTCCTGGGCTCAAGTGGTCCTCCCAGCTCAGTCTTCAGAGTAGCTAGAACTATGGGCTGCACTACCACACCTGGTGAATTAAAAAATAAATTTTTAGAAATTGGGTTTCTATCTATCTATGTTGTCCAGGCTGGTCTCCTGACCTCAAGTAATCCTTCTGCCCTGGCCTCTCGAAGTGCTAAGATTACAGGTGTGAGCCATTGTGCCCAGCTTATCGCCTAATTCCTTCTCCTTATTCTGACAGATTGAAGGAGTGGGATTTTTTTCCCTCTGATTTACTTTAGGGAATAGAAGCAAACAGCTTTCTCGGGGCATTTTTGGGACTCATCAACAGAAAAGAATGGAGAGTTTAGGCTCTGAAGGACCTTTTAAAATATATATACATTTTTAACAGCTTTATTGAGATGTAATTTGTATACTATATAATTCACCCATTTAAAGTGTACAGTTCAGTGATTTTTGGCATATTCAGAGTTGTGCATCCCTCACTACAATCAATTTTAGAACATTTTTATTAAACCAGAAAGAAGCTCTGTTTTAGCCATTACTCCCTCCACCCTACCCCCAGCCATGGGCAATCACTAATCTACTTTCTGTCTCTATAGATTTGCCTATTCTGGACATTTCATATAAATAGAATCATATAATATATGGTCTTTTGTGATTGGCTTCTTTGACTTAGCATATTTTTTTTAAGGTTCATCCGTGTTTGTAGCATTCCTTTTTATTGCTGATAATAATTTATTGTATGGATATATCATGTTTTGTTTATCCATTCATCAGTGATGAATGAATGGATAACATTTTGATTCTTTTCACTTTTTGGCAATTATGATTAATGCTGCTCTGAACATTGGTATAAAAGTTTTTATATGGACATACATACATTTTTAAAAAACTTGTTTAACAGAGATTTGTAAACACAAAAATTTAGAATAGTACAGTGAAACCCCATGTCCTCATTACCCAACTCCAACAATCAGTTTTTTTAAATAGATAGACTTTATTTTAGAAAACAGTTGAACTTAACCAAGGCTTTCCAGGAGTATCCATCGCTGGACTCTTTCAGGGTATAGGAGATTGTACCCTTTTTAGGGCTCTTACTACAGCCAGTTCTTTTCTCATATCCTTTTGGAGTCCTGGGGAAGGAGGACATGAGCTTTTAATAAGCAGCCTGATTTCTGCCTATATATATGTGATAGCTTTTTTAAGAAAACTGTTTTTATGCCTTTTTTCTGTCTTATTCTACTGGAGATTCCAAGTCTGGACTGCAGCTTTTTGAGAGCCATCTCATTTATAGCTTCTTGATAGTTAGTACTGGATTAGATCTTGGGCTAGTATGCTGTTTCATGGTGACATGTAATAGTTCTAGTGGGGAGCTGAATGTGGGAGTGTGAATGAACTTGCCCCTCATCATGGAGCCTATGTTTTTTCTCGCTATACTAATATGATCAGAGACTTTTTGTATGGTAGATGGTGTTTTGGCAGTGGATTGACTCAACTCATGAACATTCCTCTCTGGAAATAGGTGTGTTTATGGCTGACGGACCTATAGAGAAAAATTTTTACCTCAGTTTGATTTCAGAAATCATCGTTGGTTTATTCCCATTTATTCCTATTTCATACTACATTGAAAACTCAAAATTTCCCAAATTCTTAGAAGGTGGGTAACAGAAACCTGGATTCCCACAGGTGGCATTCTTGTTAGAGAAGGTAAACAAAGTTTGTCCTTGATAACCTTTCATAAGTTTATTCCTAGGTCTACAACTTTGAACAAAGGCAGGCTGGTGAATAAGAAAAGGCAATGTTTTAAGGTTCTGCTGGCATAGTCTCAGAGACAGGAAAGCAACTACTAAAAAAAACAGGAAAAGTCATTTCTAGAAACTCACAAAAAGCAAAAGTAGCTACTAGAAACTGCAGAAGACACTAATAGTTACCATCCTCTAGATGATAATTCACTCTGGAATGTGAGTGACATGTAAGAACTTTTATTTTTTATTCAGATTACTTAGAAGTTTTCATACATAAAGTGCTAGAGGATCTTTATTCCTATCTATGATTTAAATCAGAAACTTTAGTTTTGTGTCATAGCCATAGCCCCTGAGAAGGTTAGCATTATTGGGTGTGGTGTAGAGTTCTCAGCTAAAAGAATAGTTGTCCCATCCTGAATTTTTACCTCATGCCACAAAGGTCTGAGACCTTTGTATTTAATGCAATAAAAATATATGGTGAACCAAACCATCACTTTCTCTTTTCTAAGCCCAAGATTAGCTGAGTGCTTGTAGATATCCAGAGAAGGCAAAGAGGGTGACAAAACAGGCTGTGAGAGAGCTTTGTGGGTTTTAATATGTGAACCATCAAGGCAAAGCATTGGAGAACCTTCTAAATCTTATGAGAAAATCATGCTAATTAGATAAACCAGTAGTTTTTTAAAAAGTTACCATATAGTGAAACACTTTTTTTTCCAATTGAATTATTAGAACCTTAATATACAGACTTAAAGTTGGAATTAGTATGATTTAACTGGGGTAGAAGGTCCAGAGCCCTGCTGGTTCTGCTTTTCTAGTACCTCCTTTCTTTTGGTAGCTCCTGAGCACTCTTTACAACCTCTGGAACACAGCTTTAAAACCATTGATCTGAGCCACGCGTGGAGGCTCATGCCTGTAATCCCAGCACTTTGGGAGGCTGAGGCGGGCAGATCACCTGAGGTCAGGAGTTTGAGACCAGCCTGGCCAACATGTGAAACCCCATCTCTACTAAAAAAATGCAAAAAGTCAGCCAGCGTGGTGGTGCACGCCTGTAATCCCAGCTACTTAGGAGGCTGAGGCACAAGAATCACTTGAACCAGGGAGGTAGAGGTTGCAGTCAGCCGAGATCATGCCACTGCACTCCAGCCTGGGCGACAGAGCAAGACTCTGTCTTAAACAAAACAGGCCGAGCGCGGTGGCTCATGCCTGTAATCCCAACACTTTGGGAGGCCAAGGCGGGCTGATCACTAGGTCAGGAGATCGAGACCATCCTGGCTAACGTGGTGAAACCCCGTTTCTGCTAAAAAAAAAAAAAAAAAAAAAAAATTAGCCGGGTGTGGTGGCTGGTGCCCATAGGCCCAGCTACACAGGAGGCTGAGGCCGGAGAATGGCATGAACCCGGGAGGCAGAGCTTGCAGTGAGCCGAGATTGCGCCACTGCACTCCAGCCTGGGTGACAGAGTGAGACTCTGTCTCAAAACAAAACAAAAAAATCCCATTGATCTGGACTGGTGTTTCTCAAACTTTAAAGTACAGACAAATCACCTGGAGATCTTGTTCAAATGCAGATTCTAGTTCAGATCTGCTTGGGGTGGAGCTTTGAGAAGCTATATTTCTAAAAAGTTCCCAGGTAATGCTAATGCTGTTTCGTCCGCACTACACTTTCAGTAGCAAAGAGCTAGAATTTAGCTTGTATGGAGTTGTGTAACTTGCATGATATTCTGCATACCCTAAGTCTAGTCAGAGAAATTACCCAAACAGCTCTGTCTAGATATGTTGGTAATATTACCTCTTGGTTAGAGGCTAAAGCTGCTTGTGCCCCTGGGGAAAGGGAGAGGAAATGTTCTTGGACTTCATGATTATAGTCTTTTGCCCTAAGCATTTTATAGCCCCCTTGACAAACACCAGTCTCTTAGCCTTGTCTGCCCTTGTTCTTTCCAAGTCCATTTGTTCAATGATGCTTCTCTTTTTCCTCAGGGATGACCTGACTGATGATTCTGTCTTCACTCGAAGCTCCCAGTGCTCTCGGGGTCTTGAGCGATATATTTCCCAGGAGGAAGGGCCTCTCAGTCCCTTCTTGGGACAACTTGATGAGGACTACCGAACAAAAGAAACTTTCCTGCATCGATCTGATTATAGTCCCCATATCAGTTGTCATGATGAGCTGTTGCGGGGAACAGAACGCAATCGAGAAAAACTCAAAGGCTACTCTATACGATCTGAAGAAAGGAGCCGGGAGGCCAAAAGACCCCGTTATGATGACACAGTGAAGATAAACAGCATGGGAGGGGATCACCCAAGTTTTACATCAGGAACTCGCAACTATCGACAGCGTAGAAGAAGCCCAAGTCCTAGGTTTCTTGACCCTGAGTTTCGGGAACTGGATCTTGCCAGACGAAAGCGAGAGGAAGAGGAGGAGCGAAGTAGGAGCTTGAGTCAGGAGCTGGTTGGAGTTGATGGTGGTGGTACTGGCTGTTCCATCCCTGGGTTGTCAGGTGTCCTAACAGCATCAGAGCCAGGATATTCTTTGCATCGGCCTGAGGAAGTATCTGTGATGCCCAAGAAATCCATTTTGAAGAAGCGGATTGAGGTGGACATAATGGAGCCCTCCATGCAGGTCTCTGCTGCATTTCTTGTAGGGCCTCTTGCTAGTCTCTCTAATATCTTAAAGCCTGGTTACTTTCCTGTGGGCTATGTTCCTAATGGTATCTTTGTAATATATGCTGGACCGACATTGTGAGCTACACCTTCTAGGACTCTCCAAACGAAACTGTAGGCCTTTTAATGCATCAGTAGAGGGTTCTATTGCTGTATATTAGGCTTTATATTAATAAATAGATATTTTGGAGAGTACTATAAGTTTTTTTCCTTAAATTGGATTATCCTTTGGCAATCTTTGAATATGGGTTTGTTGGAAATGAACCTTGAAAGGCAAGGGGAGGAGGTGATCTCAATTTTCTCATCTCTCTTTAGAGAGAAGACAAGATGTATGAGTTGTAGGACACTGGACTAGAAATCAGGTGATTCTGATTTTGGACCCACTTCTGCCACCAACTTACTGTGATTTTTAGACAAGTCACCTCACCATTCTGAGCCTTGATATTTTTCCCTGACCTGTGAAAGGATGGTGAGACCACTACTGGAAAGACCACTAGTTTTTAGCTGTCCTCTTAGGAGATAAAGGCTTCTGAAGAGGTTCCCTAGCAAAGGAATGCTGATGAGTTAGCGTTCCAGAGTTTCCTCTCCCCACTTCAGCCAAAGCAGCTCTTTTTTTTTCCTTTTCTTTTGGGGATCCATAGGAAAGAAAACAAGCTAGGGGATCTCTAAAATTCTTTTGAATTCAAATTCCTTTTAACAAATAGATAAAGGTGAGGATTCCATCCAGTTTGCCTCGCTTCCTGTTTCTCCTTAACAGCAGAAACATCTGGAGATAAGGGGATTCACATTTTGAATCTGGCTAAGGATACGTTTCCTCCCTTTTATCCATACTTACATCTCACCTGTTAATTCAGGAAGACCAAAGTATTTAAGTATTTATCTCAATTACTAATGTTCTGAGATTCTGCATAAGACTAAGTCAGTTGTGTTTGTCTTTGCAGCTTGAGAGTTTTTCCAGCAGTACCAGCTCCAGCCAGGATCACCCTCTCTACTCTGGGCACCCATCCCTTCCACTAAGTGGTGCTATTGCTGCTTTTGCCTCAGAGATCGAAAACAAGGGGACTATGGTAGAGACTGCCTTGAAGGAACCTCAGGGCAACCTTTACCAATGGGGTCCCCTTCCTGGGATTCCCAAAGACAACAGTCCTCTCAGAGAAAAATTTGGAAGTTTTCTATGCCACAAGGATAATTTGGATTTGAAGGCTGAGGGACCTGAGCGACACACAGACTTCCTGCTGCCCCATGAGAGAGCTAGCCAGGATGGCAGTGGTTTTTCCCGCATTCTGAGCATGTTGGCTGATTCTACTGGTACACAGGAAAAAAGGCGACGTAGCTTTCCTGACATAGAAGATGAGGAGAAATTTCTCTATGGGGATGAAGAAGAGGATTTAAAGGCAGAATCCCTACCAAAGCCCCTTGGGAGCTCTGAAAGTGAAGTTATGAGGCAGAAGGCAAGCTCCCTGCCGTCTTCAGCTCCAGCTGTAAAGCTAGAATCACTAGAAGAGACCAGTCCAGAATATGCGAAGATCCATGACTTGCTCAAGACAATAGGGCTGGATATTGGAGTAGCAGAGATTAGTCAATTGGCTGCACGCACCCAGGAACGACTTCATGGCAAGAAGCCATCATTACGCTCCTCAGCTGACCGCCGTTCCTCAGTTGACCGATACTTTTCAGCTGACCACTGTTCCTCAGTTGACCACCGCTTCTCAGCTGACCGCTGTTCCTCAGTTGACCACTGCTTCTCAGCTGATCGACGTTCCTCAGATCCCCACAGACTAGAGAACAGGGAGGCACATCATAGCAATACCCACTCTCCAGAGGTGTCCCATCCACACCCACCTTCTCCTGTGGATCCTTACCTGCTCACAAAAAACAGCCCTCCATTCCTGAAGTCTGACCATCCAGTGGGTCATATTTCAGGACCAGAGGTGGTTGGTAGTGGGTTTCAGTCATCTGTTGCAGTCAGGTGCATGTTGCCATCAGCCCCATCTGCCCCAATTAGACTTCCACACACTGCTGCTTTATCTCAGTTTCACATGCCAAGGGCCTCTCAGTTTGCTGCAGCTCGGATACCTCCAAACTACCAGGGACCTGCCATTCCCCCTGCCTCTTTTGATGCCTATAGGCACTACATGGCATATGCAGCCTCAAGATGGCCCATGTATCCCACCTCTCAACCGTCAAACCACCCTGTACCTGAACCACACAGGATAATGCCAATAACCAAACAAGCTACTCGTAGCCGTCCCAATCTCCGTGTGATCCCCACTGTGACTCCTGATAAGCCTAAGCAGAAAGAGTCTTTGCGAGGTTCAATTCCTGCGGCCCAAGTGCCTGTCCAGGTGTCCATTCCATCACTTATAAGATATAATCCAGAGAAGATCTCTGATGAGAAGAACCGTGCTTCCCAGAAGCAGAAGGTGAATATTAGCTTTGGGCATCCTGTGCCTAAGTCTTCTATTTTACCATAAATTTGTATATGTTTTTTAGAGGGGGCTGAAAATTTGTAAGGCTCTTTCGCTTGAATTCGTTTGGAGGCTGCTGTCATCACCTTAAGAAATGTATATTGTTCTCTGTTTTTCACACATGTTTTATCATTAGGGCTAAACAAAAGTCCGGCCTTGCGTCCTATTGTGATTGTCAGACTTCCTTTTTTAAGTTTAATTCTATCCAAATTAATGGTCTTCAAACACTGTAGATAGGAACTGGGAGCCTTGAAGTCTTCAATATAATTTCATAGTGGAGTAGGGAACCAAAATTGGGTGTGGTGAAGGAGAATCAGTAAACCTGTTTGATCCCAGTGAATTCTGTATTCTTACCCTGTAATGATTATGTGAGTTAAAGCTAATAACTAGTTGTTGCTTGATAATTGAAGCAAACCAAGAAATAAACTTTGCTTGTTCTGGTTTATCTTAGAGCCCAGTAGTAACAGCAGCATTTTTGACATGTTATTTATTTAAAAAATTACGTGTGTGTGTGTGTGTGTGTGTATGTATACGTATATTTTATATAGAGATGGGGTCTTCTCACTGTTGCCCAGGCTGATCTTGAACTCATAGGCTCAAGTGATCCTCCCCTGCCGGCCTCTCCCAGAGTGCTAGGATCACAGGCGTGAGCCACTGTGCCTGGCCTCTAAAGTCATTTTTTATATTATCCAGGTTCATTGGGTCCCCAGCCTGTGGGAAGAAAGCAGTGACTGGGGTAAAGATACAATAATTCTAATAATTCTGATAATTTAGAGCAGTAGATAATTCCTTATCTACATCAAGATAAGGAATACATAGTAGAAGAATTTTGAGTGGAAAAGTTAATACATACTATTAATTGTAAAGGTACTTATACCTAGCAACTCACTTTGTTTAGAAACATAAAAATGTAATGTATCTAATTAGGTTTGCTCATAAAAGTTAAGACCTCGCCGGGCGTGGTGTCTCATGCCTGTAATCCCAGCACTTTGGGAGGCTGAGGCGAGTGGATCATGAGGTCAGAAGATAGAGACCATCCTGGCTAACACGGTGAAACCCCATCTCTACTAAAAATACAAAAAATTAGCCGGGTGTGGTGGCACGCGCCTGTAGTCCCAGCTACTCAGGAGGCCATGGCAGGAGAATTGCTTGAACCTAGGAGGGGGAGGTTGCAGTGAGCCGAGATCATGCCACTGCACACCAGCCTGGGCAACAGCAAGATTCCATCTCAAAAAAAAAAAAAGTTCTGAAGAAAAATATTAGAGGGCCAGTCTCATTTTTTTCCAGTTAAAGAGTTTGGGCCAATTATTGGGAAGACAAAAAACACTTCTCTTAAGTTTCTATTGGACTTAAATACCCTGAACTTCAGTCTTTAGTTTTACTGAAGTCTTTTGGGAAAGGGAATAGGTTGAATATAGACAAAACTTTACAGACAGTGTTTGGAGGTCATACACTTTCTCTTTACTTTCCTTTTATAAATGTAGTCCTTAAGTCAGGGTGCTGATAATACGTAGGTCTATTATAGACACATACAGGCCTATTATATGCTGGTATAGTATAGACAAGCCATATTTGCTTTTTTCCATGAGGTAGTAGTATAGTTGAAAGATCATGAGTTTTAGGGCAGATAGACCTGGATTGTAAATCTACTCTTAATGTGTGACTTTGAGTATTCTACTTAATCTTGTACAACCTCAGTTTTCTGACTATAAAATAGAGAAAATGTTGTGAGGATTAAACAACATGCTACTCTGGGCCTACTGCCTATGGGTTATCCCTGGTTTGCAGGGAGCAGTGAAAATAAATAAACAACATGAAATATGTCCCTTACCTATAACACATATGGTTCCTTTATCCATGGTTCCCTTTGGAACTTAGAACCACTATCTAATAGTTGCTATCAGTACCCTAGATGCTTCCTGCAAAAAACAACCTTTCTGGATAGTATAGTTTTTGAAAAGATGGACAGTTCTATTCTAGAACTTAGAACAAAATATTACTTCGACTGTAAGGTCAGAGCCTGTGTGCAGGCATTTGGATCCTTACATTCAGATAATGTCTAGCATGAAGGCTTCTGGAAGAGAGAAATAGAAAAGAGAGTGTTGGAGGAGATGGACTCTCTTACCACTTTGTATTTTGCAGGTTATTGAAGAGAGGGAAAAACTAAAGAATGACCGGGAAGCCCGCCAGAAGAAGATGTACTATCTTAGGACCGAGTTAGAGCGGCTTCATAAACAACAAGGTATCAGCTGCTTTGCATGACTGCCTTTTTGTAATAACTTGCGTAGGAGACCCAGATTTGATACTCTCACACGGGTTCAGTAACCTGAAGCTTCATTAAAAAAAATTTTTTTTAATATAATTAAACTTACAAAAAAGTTGTAATAATAGTGCAAAGAATTCTCAGGTACTCTTCTCCCAGATGATGATGATGATTATTATTATTATTTGAGATGAAGTTTTGCTCTTTCACTCAGGCTGGAGTGAAGTGGTGTGATTTCGGCTCACTACAACCTCTGTCCCCCAGGTTCAAGTGATTCTCCTGCCTTAGCCTCCCAAGTAGCTGGGATTACAGGCACCCGCCACCATGCCCAGCTAATTTTTTTCGTATTTTTAGTAGAGATAGGGTTTCACCATGTTGGCCAGACCCGTCTCAGCCTCCCAAAGTGCTAGGATTATAGGCGTGAGCTACCACGCCCTGCCAGATTATTAACATTTTAATACACTTGCTATATCTTTTTCTCTCTGTCAGTTTGTGTGTATGTGTGTGTGTAATTTTTCCTGAACTTTTTTTTTTTTTTTGAGATGGAGCCTTGCTCTGTTGCCCAGGCTGGAGTGCAGTGGTGCAGTCTTGGCTCACTGCAACCTCTGCCTCCTGGATTCAAGTGATTCTCAAGCCTCAGCCTCCCAAGTAGCTGGGATTACAGGTGTGTGCCACCACACCTGGCTAATTTTTGTAATTTTAGTAGCGATGGGGTTTCATCATTTTGTCCAGGCTGGTCTCAAACTTCTGGCCTCAAGCAATCCTCCTGCCTCGGCCTCCCAGAGTGCTGAGATTACAGGCATGAGTCACCGCACTGGCCTTTTCTGAACTTTTTAAAGTAACTTGTAGATGTGATGTTCCTTTACTCCTAAATACTTAAGTATTTCCTAACAACAAAGAAGGTACATAACCTTAATACACTTATCAAAATTAGGATATTAGCAGTGATACAATACTATTACCCAGTCTACCAATCTTACTCATATTTCACATTGTCCCGTTAATGCCCTTTATAGCAAAAGAAAGTGCAAGATTATATATCACATTCAGTTTTCATATTCCTGTACTCTTTAATCTGAGTCATTGTATTTCATAACATTAACATTCTGGAAAATAAGAGGTCATATATTTTGTAGAATATCCCTTAATTTTGATTTTTCTGTTTCCTTATGATTAAATTCAGCTTATTCATTTTTGGCAAGACTATCACAGAAATGATGCTGAGTTTTTATCAGGTGTTGATTTGTCCCATTACTGGTGATGTTAACTTTAATTATTTGGTTAAGGTGGTGTCTGCCAGATTTCTCCACTATAGAGTTACTGTTTTATCCTTTTCAATTAATGTGTATCTTATAGAGGAGATACTTTGAGACTATGTAATTATTCAGTTACTCCTCAAACTTTCACCCACTGGTTTTAGCATCCATTGATGAGTCTTGCCTGAGCCAGTTATTGTGATAATAGTTATTTAAAAACTTTTTTTGAGACAAGGTCTCACTCTGTCACCCAGGCTGAAGTGCAGTGGCAGTGGCATGATCTCAGGTCACTGCACCTCCGCTTCCTGGCTCAGGTGATCCTCCTGAGTAGCCGAGACCATAGGCATGAGCCACCACGCCTGGCTAATTTTTTTTTTTTTTGGCTAGAGGCAAGGTTTTACCATGTTGCCAAGGCTGGTCTCAAACTCCTGAGCTCTGCGGCCTCCCGAAGTGCTAGGATTACAGGCATGAGCCACTGTGCCTGGCCTGTGATGGTTATCAAATAGTGATTTTTCAAGGTTCCTCATTCCTTCTACCTTTATTAGTTGGCTTTCTACTGTAAGAGGGAACTTCCTAACCCTCACTCCCATTTGTTTATTCATTTATATGAGTATGAATTCATGGATTCTTCATTTGATAAGTTATAATCTTTTATTATCATTATTTTCATGCTCAAATTGTTCCAAATCTGGCCAGTGGGACCCCCTGTGAGTTAGCTCCTGTGTCCTTTCAATATGTCTCCATCATTTTTTACTACTTTCTTTTTTCTTCTTTTTCTTTCTTTCTTTCTTTTCTTTTCTCTCTTTTTTTTTTTTTGAGATGGAGCCTTGCTCTGTTGCCCAGGCTAGAGTGCAGTGTGGTGCAATCTCAGCTCACTGCAGCCTCCGCCTTCCAAGTTCAAGTAATTTGCCTGCCTCAACCTCCCAAGTAGCTGGGATTACAGGCGTGTGCCACCATGCCTGGCTAATTTTTGTATTTTTAGTAGAGACAGGGTTTCACCCTGTTGGCCAGGTTGGTCTCTAACTCCTGACCTCAGGTGATCCGCCCGCCTCGGCCTCCCAAAGTGCTGGGATTATAGGTGTAAGCCACCGCACCTGGCCTTTTTTTCTTTTTTTTAAGAGACAGGGTCTCATTCTGTTGCCCAGGCTGAAGGGCAGTGGTGCTGTCATAGCTCACTGTAGTCTTGAATTTCTGGACTCAAGCGAGCCTACCATCTCAGCCTCCCAAAGCACTGGAATTACAGGCATAAGCCACAGTGCCTGATCTTTCCTTAAATTTGGCACACACACACACAAAAATGTTCCCTGATGCCTTCCTTTTTATTCTATTTCTTTATGCTTTTAGGAATTCACATACACAGTGAAGAAAAGAACATAACAAGGCTTCTAAATACTGATAGTATGAAAGAACAGAGTGGAGAAGATATAATTGCTTCTGTCTGGGTTTGGACTGTTTAGGGATGAGAAATTGAGTTATTTATCCTGTGAGGATTAACACCAGAGGATCTGCAGTTTGGAACAGGAGATAACATTAAATAAGCCAGCTGGGTGTGACGGCTCACATCTGTAATCCCAGCACTTTGAGAGGCTGAAGCAGGCAGATCGCTTTGAGCTCAGGAGTTCAAGACCAGCCTGGTGACATGGCAAAACCCCATCTCTACCAAAAAAAAAAAAGATAAACCAGAGGCAAAACCTAAACCTCATTGAAGAAGTTGTTAAAGTGTCCTTAGATCAGATAAAGTCAAATATATTACCCTCTAAGTAATTCTTCAGCCCTCTGAAGAGAGGACAACTGCTAAATTCATAGTTACAACACATTAATGTTTTTGAGAGACACACAAAATTATATATACTGTTATGGGAGTTCATGGAGCCCCTGAAGCCTGTCCATAAATCCTTAGCTAATAACCTTTACACAAAAGATAATGTCATAACCCATTCTTTACCTTCATAGAAGCTTCACTTACACCAACCCATGTGGAAGGAGAGTCTCACTTGCTCTTAGAAAAAAAATTGTTTTTTGAGACAGAGTCTCACTATCACCCAGGCTGGAGTGCAATGGCATGATCTTGGCTCACTGCAAGCTCCGCCTCCTGAGTTCAAGCAATTCTCCTGCCTCAGCCTCCCGGGTAAATAGAATTACAGGCGCCCACCCCCATGCCCGGCTAATTTTTTGTATTTTTAGTAGAGGCGGGGTTTCACCATGTTAGCAAGGCTGGTCTCGAGCACCTGAACTCAAGTAGTCACTCACCCTGGTCTCCCAAAGTGCTGGGATTACAGGCATGAGCCACCACGCCTAGCCGCTCTCAGAAACTTTTGTGGGCAAAGATTTTGTAACCATAAAGCCCTGACAGATTACTGCTTGTAAATGAGAAATGACTCATCTTATTTTCCCTGTACTTCTTTTTGTTGACATTTGACTGCTCAGGGGAAATGCTGCGCAAGAAACGAAGGGAGAAGGATGGCCACAAAGATCCTCTCTTGGTGGAGGTGAGTCGGCTTCAGGATAACATTATGAAGGACATTGCAGAGCTACGGCAAGAGGCAGAAGAGGCAGAAAAGAAGCAATCTGAACTGGACAAAGTGGCTCAGATCTTGGGAATTAACATCTTTGATAAATCCCAGAAGTCTTTAAGTGACAGTAAAGAGCCTACAGAGAAGCCTGGGAAAGCAGAAAAATCTAAGAGCCCAGAAAAGGTGTCATCGTTTTCAAACTCCTCCTCCAACAAGGTAACAACTCAATTTTTCCATTTCTATCATCTTTTTTTTCCCTTAGACTCCTATGGTTTTCTAACCATTTTCTTAACTTAGGTTTTCAAACTGTTCTTACTCTTGTTAATTATTTTCTTACAGTGTAGATCAGAGCATGGTACTCCTCTTCAGAATTTCAGCAGTTCCTTGTTGCCCGCAAAGAATCCAAAATCCTCAGTATTCAGGACCTTCTATGTTCTCGTTCCAGCATTTACTCCCTAACCCACTCCTGTCTGGCTTCTGATCTTCTCACAACTTGTATATACCCTTTTGGGGGGTTCATATTTAGCAACTATGTTCATGTCTAGGTCACTACTATGTTGCTAAAGTCAGTAGATACATTTTACTTCTCAAATGAGCAGCATTTGAGGCCAAGAATCACTTTCTCCTACAAATACTCTTTTCCCTTGGCTTCTGTCACACTTCTTTTCCTCATAGTACATTGTATGCTCCTGCTTAGTATCCTTTGCTGTCTATCTCTCGTGCATAATCTTTAAATTTTTGAGTTTCTCGGGGCTCAGTCCTTGCCCAGTTCTCCAGAATTTGCCCTTTCTTTCTAGGCCATTTCATCCAGTCCTATGCTAAAATGCCATGTGACAATTGCCAGTTTTATGTTCTAGTCAAATGAGTCTTCTGAGTGTCTAACAACCTAACTCACCATTTCCACTTCATTATCTCATAGGCACTTGAAATTGAGCATGTCCTAAACTAAATTAATGGTTGTGCTCAACCTCCTTCCAACTGTTTCT
Source organism: Hylobates moloch (assembly GCF_009828535.3). Classification (NCBI taxonomy): domain Eukaryota; kingdom Metazoa; phylum Chordata; class Mammalia; order Primates; family Hylobatidae; genus Hylobates; species Hylobates moloch. The sequence continues at coordinate 41,708,090 of NW_026652295.1, read as the reverse complement.
TCCTCCATTGTTATGCATTCTCAATGAATGGCATACTGTCCAACAGTTTTCATGCCAACAACTTAAAAGTCACTCTTAGTCTTCTGCCCTCCCTAACTGCTCCATACGCAATCAATTACAAATTCTGTCAGGTCCCTCTCCAAAGTGAATCTCGATTCCATCCACCTTATCATCTCCACTGACATTCAAGTCCAAGCCACATCAGTTTTTGCTTATGTTGCTATGTTAACTGTTTTTGCACATATAGCCAGTGATCATGATACTTAATCCAATCCCTTGCCTACCTCCTCAACCTCATTTCATGCCTCTTTCCCTCTTGCTGACTGTAGTTTCATTACTAACCTTTTCATTCCTCAAACGTATCATCTCCTCTCATCACCTCACATTTTCTGTTCCCTTTCTTTACCATGCAAATTGAACTCTTTCCTTATCTGCTCTTCTAACTAACTACAATGCATCCTTTAGATTGGATCTTAAATTACTTCCCTGATATCCTTCTCTGATTCCCTAGACTGTTAAATTTGCCTGATATACACTCCCATAATATCTTGTAATTTTCCTTCTTAGCATTTATGACAGATCTGATTTTATAATTAAATGTGTTCCCCTAATTTGATTTTAAGGTTCAAAAGTTACAGGGACTTTATATGTGTCATTGTTCAATATGGTTCTCAATACATAGCCCAGGGCCCGGCACATAGTAATGAATACTGCTGAAGAAACATTATATTACATCTTACACTGCGTCACCTCAAAATGCAATTTTCCAGATGTGCAATATCTGGTATTACACCTCTCTGGTTTTGCATAAATAATCCTATTAGCCTGGAATAATCTTTCTCCCAACCCCACTCACCCATTAAAGCCCAATTTGGATACCACCTCTTCCATGAAGAATTTCCAGAATTCCACCCAGATCTAGTCAGCCTTCTTTAGCACTCTGTAATTTGTTTCTTTGTAAAATTTATTTCGTTGTCTTATTTAAAGACTCTTCTTACGTCTGTCTCCACTAAATGAGAGCTTCTTTTTTTTTTTTTTGGTTAAAGATGGGGTCTTGCTATATTGCCCAGGCTGGTCTTTTTTTTGAGACGGAGTTCTTGCTCTGTCACCCAGACTGGAGTGCAGTGGTGCAATCTCGGCTCACTGCAACCTTCGCCTTCCAGGTTCAAGCAATTCTTCTGCCTCAGCCTCCTGAGTAGCTGAGATTACAGGCACGTGCCACCACGCCCGGCTAATTTTTGTATTTTTAGTAGAGACATGGTTTCACCATATTGGCCAGGCTGGTCTCAAACTCCTGACCTCGTGATCCGGCCTCCCAAAGGGCTAGGATTATAGGCGTGAGCCACCCTGCCCGGCGTTTTTTTTTTTTTTTTGAGACAGTGTCTTGTTCTGTCGGCCAGGCTGGAGTACAGTGGCGTGTGGTGTGATCTTGGCTCACTTCAACCTCCGTCTTCCAGGCAATTCTCCTGCCTCAGCCTCCCGAGTAGCTGGAGTTACAGGCGTGTGCCACCACACCCAGCTAATTTTTGTATTTTTAGTAGAGACAGGGTTTCACCATGTTGGCCAGGCTGGTCTCGAACTCCTGACCTCAGGTAATCTACCCGCCCCGGCCTCCCAAAGTGCTGGGATTACAAGCATGAGCCACTGCTCCTGTCCCCAGGCTGGTCTTGAACTCCTAGGATCAAGTGATGATCCTCCCGCTTCAGCCTCCCAAAGTGCTGGTATTACAGATGTGAGCCACCCCACCTGGCCCGAGAGGATAAAAGAGGAATCTTTTTTATCTTTGTGTTTCCCATGGCATACAATATGTCTAGCACATAGTACATCCTCAGTTAATGTTGAGAGGTAGGAAAGAGAATATATTCTGTATTATCACCCAAGCTCTATTTTTTTCCATGTCTTCCTAGGAGAGTTTTCTTTCTCAACCAGGTGGGCCTAGTCTTTTATACCTGGGTCTTGAGTCTAGGTAGGGCCTTTGATGGGAGAAGAATTTAAAAGCTCTGGTCCATATGTGTGGTGTGCGTGTGTGTGTGAAAGAGAGACTCAGAGGCTGGCAGAGATGATATCCTGGCTCCCTTCATGGCCTTCTCCAACAGTAGCCGGCTGAGGGTGCTGAGGTGCCTCGTTACAGCCTCATGAGAGTACAGGCCTAGGCTCCCCACCTGCCTCTGCTAGCCTGGGTTTGGGTGTGGTCATGGGTTTTGGCTGGCCTATTGTCTACAAGTTTTCCGTCTTGTTTTGCTACCCCTTTCCTGGGCTTCTGGCTGGAGAGAGGAGGTTTCTGTTGGGGCTTTTCTGGTCTGTGCCCATTGATATTTCCAGGTTGCCAGCTTCTTCAGCTCCAAGTCTGGAATATACGGGGCAAAAAGTGAACCCAGGAACTTACCACTGTGTGACTTCTTGGGTCCTGCGGTTCCTAGCCAATCTGCCACTTTCTGTTCACCTTTCAGAGTTTTCTTATGTTTGTTTCATACAGACTGTCTAGAGTTTTTAGCTGTACATAGCGGGAGGAATATGGAATTTTGTCTAATCTATCTTCCCAAAGGAGAAGACTCATCAATAATTTGTTAAGAGTGTGAAGACTTTAGCTGGGCATGGTGGCATGCGCCTGTAGTCCCAGCTACTCAGGGGGCGCAGGCGGGGGAAGATTGTTGAGCCCAGGAGTTCCTGGCTGCAGTCAGCTGTGGATTGCATTGCTGCACTCCAGCCTGTCTCTTAAAAAATAAAAGTGTGAAGAGTCTTGAGTTTGAGAACCTCTGCTCGAAAGGATACAAAGTGCAGTAAGTCACAAATTCTTGTTCTTGGGTTTATAATCTTGCTGTGAATGTGACATATTAGAAGTTTTTAGTATTTAGCACTTTATGTTAAATGATATTTTTTTTAATAAAATAAGCTATATCCAATTATTAAAAAATAAATAAATAAAATAAAAGCTCTGGTCCTTTGTAATTGACTTATACATTGGATTTCTATTCATATACCAACCCAATGATAATCTCTCATCTTGATTTGGGTGAGTCTTCATGGTCTCTGAAACTAACGGATATGTTACAATTCAGTTTTCATCTCAGCAGTAAGGAATATTATGTCCACAGCCTTTCTTTCCTACCTGTCCTTGGTATTTCTTCTGTCTTTACCTCTCTTTAAAATGTATAGTTGGTTTGAGGTTTTCTTTCCCTTTCTGTTCATTTCAGAAAAGCACATACAAACTTGTAATTTCATCTACCTAGAGACACCTATTATTATTACTTTTTTTTTTTTTTTTTTTGAGACAGGGTCTCTCTCTGTCACCCAGGTTGAGTGCAGTGACACAGTCATGGCTCACTGCAGCCTCCAACTCTCGGGTCCAAGCATTCCTTCCACCTCAGGCTCCCCAGTAGCTGGGACTACAGGTGCTCACCACCACCACACTTGGCTAATTTTTGTATTTTTGTAGAGTTGAGGTTTTGCCATGTCTCCAAGGCTGGTCCCGAACTCCTAAGCTCAAGTAATCTGCCCACCTCAGCCTCCCAAAGTGCTGGCATTACAGGTATGAGCCACTGGGCCCAGCCGAGACCACTGTTATTAATACCTTGGTGTATAATATTATTAATACCTTGGTGTATGTTATTCCAAATGCATTAATTTATTATTAATACCTTGGTGTATGTTATTCCAAATACATACACCAAGGTATTAATTTATTATGTATTCCAAATACATTAATTTATTATTAATACCTTGGTGTATGTTATTCCAAATACATACACCAAGGTATTAATTTATTATGTATTCCAAATATGTTAATTTATTATTAATACCTTGGTGTATGTTATTCCAAATACATACACCAAGGTATTCTGTCCATTAATTCACTTAACAAATACGTATTGGTCACCAATAAAGTGTCAGGAACTGGTCTAGATATGGGAAGTATCACACTGAACAGTATAGACAAGGTTCATATTCTCATTAAATAGCAGAAGACGATAAATAAATAAGTCCATGTTAGGTAATGATAAGTGCCTAAAAAAAGAAAACAGGATAAGGAGTATAGAGTGGTTAGAGAAAGTATTTTGGATAAAGTGATACTCAACGCTGTATGCTGATTTACATATCTTCGTTGATTCTTCAAGTGTATTTTATTAGTTCTTCTCAGTATATCATGAACATCTTTCCATGTCAGTAAATACACTTCTATAATACCATTTTTAACAACCTTATTTTTTGTTGTTTTGTTGCATGGTTAAGCATAATTTATTTAACCAATCAAATCACCTGTTGTTTAACATGATAATTTCCGTAGGATAAATGTCAAGGAGTGAATTGCTGGGTTAAAGGGTATGCAGTATTTTGAGGTATGTAATGTATTCCTAGATTATCTTCTAGAAGATGGTGCCAGTTAATACTCCCACCAGGAGTGTATGAACTCTCCCATCCCCTACCTGTCTGGTGTGATCTCTTTAGTGATTCTTGAATAGGATTCAGGTAGGGAAAGCGTATCTTTGAAACCCCAATTGTTTCCCTTTCTCTATCCTACCTTTTTCCCTGCATGAGCCAATATTCCAGGTACCCAGCTCTTCATCTTATATACTATAGAACCCCATTCATAGTGAGCCTCTGAGTTGCAAAAATTATCTTTTTTTCCTGTGCCTTACTCCTGAACATTAACCAGAATTCTCATTTCCTGAGTGCCTTGTTCCAGCTTGGTAATAAATTAATTCGTATTAAAATATTTGCTGTTGATAACTTTAATATTAAGGAGTTGATATATTTTTAAAAAGGATACATGTTAACAGTGTTAAATTTTTTTTTTTTTTTTTTTTTTTTTTTTTTGAGACAGGGTCTCACTTGTTGCTGAGGCTGGAGTGCAGTGGCACAATCTTACCTTACTGCAACCTCCGTCTCCTGGGTTCAAGTGATTCTCGTGCCTCAACCTCCCAAGTAGCTGGGACTACAGGTGCACACCACCATGCCCGGGTAATTTTTATATTTTTAGTAGAGATGGGGTTTCACCATGTTGGCCAGGCCTGTCTTGAACTCCTGGCCTCAAGTGATCCGCCCATCGCGACCTCCCAAAGTGATGGGATTACAGGTGTGAGCCACCACACCTGGCCTCTAAAGGTGTTAAATTCTAAAAGTGATATTTTAGGCAGTTAAGAATGTTTTTTCTAGATTCCTTTAAATCATTCTACATAGATGACTTTATCTATGTGTAGTTGTATAGTCTGCTTTATCTATGTACACCAACCCTTCTCTCCAGTTTTTCATACCAGGATGCATGTGATGAGTTCACTATCAGCTATTTTCTGCATTTGCTTTGCTTAGCCTGTCAATTACCCTTTCCATATTGGTTTTTCTTCCCTCCCTAGTCATCATAATTTTCAAATTTAACTGTTTAGTTGCATAGGTAACATATTCAACATTTACTAAAGGGTATACAGTGAAGAGACTCCTACCCATCCTTGTTCTCCACTTTCCTTCCCCAGAGGCAGCCAATGTTTCCACAACCTTGGCTGTTCTTCTAGAGATATTTTAGGCTATGTAAGTAAATATATTGCCATTATGATTTACTTTTTATGCTGTGATAGCACTATGAAGTCAAATAGTTCTGTGTCTTAGAGACATGTTTCTGTTAGGGTTCCCCCCAACTTGTGCAGCTTTAAACACTGGAAATACGGTCATATGGCCCTATTTCTATTATTATGGCCACTTACTATTTCTAAGAGAACACAAGTCTAGATTGCCTTGAATTCCTTGTAAGTACAGATTTTTCCCCTCTAGGAATCAAAAGTAAACAATGAGAAGTTTCGTACTAAGAGCCCCAAGCCTGCCGAAAGCCTCCAGTCAGCCACTAAGCAGTTGGATCAGCCCACTGCTGCTTATGAGTATTATGATGCTGGCAATCACTGGTGCAAAGACTGCAACACCATCTGTGGGACCATGTTTGATTTCTTCACTCATATGCACAATAAGAAGCACACACAGGTTGGTATCCTACTCTCTGTTATTTTCACTCCCACCCTCACTCTCTTCAAACTTCTATACCCCTATCTGCATTGCAAAGCCGGAAAAGGAAACATTCTCATATGGGCAGGAGCCCCAATCTGAAGAGCGAAGAGACACCAACAAAGGAGACACCATCCCCAGGGCTCAGTCCAGGGGACTTGGCTGTAACTAAACACCATGACAAGTGTAAGTGAGGTTTCTGCCTCTTTTGATTCCTTGAGTACCTGATTTTTTTGTTTCATTTTACCTTTTTCTGGTACTTGCTCTAACATGTGTTTACCTTTTCCACAGGTGATTTCCATTTAAACAGTTGGCAGAGGGGGTGGGGGTGGGTAGCTGGGGGCTTCTGGTCCCCTGGCCTTATTATGGGGGAAAAAAAAGAGAAACGTGGGTCATTGAGCTTTTAGTGCTGTTGTGTGAGCACATCTGCCTCTTACAAATAGACACTGGATCCCTACAACAGACCTTGGGCTTCAAAGACCCAGAGTGAGGCCAAGCAAGATGCCATAAAGCGTGCTGACAAGATAACTGTTCCTGCAAAAGGTATGTTTCCTTTTTGCCTCCTTTGTGGTTTCCTTACATTTAGTTGAGGAAGAGGTGTCCCTGAGCTAACATTCTAGGAAGCAGCATAGCATGAGACAGCCATTCCTTTTAACAAAGCCGCAAGAATGGCTTCTGTGTACAAAACAGTGTACTAGGTCCTGAAGCTATAAAGAGATCTATAAGACCATGATCTCTACCCATACGGCCAAAAATCTACTACTCACAGATGTTAAACATAGACATGTCACTTAAAACAGAATTGTCTTTGTCATTGGCTTATGGGCCCAAAATCTTACTTGTTTGGAATCCAGGTTAAAAAGGACAGGAGATGCAGTAATTTAACTGCCTTTTCAACTAAGAACTGTACAATATTTTGAGTCATTGTTATTAAGGGGTAAGTGGAGAAGCAGAAACTTCCTTTGTCTTTAAACTTTTCAATTTCTTTCTTTCTTTTTTTTTTTTTTTTCTGAGATGGAGTCTGTCTCTGTTGCCCAGGCTGGAGTGCAGTGGTGGGATCTCTGCTCACTGCAAGCCCCGCCTCCCGGGTTCACCCCATTCTCCTGCCTCAGCCTCCCGAGTAGCTGGGACTACAGGCGCCCACCACCATGCCTTGTATTGTTTGTATTTTTAGTAGAGATGAGGGTTTCACTGTGTTAGCCAGGATAGTCTCAATCTCCTGACCTCATGATCTGCCCACCTCTGCCTCCGAAAGTGCTGGGATTACAGGCATGAGCCACTGTGCCCAGCCCATAAACTTTTCAATTTCTTACCTTCACAAGTAGCCAGTGCTGCTACTGTATCCTTGAGATCTACAGAAGATAGTTTCCTCAGTAATTAATACCAACATGAGAGATCATCATAAAATGGTAATGGGCTATTTGGGAGTATAGTTTTTGTATCTCCTGAGATGCTTAGTGCTAGTTAGGGTTTGAGGAGACTCAGCAACAGGAATTAATCTGGCACAGGAAACTCCTAAATTAACCAGTTAATGTTCCCAAGAGGTAGAAGAAATAGAGGACTGTAGTTCAAGCCTTAGGTTGGAAAGACTGTGCCATTGGGATTCATCTAAATACTGCTTCTGACTTCAAAGTGGGTAAGGCCCTCTATACTGTAACCATTTTACTGCAAAGGGGTGGTGGGATTTCCATTGGTTGCTGTCATTCTGGGTGGAATCGACTTATTTCCTTGACTTTTTTCTACTTCTTCCAGGCTCTGAGTTTCTGGTTCCCATCAGTGGATTTTATTGCCAGCTCTGTGAGGAATTTTTGGGGGATCCAATTTCTGGGGAGCAACATGTGAAGGGTCACCAACACAATGAGAAATACAAGGTTGGTCTTTGTAGTAGGCTGTGGAGTTTCCAACTTTTCTGAAGTAATTATTTTGACTTTGTCAAATGGCGTCTGAGCCAGAAAAAGCCATTGACACTTCAAATTCCATATAACCTCTGAGTTCTCCTCAATCCTAGTGGGAGATGCTCAGCAGATAGCATCCCATATGTCCTTGAGGAAGATTATTCTGGGGATTTCTACTAAATGAATTCTAACAGTAGCAGGGCCAAGATTTTTTTCTCTTGTATTTTCACCAGTTTTTGAGCCTTTATCTTTTTTCTTCCCAGAAATATGTGGATGAAAACCCATTATATGAGGAGCGGCGGAATCTGGACCGCCAAGCTGGCTTGGCTGTGGTCCTAGAGACAGAACGGCGACGGCAGAGTGAGCTAAAGCGCAAACTTAGTGAGAAACCAAAGGAGGAGAAGAAAGAAAAAAAGGCAAAGGCTGTGAAAGAAGTAAAGGAAGATGACAAGGTCTCTGAGAAATTAGAAGACCAACTGTCTGAGGGTAGGAACTCCCCTGAAAAAGCTGAAAATAAAAGGAACACTGGCATCAAACTCCAGTTAAAAGAAGAGGTAAAGAAGGAATCACCAACATCTTCTTTTGGGAAATTCAGCTGGAAGAAGCCAGAAAAAGAAGAGGAGAAAAGTTCAGTGGTGACCCCAGGTATCTCTAAAGAAGAGATTGTAGAAAGTATTAAGGACAAAGAGGATGGCAAAACTGAAGCTGCGAAGGCAAAGCCTATCAAAATCAAGCTCTCTGGGAAAACTGTTGTTGCACATACCAGCCCTTGGATGCCTGTTGTGACAACTTCCACACAGACTAAGATCCGACCCAACCTGCCTATCCCATCCACAGTACTCCGCAAGTCATGTTCAGCCACAATGAGCAAGCCAGCTCCTCTTAACACCTTTCTGTCTATTAAGTCCTCTGGAACCACTGCTAAACCTCTGCCAGTGGTTAAAGAGTCTTCAGCTGATATCCTCTTACCTCCAGACATCATCTCCAAAGCATTTGGAGGGGAAGAGGTGATTCTAAAAGGGTCTCCAGAGGAAAAAGTGGTGTTGGCTGAAAAGAGTGAGCCATCTCATTTACCTGAACAAATACTACCACCTCCTCCACCACCCCCACCTCCACCACCTCCACCACCCCCCGTTATACCTCATCCAGCTGCCCCGTCTCCTGCTCAAGCAAATGCTATCTTGGCTCCAGTAAAATCAAACCCAGTTGTATCTCAGACTCTCAGCCCTGGCTTCGTGGGTCCTAACATTTTGAACCCAGTGTTGCCTGTAGCCATCATGGCCTCAGCACAGCCAGCTGCCATTCCTTCTGATGAGACAGCTCCTGGGGTGAGTGAGAGTGACCGAGACCAGACCCTGTTCTCTGTATTAGTACGTCCTCCACCACCCCTCTCAAGTGTGTTCAGTGAACAAGCCAAAAAGTTAGAGAAGCGAAATTCATGCTTAGCCACAGCCAATGCTAAGGACCTGTATGACATATTCTATAGTAGTGGTGGAAAGGGGGCCCCTGAGACTAAGCTAAGTGGTGGTCCATTGGCCAATGGGGAAAATAGCAACCTCTCTAGAACCAAAAGTTCAGACACCTCTTCTACTTCTCCTTTGAACAGCAGTGCATCCCAAGAGGAGTTGCATCAAGATGAGGGTTTGGTCACTGCTCCTATAGTTAGCAACTCTGAAAAGCCCATTGCAAAAACTCTGGTGGCCCTAGGGAACTGGTCAGTTGTAGAACATGTAGACCCAAAAAGCACAGGCAGCACCTATGGCTTCCTACAGCCTCTGACAAGGTTGTGCCAAAGCAGGCCTTATGAAACAATTACCCCAAAGACAGACACTTTGGCCATTTGGACCTCTAGTTCCTTCCAGAGTGACACTAGTAGGGATATATCTCCAGAGAAGAAGAGTGAGCTTGACCTGGGAGAGCCAGGACCACCTGGTGTAGAACCACCTCCTCAACTGTTAGATATACAGTGCAAAGAATCTCAGAAGTTGGTAGAAATCCACCTCAGAGAATCTGTTAACCAGGATAAGGAAAGCCAAGAGCTCCATAAATCTGAGGATTGTAGAGAAAGTGAGATAGAGACAAACACTGAACTGAAAGGAAGGGTAAAGGAGCTGTCTGAGGGGATAGTTGATGAGGGAGCAAGTACCAGCATTGGACCCCACAGCATAGAAGATTCTAATTTGAACCATGGGAACAGATACATGTGGGAGGGAGAAGTAAAACAGCCCAACTTGCTAATGATTGACAAAGAAGCTGAACAGTCCAATAAATTGATGACAGGAAGTGAAACTCCAAGTAAAGTAGTGATCAAATTGAGTCCACAGGCTTGCTCTTTCACAAAGGCAAAATTAGACTCATTTTTATCAGAAGCTAGGTCTTTACTCAACCCACAAGATACACCTGTGAAAATTTCTGCCCCAGAGTTGCTTCTTCATTCCCCAGCCAGATCAGCTATGTGTTTAACAGGTAGTCCACAAGAGCAAGAAGTTTCAGTTGTTAGTGAGGAGGGGCTAGAAAATTCAGCTCCAGAATCAGCTTCTAGAACTTCTAGGTACAGAAGCTTCAAACTCAAAAGAGAAAGATCAAAAGACTTTCAAGTTAAAAAGATCTATGAGTTGGCTGTTTGGGATGAAAACAAGAAGAGGCCAGAGACCTGGGAGAGCCCAGAGAAACCAAAAGCAGAAGCACTGGAGCTACAAGATGTCCATCCAGAGTTAACAGTGACAATAGAAAGCAAGGCCCTAGAAGACTTTGAAGCTACAGACTTAAAGGTAGAGGAGCTTACTGCCCTGGGGAATCTGGGGGATATGCCTGTTGATTTCTGCACTACTCGGGTAAGCCCAGTACATAGATCCCCAACTGCGTTGTCTCAGAAAGTGTGTGAAGAAAATTCTATATCACCTATAGGGTGTAATTCCTCTGATCCCACTGACTTCGAACCAATCCCATCTTTTTCTGGGTTTCCGTTAGATTCTCCCAAAACCTTGGTGCTTGACTTTGAGACAGAGGGTGAACGAAACTCATCTAATCCCAGGAGTGTTAGGATCCCTTCTCCTAACATTTTGAAAACTGGACTTACAGAAAATGTTGACCGTGGCTTGGAGGGCCTAGAGGGAACACACCAGGCCCTTGACCTGTTAGCAGGAGGAATGATGCCTGAGGAAGTAAAAGAATCTTCCCAGTTAGACAAACAAGAGTCACTCGGATTGGAAGTAAAAACAATTAATTCTGCAGGACTTGGGCCATCTCCTTGCCTTCCAGACCTTGTTGACTTTGTCACACGGACCTCTGGAGTTCAAAAAGATAAACTATGTTCTCCACTCTCTGAGCCAGGTGACCCTTCTAAATGTAGTTCCCTGGAGTTGGGGCCATTACAGCTAGAAATATCGAATGCATCTACCACAGAGATGGCAATTCTGCAAGTAGATGATGACAGTGGCGACCCTCTGAATCTGGTTAAAGCTCCAGTGTCAAGGTCCCCTCCAAGGGAGCAGGTAATTGAAGACAATATGGTCCCTCAGGAAATGCCTGAACAGGAAGCTACAGTTGGTGCCATCCAGGACCACACAGAACCCAGTGTTCACAGCTAAGAATAAATACCTAGAGCTACTTGTGAATGAATCATTGGTTTCTAGAAATCAGATGCCCAGATGATCCAGGACTAGTTTGCTATCTCATCTGGAACCTACACCAAGAGATGCAGTCAGCATCTTACAGTAAATGTTCATGGAAGCTAAAAAATTTACCTCCTTTTCCTTTTCCCCTTAAAACACCAGACAAATCGATAACAACTTATATATATATATATATGTATCTGTAAAAATGTATTTTCTGTTAATTTTTTTGCCAATTTATTTTCTCCCACTTTGTCATTAAAATCAAATGTCTAACTGGCTCACCACATAGTGTGCTTTGATTGTATTTTGGCTTTGACTCTGCCATTTCTGAAATGGGGAGGATGGAGGCAACTGACCTCTCCAATTGCTGTGTTGTATTCCTACCCAATTTCCTGGGCAGTTGATGCATCTCTGGGAAAAACACCAGAAAGCTTGCTGAAATGGAAAACTTGGAAGAATTGTTCATCTCTTAGGCTTCCATTTGGATGGGCCTGCCTTAACATTGTTTGAAATGCAGCGTGAGTAGCTCTTTTGTTTACTGTTTACACCTCTTATTGGCATGTCAACTCCTGTACTTCCCTTACTCTGTTGCCTTTGTTGAGATGAATTGTCCTGCTAACCCACAAACCTGTTTGGAAATAAACGTGGAAGAATATCTGGCAGGCTTACTTTTAGAAGACGACAAATCGGTAAGGCTTATTCATGGTTCATTGCCAGGAGCAGATATGCTTTTGAGATCACTTTTATTTTTGAAATGGCCTTTGTTCATTGTATTGTGATCCATTAACACTTTGTATTAAATTGTTTAGCAGCCATTTGTGTTGTGAAGGGATAGAAGATCTCTGAAACTTGTCTTGAGATTAAACTCATTCCCTGTTCCACAAACCCATATGTATCCTTTCCTCTACCTCCTCCTTTCCCAATTAATTTCCACCATAGTATGATGTTTTGGGTTGTATATTTTGTTAAAAAAGATTAAAGAATTTATGAGTTGGCTTGGACAAGTTTAACTTTATTTTTAATGTGTTAATTACTTGGAATAAATGCATTAATCTCATGTTTCCTTCTGGATTTTTGTTTTGAAATCACACACATTTGAACTCCAAAGGAAAACTAGAACAGTGAATCCCTGCTGCCCTATTGTCTATCCTCACCCCCAACCATGCTTTCCTCACTTGTCAGAATTACTTCATGCCAGAATGTTAGGATATATAGTCTGCCCCAGCGCAGCCTGGATGGGTAGTGAGTAGGCAACAGTTGTCTGGTATTGGCATCTTCCTATTGTGAAGCTTTTTATATACCTTTGTGTTGACTCTCCATAGGCTTTTCTGGGAACTGAGCTCCCCTAGGACAATCAGGTTCTTGCTCTTGGGAATTAGGGATCTCAGTCCTCAGATTTTCTATCTCTGTCCCAGTTTCCTCTTGATATCCCTGTTGTCAGCAGTTTATAACCTGACTCAATAGGGCCTTCAGAGTCTTATTTACCCACCTGTTCCTCAAAGATAATACAAAATTGCCAATCTGTATTAACCTCCCTGCCCCTCCAATTTCTTTTTTCCTGTTTCCTTATGTACAGAGCTATAAAATCCCTAGGTCAACAATGGGAAGGATTTTTAATTTTTCTTGACTAGTGTCAATTTAGAAGTCATTCTGGCCTCTCTTATCATGTTATGGAAAGGACACAGATTTGGGAGAGCTAGATCCTTGACTGTGCCTCAGTCATTTACCTTGCTGTGATTTTAGACAAGTTAGTTTACCTTACTGTATCACAGAGTTGTTTTGTGTTCTTTCCTTTGAGATAAGGATTGTTATCTTTATCCTATCACCAATATGTACAGGGTCAGGGTATCCTGCCCATGTCACCTTTCTAGCCCTGGTTTTTAGGACAAAGCCTGGGTTCAATGCAGTTTTCTTGCTTGGAAACCATAGACTAACTCAAAAGATGCCATTTAGAAGAGTTTAAACCCAAGTAAGCTTCAGAGAGATTTGTTTTCCCAGAGAACTACTCCCTCCCTGTTCTAGCAGGTTATAGGAATTCAGGGAACATGATTTTTAATGCCACTTTGTGCTGATTTTCAGTCCTGTTCACTTAGTTCCACTTCCCGTTAGGGAGAGACCGATGGTTTTAGGGAAAGAGTCGGGAGGAGGTAATCATATCAAGATCCCAATCCTAACCTTACTTCCTCAGAGGGCGTTGGAATCTTTCTAGGTTAGGAGGGGGCCACTTGAGTGAGAAGAGAAAAAGGCAAAATTTATTGTAGGCAGAACTAGTTCAGGTAGCTAGGGCTGGAGTACTTTGAGCCTAAGCTTTGGTAGTAACTCCTCTTACATTCTCTGGATAACTTCTCAGGATTTACACCAAAGGCATCTACCAATCTGCGGCTTTTTCAAAAATAATGCCCACTTAAGAGTTGTGGGAGTGTCATTCTTTATATCTTCCTTGAACCAGCAGAGGGAGAACTTTGAGGATTCTGTATTCTGGGCAGGAAGTGTTGCTGCCTCCTTCCTTTTGGTTAGTGGGATCTAGCTTTGGAACCTATCCAGAGAAGACAGGTGAAAGGAAGGACAGAATTCTAACCCAGTAGCTGGAGATAGAGCATATTTTTTTGTTGTTGTTCTCTACTATCACAGTACTGAATAAACTTTCAACTTAGGAGACTTAGGCACATGGTAGAAATGGGCCCTGAATTTTAAATGCAGCTTATGGTGTAATACAACTATGTTTTAAATTTTACAAACATCAGGAACAACTTTTATCAGACATCCTCATTTGTGAGAAGCAGATGATCAGCAATTACGTTTAAATTTGGGCAAATACCTAATTTTACCTAAGGTGTATAAATAACCTGCTAAAAATTCCCCTTGGCCTTACAAATGGGGGCTTCCTGCTTTACAAGCCATATTATATTCACAGGGCACGTAATACTCTGCTAATATTGCTGAATAATATAGTTAAGTATTCTTATTTCACCCATGACACTTCATCTTTCTAAAACGTCAAAAAGTTGATATTTTGGTAGCAGAGCATGCCAGCACATAGTCCATTTATCAGTCTGCCAGATTCAGGGACTGAGGAAGAATGGGGTGGGGAGGTGGACATACAGGACACATGCATCCAATAGGAACATGAAGTGTAATTTTAAAAATTGGAAGAGGGTTCAGAGAGGATGTAGCCTGTAACAGAAATAAGTGAGGTAGTTTCTTTTATATATATGGTTTTATATATACTATATATAGTTTCTTTTATATAGATTATATAGATTATATATATAAACATATATAGGCAAGCTTTGTTAATATATTAATATATATCCCTAAAACTTGGTTCTCACCTTAACAAAGCTTACGTACCAAATCTAGGATAAGAACCTAAACAAAGTCTTCATTTATTAACAATTTATGTGAGAACATGGACAAATGGAAATAATTTTGTGAGCACATCTCTTCTTTAGAGTTTAAAATTGCAGTAATGTTTATGTAATTTTTAACTAAGTTATGTATACAATATTCATCGATAAGCCACAAAGTTGAATTTATAATGAAAATCTTCTACTCTTAAAATCACAACTCTCCTGATTTGCCCTCAATCCGTATACACTTTCAGAAGAATACATATAAAACATCTATGTTTATGTTGTAGCACTTAACATGGTTGTAATTTTACATTTATGTTTCTTTGATTAATATATGCTCCCCTTAAGTACATGATAAACTCCCCAAAGCAAGAAGTCTGTCTTTGCTTACTACTTTTTTAATCATTGTATTCACAGTGCACAGTTGTCTGGCATATAGCAGGTACTCAATAAAAATTCATTGAAAGAATCAATGCAGTAATAGTAGCGGTTTTTATTAACAAATTGTAAATACTAACAAATTATAAGTCGGTAAAAACTAAATTGCCTATTGTATTTTCTGGGTGTTCAGCACTCTAGAAGCCAACTGTTCTCTTGCTTCTGTCCTGGGTCTTTGTATACAAAGCACTGTATCATTGAGACATGTCAAGGTTGCCAGTGGTTCCCTCACTTCAACAGCATTCTGGAATAATGGTGCCAGGCCATGATGGGAACACTGCTTCTGCAGCTCCTAGAAGAGAAACTGAGGATGAGAAGGAGTTAAACTGACCTTACAGTTAGCAAAAAAAAAAAAGGTTTTGGGGATCCAGTTTTCAGATGGCCTCCTTTTTCCTTCCAGCCAGACTTCATAAGCATGTTGAAGTCAGTCAAACCCCAAACCCCTCTGATTGTTGAAGAAGTAATTCAACATTTATGGTCTCCAGCATCCTCTTGTCATCTCATCAAAACTAAATCGTAACCAAAGAAGGTTGCCTTTGGGAGAAGGAAAAGGAATGCTATCACTTTTTATTTTGTATCTTCTGTTTTGTTTCAACATTGTGACCATGAAAATGCATTTTATATAAAATATAAATGTTTTATAAACAAAATATGTATACATGCACACATATGTATAAAATGATAATATGTAGTAAGAGTTATCCAGTGCTGTGGAATTATAGGCCAGTTTTTTTTTTACCCCTCTGTATACTTTTCTGTATTAAAATTATTTTTTTTAAGTTGTGTCTCTCCTACTCAGTGCATCCCTGTTTTCTTTCACACCTCTTGTCTGTTTTCCATCATTACAAATAGGTCCTGCTGCTTTTCCCTCAAGACTTCCTAAATTCTCCTATTCCCATCGATGCTGGGCAACATACCTTCTTCAAGAATGTCTTACCATTCTTCTTCCTCTCTTCCTCTTCCCGTTCTTTCCCCAACCTCTGTTGAACTGGTTGTTCATTAATGTTGTACAAGCACTTGGACATTAAATGATATAAATCAAGATACCTGTTTCACAAAGTAATACAGGTACACAAAAGATAACAAAGTCTTTGTCACATGCAAAAGGACAGAAGATAACATATCTAGATGTAATGATTTAAAGATTTACAGGCTTTGGTTCCATTTGTGGAGGATTAGGCAAGAAAGGTTTTGTAGAAAATAAGGGAAATGAGTATGTTTAAGGGAAGTGAACGAACAGGGTGAAAACAGGCAGAGTTACATAACGGGAGAACAAAAGGTAGAGGATGTGGAGAAAGCAGAGATAAAATCAACCATATTAAGATATTATTTTCTTTCGTCTCTCTGATACTCTGCCCCTGCTAAGTTTCCACCCAGCCTTCCTGTAACCACCTTCCTAAGGATGACTATGTTCACATTGTTACTGACTCTCACCCACTTATCTTCCTTTCTTTTCAGGGGCAATTCCAGAAGTCTTCAGATTTCCAAAAGGAAGGACTGCAGCAGACATTTCTGCCCCCAGAAAGGCAGGGATAGAAACCACAGAGGCCACGGAAATGATGGGTGCCCTTGTGGCCAGTAGGCAATCACCTGAAGGATCTGACTTCCAGAAGGTGGGTATGACTGATGGGGGTGGGTATAAGTTGTAGAGAAGATCCTGTCATTTTAGCTGCCAGGAAATGATGAGTTGGGTGATGAATGTGTATATTGTTGTACCTGCAGAGGATGAACAAGATTAGAACGTACATAGAGGGTATGTATTTTAGACTTGCCACTCCTCACCTCATTTAGCATTGAATAAATTATTCCTGAAGCCCCATCTCTCATTTTGTGCATGATACTTACATTAAAGCTATAGAGTTCAGGTCTTCATATTCTTCCTGGGCCCTGGGCTCCAATGTGCCCCTAAGTAGAACATCTCTTATCTTAGTTCTAGCCTCTTTTATTGGTCCATACAAAGACAAAGTAAAATTGGGTATATCGTTAGAAGATTGGGCTATGAGTAAGCAAAGGAGACTCAGTGAAGTGGGGACAATCATAAAGGAGATGTTTGATCCTTCGATATCAGACTACAGAGCAGCTGTCCACCAGTTTTCACTCAGTCTTGTACTTGTCCCACACACATTGAAACCTCTGGTACACAGTAGCAGGCAAGCATCATTTCAAAACATCAAGGAAACCCATTACTCTCTGCTCATTTAAAATGCCAGTAGGGGACCAGGCATGGTGGCTCATGCCTATAATCCCAGCACTTTGGGAGGCTGAGGTGGGTGGAACGCTTTGAGGCCAGGAGTTTGAGACCAGCCTGGCCAACATGGTGAAACCCCATCTCTACTACAAATACAAAAATTATCCAGGTGTGGTGGCGCACACCTATAATCCCAACTACTCAGGAGGCTGAGGCAGGAGAACTGCTTGAAACTGGGAGGCAGAGGTTGCAGTGAGCCAAGATCATGCCACTGCACTCCAGCCTGGGTGACAGAGCGAGACTCCATCTTGAAAAAAATAAAAAATAAAATCCCAGTAGGGGCTGGGCATGGTAGCTCACACCTATAATCCCAGCACTTTGAGAGGCCGAGGTCAGCAGATCAGTTGAGCCCAGGAGTTCAAGACCAGCCAGGCAACATAGTGAGACCCTGTCTCTACAAAAAATAAATTAGCCTGGCATGGTGGTCCATGCCTGTAGTCCCAGCTACTCGGGAGGCTGAGGTGGGAGGATCGCTTTGAACCCTGGAGGTTGAAGCTGCAGTGAACTCTGATTGCACTATTGCACTCCAGCCTGAGCAACAGAACAAGACCCTGTCTCAAAAATAAATAAATAAAAAACTAAAAATGGGCCAGGCGTGGTGGCTCATGCCTGTAATCCCAGCACTTTGGGAGGCCAAGGTGGGCAGGTCACCTGAGGTCAGGAGTTCGAGACCAGCCTGGCCAACATGGCGAAACCCTGTCTCTACTAAAAATACAAAAATTAGCTGGGCATGGTGGCATATATCTGTAATCCCAGCTACTTGGGAGGCTGAGGCAGGTGAATTGCTTGAACCCGGGAGGTGGAGGTTGCAGTGAGCCTTGATTGGGCTACTGCACCTCAGCCTGGGCGACAGAGACACCATCTCAAAAAAAAAAAAAAAAAAAAGGGCTGGGTGCGGTGGGTCATGCCTGTAATCTCAGTACTTTGCGGGGCCAAGGCTGGCAGATCACTTGAGGTCAGGAGTTCAAGACCAGCCTGGCCAACATGGTGAAACCCTGTCTCTACTAAAAATACAAAAAATTAGCCAGGCATGGTGGCGGTCATCTATAATCCCAGCTACTTGGGAGGCTGGGAGGCTGAGGCAGGAGAATCGCTTGAATCTGGGAGGCAGAGGTCACAATGAGCCAAGATTGCGCCATTCCACTCCAGCCTGCGTGACGAGAGCGAAACTCTGTCTCAAAAAAAAAAAAAAAAAGAAAAAAAAGGAAAAAATGCTAATGTGTACTCTTTTTTTTGAGACAGAGTCTTACTTTTCGGCCAGGCTGGAGTGGAATGGCGCAATCTCAGCTCACTATAACCTCCACCTTCCGGCTACAAACAATTCTCGTGCCTCAGCCTCCCAAGTAGCTGGAATTAAGGCATGTGCCACCATGCCCTGCTAATTTTTTTATTTTTAGTAGAGATGGGGTTTCATCGTGTTAGCCAGGCTGGTCTCAAACTCCTGACTTCAAGTGATACACTCGCCTTAGCCTCACTAGGTGCTGAGATTACAGGCGTGAGCCACTGTGCCTGGCCAAAAAATGCTAATAGGTACTTTTGTTCCTCTTTGTACTTTGGCATTACGGGCTCAGAAACACAGTGGGAATGAGAACAAGAACCTAGTAAAATTTAGCTGACCTTTAAATCCTGTAAACTCTGAGGTTTATTTAAATCTAAGCTGTGTCAATTCCAGATTTATCCTGAAAACTATTAGCCTGGTTTTGTTTTTTTGTTTTGTTTTGCTTTTGGGGTTTTTTTTTGAGACAGAGTTTCATTCTGTTGCCCAGGCTGGAGTGCAGTGGCGCGATCTCGGCTCACTGCAACCTCTGTCTCCCGGGTTCAAACGATTCTCCTGCCTCAGCCTCCTGAGTAGCTGGGATTACAGGCGTGTGCCACCATGCCTGGCTAATTTTTGTATTTTTAGTAGAGACGGAGTTTCACTATGTTGGCCAAGCTGGTCATGAACTTCTGACCTCAAGTGATCCGCCCACTTCGGCCTCCCAAAGTGCTCGGATTACAGGCGCGAGCACCACGCCAGGCTGGTTTTGTTTTTGATTTGTAAGTCCAGGCATTTTTAGAGTCCTGGAGATCTAGTTTACTGCCCAAATACATCTATGGTTTTAGTAACTTTCGGAAATTTTCATGATATAAGCAAAGCCATCAGTGGAATAAGAAGTCAATAAAGAGCAAAAAGTACCTCAGGGCCTCATGTTGCTAATATATTAGTTAAGGATTACTTATTCCTGAGGCATGACCTGGTGGATCAAGCAACAGAAAGCAACCTGGTGCTAGGGCTACCAACACGTTGGTCACCACCACTTTCTCTCCTTTGTTCCAGCCCAAGATCTGTTTCTTATCAACTGTCACATTCCTCTGTTCAGGGACAGTCAAAGATGTTGGTCACAAGCTTTCATACAAACTATGACTCACAGCCCTACCTCCATCACCTGCTTTGCTGCTTAGACCTCAGTTCTCCAATGGTGTCTGAGTTGTACTGATCTGGGGGATAGGTGAGGGAAAGGGAACATTTTTTAGAATACTGTTTTTCCTTTCGGACTTCTTTTTTCTGTTATTATTATTCAAAAAGCTTCATTTTTATTTAGCTTTCTGACTTCAATACTTTCACAACGATTTTCTGCTCTTCAGTAAGGAAAGCACGCTTGATCTTGTCATGAACACATTTAACACACATGGAACCACCATAGGCCCTGCTGACATGTCTTTTTGTTTTGCACGATCTCATAAGAACTTCAGGTCTCACACTACAAACCCCTTGAAGTCTGCGTGGGCACACACCACATGCAGAATTTGGTGCTTTCCCAACCTTCTTGGTATAAAGGTAAACAATTATATTACCAGGGGTTTGGGACAGCCTAGTTTTGTTAGAGGCTATATTGTAGGAAAGCCTATGATGGTATATCAAATGCTGGACCATTCTGAGTGCCCCTACACAAGCTCAAAGGACTGCTCCTGAGAGCTCTAGGCTTCCTCAACTTTTCAATGGTGGCCGATTGTAAAGGAAATATAGACAGGGGAAAGAGAACATCTGCCATACCTCTAGACCCCTTTGGATTTCTTTTATTTTATATGAATTCACATGTATTATGAATGATGAAATATTTAAGATCATTTTTATTGAATTACAGTTAATATGTTGAATTTCACATAACATAAAATTCACCTTTATTTTTTTGAGACAGGGTTTCACTCTGTCTTCCAGGCTGGAGTAGTACAGTGCTGCAATCATGGCACACGGCAGCCTCCACCTCCTGGGCTCAAGTGATCCTTCTACCTTAGCCTCCCAAAGTGATATGATTAGAGGCGTGAGCCACTGTGCCTGGCCAAATTCACCATTTTTAAGTGTATAGTTCTGTGATTTTTAATATCTTTAGTGTTGTACAACTATCACCACTATCTAATTCCAGAACATTTCCATCATCCTCTAAAAAAAACACATACCCGTTAGCAGATACTCCCAGTCACCCCTACTCCCAAGCCACTGGCAATCACCAGTCTCCTTTCTGTCTCTATGGATTTGCCTATTTTGATCATTTAATATAAATGGAATCATGCAATAAATTTCTTTTGTGTCTGGCTTCTTTCACTTAGCATGATGTTGTCAAAGTTCATCCATGTTATACCATGTATCATTGTATTTTATGGCTAATTATTCCACTTTATGGATATGCCATGTTTTGTCTACTAATTATTGGACATTTGGGCTATTTTCATATTTTGCCTATTATGAATAATCTATGAACATTCATGTACAAGTTTTTGTGTAAATATACGTTTTCAGTTCCCTAGGGTACACAACTAGGAATATATAGTCATATGGTAACCATTTAACTTTTTTCTTTTTTTTTTTTTTTTGAGATGGAGTCTCGCTGTTGTTGCCCAGGCTGGAGTGCAATGGCACGATCTCAGCTCACTGAAACCTCTGCTTCCTGGATTCCAGCAATTCTCCTGCCTCAACCTCCTGAGTAGCTGAGATTTCAGGCGCCCGCCACCATTCCCGGCTAATTTTTGTATTTTTAGTAGTGATGGGGTTTCACCATGTTGGCCAGGCTGGTCTCGAACTCCTGACATCAGGTGATCCATGCGCCTCGGCCTCCCAAAGTGCTGGGATTACAGGGTGAGCCACCATGCCCGGCCCCATTTAACTTTTTTTTTCTTTTTCTTTTCTTTTTTTTTTTGAGACGGATTCTCACTCTGTCCCTCTGTTGCCCAGGCTGGAGTGCAGTGGTGCAATCTCGGCTCACTGCAAGCTCTGCCTCCCAGGTTCAGACCATTCTCCTGCCTCAGCCTCCTGAGTAGCTGGGACTACAGGTGCCCGCCAGCACTCCTGGCTAATTTTTTGTATTTTTAGTAGAGATGGGGTTTCACCGTGTTAGCCAGGACATTCTAGATTTCCTGACCTTGTGATCCACCTGCCTTGGCCTCCCAAAGTGCTGGGATTACAGGCATGAGCCACTGCACCTGGCCTTAACTTCTTTTCTAAGTAAACTTTTATATTAAAGTACAATGTTCATATTTTAAAAACAGGCTGGGCACAGGGGCTCTTGCCTGTAATCCTAGCACTTTAGGAGGCCAAGGCGGGAGAATCACTTGTGTCTAGGAGTTCAAGACCAGCCTGGGAAAAATAACAAGACCCTGTCTCTACAAAAAATAAAAAAATTAGCTGGGCATGGGAGCAGGTGCCTTTAGTCCCAGCTACTCAGGAGGCTGAGGTGGGAGGATCGCTTGAGGCCACGAGGTGGAGGCTACAGTGAGCCATGATTGCACCACTGCACTCTGGCCTGGGTGATAGTAAAACTCTATCTCAAAAACAAAAAACAAAACACATTACAAGTGTTAAGCTTAACAATTTCACAAAGTGAACAGACCTAGGTAACCAACACTCAAATCAAAAAATAAAATATGACCAACACCCCGGAAGCTCCTCTCATGTTATCTTCCAGTTACCACTTCCCCAAAATGTAACCAATAATATGACTGTTATAACAATCTCTGGTGCTTTTTAAAAAAAAAGAGGTGAAATTTACATTATAAAATATGTAAAATTTTCATCACCCAAAATAAAACCCTATTTCCCTTAAGCAGTTAGTCCCCATTCCCACCTACCTGCAGCCCCTGGCAGTCACCAATCTGTTTTCTATCTCTATGGATTTATCTATTCTGGACATTTCATATAAATAAAATCATACAATATGTGACCTTTTGTCTGTATTTTTGTGTTACTATTTTTTCACTTAGCATAATGTTTTTGAGATTCATCCATGTTGTAGTATGTATCAGTGTTTTATTCCTTTTTATAGCTGAATAATACTCCATTATATGTATATATCACAATTTGTTTATCTGTTCATTTGCTGATGGACATTTGAGTTGTTTCCACTTTTGGCTATTTCGAATAATGCTGCTATGAACATTTCATGCATAAGTATTTGAGTACCTGTTTTTTTATTCTTTCAGGTATTTACTAGAAGTAAAATTGCTGGGTCATACGATTATTCTATGTTTAATTTTTTGAGGAACTGCCAAACAGTTTTCCGTAGCACCTGAATCATTTTACATCCCTACAGCATTGTACAATTTCTCCATAACATTTGTTATTCCTCTTTTTAAAAATATAACCATCCTAGTATCTCATTGTGGTTTCAATTTACATTTTCCTTATGACAGTGATACTGAGCATCTCTTTTGTTGTTGTTTTTGAGACAGGGTCTTGCTCTGTTGCCCTGGCTGGCATGCAGTGGTGGGAACATGGTTCACTGCAGCATCAACCTTCTGGGCTCCAGTGATCCTCCCACCTTAGCCTCCTGAGTAGCTGGGGCCAAAGGCACACACCACCACACCCAGCTAATTTTTTATTTTTTTGTAGAGATGGGGTCTTGCTTGTTGCCTAGGCTGGTCTTAAACTCCTGGGCTCAAGCAATCCTTCTGTTTGGCCTCCCAAAGTACTGTGATTACAGGTGTGAGCCACTGCTCCCAGCAGTGAGCATCTTTTCATGTACTTATTGGCCATTTTTTTTTTAATTGAGACGGAATCTCACTCTCTCACCCAGACTGGAGTGCAGTGGCACAGTCTCAGCTCACTGCAGCCTTCACCTCCTGGGTTCAAGTGATTCTCCTGCCTCAGCCTCTGTAGTAGCTGGGATTACAGGCGTGGGCCACCATGCCCAGCTAATACTTATATTTTTAGTAGAGATGGGGTTTTGCCATTTTGGCCAGACTGGTCTTGAACTCCTGACCTCAAGTGATCCGGCTGCCTTGGCCTCCCAAAATGCTGGGATTACAGGCGTGAGCCACTGTGCCCGGACTTACTGGCCGTTTTTATAGCTTCTTTGCAGAAATATTTATTCAAGTCCTTTACCTATTTTAAAATTGGAATGTTTGTCTTTCTGTTGTAGAATTGTAAGGATTCTTTATATATTCTGCATACTAGGTTTTTATCAGATACATGACTTACAACTATTCTCTAGGTTGTCTTTTCAGTTTCATGATGTCCTTTGATTGCCAAATCCAGGGTCTTAAAGATTTACCCTTTTGTTTTCTTCTAAGAGTTTTACAGTTTTAGCTCTTATGTTTAGGTTGTTGTTCCATTTTGAGTAATTTTTATATATGGTGTGAGGGATCCAACTCCATTTGTTGCACATGAATATCTGGTTGTCCCAGCATCATTTATGAAAAGACTGTTTATTCGCCCATTAAGAATCATGGCACCCTTAGTGAAAATCAGTTGGCCATAGATGTATGGGTTTATTTCTGAACTCATCATTCTACTCCATTGGTTTATATGTGTTTCCTTATGCCAGTCCCACACTGTTTTGGTTACTGTAGCTTTGGAGTATGTTTTGAAATTGAGAAGGAGGAGTCCACCAACCTTGTTCTTTTTCCAGATTGTTTTAGCTGTTTGGGCTCTGTTGCAATTTCATGTGAATTTGAGGATCAGCTTTTCCATTTCTGCAAAAAAGTCTTGAAATTGTGATAGGGAATGCACTGAATCTGTAGATTGCTTTGAATATTATCATCTTGATATCAAGTATTCTGATCCCTACATGTGGGATACTTTTTCATTTATTTAGGTCGTCTTTAATCACTTTCAGCAGTATTTTGTAGTTTTTGTGTATGTCTTTCACCTCCATGGCTAAATCTAATACTAAGTATTTTATTATTTTATATGCTATTGTAAATGTAATTGGTTTCTTAATTTTCTCTCAAAGTATTCATTGCAGGTATACAGAAACACAACTGATTTTCATGTGTTGATCTTGTACCCTGAAACTTTGCTGAATTCATTTATTTGTTCTAGTAGATTTTGTGTGTGTATAGATTCTTTGGGAATTTTTATTTTTATTATATTTTATTTATTTATTTACTTATTTGAGACAGTCTTGCTCTGTCACCCAGAATGGAGTACAGTGATGCGATCATGGCTCACTACACCTTCAGCCTAGGCTCAAGCAATCTTCCCACCTCAGTTCCCCAGGCAGCTGGGACCACAGATGTACACCACCATACCCGGCTAATTTTTAAAATTTATAGAGACAGGGTCTCACTATACTGCTTAGGCGGTCTCAAACTCCTGGGCTAGAGCAGTTCTCCTGCCTCAGCCTCCCCAAGTGCTGGGATTACAGGAGTGAGCCACCACACCCACCCTGGGATTTTTATATGCATAGAATCATGTCATCTTACAATAGAGATAGTTTTACTTTTTCTTTTTCTTGCCTAATTTCTCCAGCTAGAACTTCCAATACAATGTTAAGTAGCAGTGGTGAAAGTAGCATCCTTGTCTTACTGCTGATCATAAGGGGAAAACTTTAGTCTGAGTATGAAGTTAGCTGTAGGTCTTTCATAGATGGGCTTTATCATGTTGAAGGAGTTCCCTTCTATTCCTAGTATCTTGAGAATTTTTATTATGAAAGGGTGTTGGATTTTATCAAATATTTTTTCTGTGTCAATTAAGATGATCATATGTGGAGTTTTTTCTTTTATTAATGTGGTATATTACATTGATTGA
Organism: Hylobates moloch; assembly: GCF_009828535.3. Classification (NCBI taxonomy): domain Eukaryota; kingdom Metazoa; phylum Chordata; class Mammalia; order Primates; family Hylobatidae; genus Hylobates; species Hylobates moloch. Next base: position 41,682,549 of record NW_026652295.1, on the reverse strand, counting down.
TTTTCTTTTCCTTTTTTTTTTGAGATATAGAGCCTTGCTCTGTTGCCCAGGCTGGAGTACAGTGGCGTGATCACAGCTCACGACAATCTCTGCCTCCTGGGTTCACGCAATTCTCCTGCCTCAGCCTCCTGAATAGCTGGGATTACAGGTGCGGGCCACCACGCCTGGCTTCTTTTTTATATTTTAGTAGAGACAGGGTTTCACCATTTTGGCCAGGCTGGTCTCAAACTTCTGACCTCAGGTGATCTGCCTGTCTCAGCCTCCCAAAGTGTTGGGATTACAGGCGTGAGCCACTGTGCCTGGCCTCTATTGTTTTTCTATTCTTTATTTCCTTTATCTCTGCTCTAATTGTTTCTGTTTCCTTCCTCCTGCTAGCTTCTCATTTAATTTACATTTCTTTTTTCAGTTCCTCAAGGTGTAATATTTGGTTGTTGATTGGAGATCTTTCGTTTTTTGTTTTTGAGACAGAGTCTTACTCTGTCACCCTAGCTGAAGTGCAGAGGCATGATCTCAGCTCACTGCAACTTCCACCTCCTGGGTTCAAGTGATTCTCATGCCTCAGCCTCCCAAGTAGCTGGGATTACAGGCATGTGCCACCACGCTTGGCTAATTTTTGTATTTTTAGTAGAGATAGGGTTTTACCACGTTGGCCAGGCTGGTCTCGAACTCCTTCCCTCAGGTGGATCCACCCGCCTTGGCCTCCCAAAGTGCTGGGATTACAGGCAAGAGCCACTGCACCTGGCCAGATTGGAAATCTTTTAATAAAGTAAGTGTTTACAGCTATAATTTCTCTTGGCACATTTTTAACAGCATCCTATAAGTTTTGAAGTGTTGTGGTTTTGTTTTTATTCATCTCAAAGTGTTTTATACTTTCTTTTATGAGTTCTTTGACGCATTGATTGTTTTAAGACTGTATTGTTTATCCAGGTGTAGTGGCTCATGCTTCTAATGGTTTACAGTGTAATCCCAGCATTTTGAGAGGCTGCGGTGGGAGGATTGCTTGAAGCCAGGAGTTTGAGATCATTTCAGGCAACAAAGCAAAACTTCACCTCTACCAAAAAATAAAAAATAAAAAAAGTTAGCTGGCTGTGGTGGCTTGAGCCTATAGTCCTAGCTACTCAGGAGGCTGAGGTGGGAGGATCACTTGATCCCAGGAGTTCAGGGTGCAGTGAGCTATGATTATGCTACCGCACTCCAGCCTGAGTGACAGAGCAAGACCCTGACTCAAAAAAAAAAAAAAAATGTGTTGTTTAATTTCTATATGCTTGTGAACTTCTCAGTTTTCCTTGTTATTGATTTCTAGCTTCATTGCATTGTGGTTGGTGAAGATACTTTTATGATTTAGGTATTTTTCTAATGTATTATTTTGTAGCCACACTTGCTTTATGGCCTAACACATCATCTGTCCTGGAGAATGTTTCATACACTTGAAAAGAATGCACATTCTGCTATTGTTGGGTAAAGTGTTTTATATGTCTGTTAGGTCTACTTGGTTTAGTGTTGTTAAAGTCTTCTGTTTTCTTATCAAAGTTCTGTCTAGATATTCTATTTACTATTGAAGTGTCGTACTGGAGTCTCCAACTATTATTGTAGAACTGTCTATGGTCAGCTGTCCATAACCATGGATTCCACATCCACAGATTCAACCAACCATGGATCAAAAATATTTGAAAAAGTTAAAATAAAAAATAATACAATTAAAAAATACAAATAAAAACAATTGTGGTATACTAACTATTTACATAGCATTTACATTTTATTAGGTATTATAAGTAATCTAGAGATTATTTAAAGTATCTAGGAGGATGTGCATAGGTTATATGCAAATAGTACACCACTTCATATAAGGGATTTGAGTACGTGCAGAGTTTGTTATCCAGCAGAGGTCCTGGAACCAATCCCCTGCATATACAGAAGGACAACCATATTTCTCTCCCTTCAGTTTTGTCAGTGCTTGCTACATATATGTTGGGCTTCTGTTGTCTGATGCATGTATGTTTATAGCTGTTATATTTCTTCTTGATCAGTTGACCCTTTTATCAATATATAATGACTTTCTTTGTCTCTTGTAACAACTTTTTAATTTTTTTTTTTTTTTAGGAAACAGGGTCTTGCTCTGTTGCTTGGGTAGGCATGAGTGCAATGGCAGGATCATAGTTCACTGCAGCCTTGAGCTCCTGGGCTCAAGCAATCCTCCCACTTCAGCCTCCAAGTAACTGGGACTATAGGCTCATGCCATGGCGCCCAGCTAATTATTTTAAAATTATTTTGTAGAAATGGGAGTCTTACTGTGTTGCCCAGGCTGGTCTTGAACTCCTGGCCTCAAGTGATCCTCCTTCCTCAGCTTCCCAAAGTGCTGGGATTACAGGCATGAGCCACTACATTCAGCCTCTCTTAACAATTTTTTTTACTTAAAGTCTATTTTATCTGGTGTTAGTATATCTATCTCAACTCTCTTTTGCTTACTATTCCCATGGAATATCTTTTTTCATTCTTTTCAACCTATGTTTATCTTTGGATCTAAAATGAGTCTCCTTCAGGTAAGAAAGGAGCTGTAAACAAAATTTTAAGAAGAATAAAGTAAAATAAAATGAATCTCTTATATACAGCATATAGTTGGATCATGTTTTTTCTTATCCATTCTGCCAATTTCTGTCATTGATGTTTTAGTCCATTCAGGTTACTCTGACAAAATAGCTTAGATTGGGTAATTTAGAAACAATAGAAATTTTCTGCTCACTTGCCTCTGCCTGGCCGCCCATCGTCTGGGATGTGAGGAGTGCCTCTGCCCGGCCGCCCCATCTGGGAGGGCAACAGGCTGTATCCATGGACATCAGCAGCAGTTTACATATGCAGAAGAGACAAGAATGGGATAACGGAGCACTTCAAATTACTACCAGAAAAAAATATTTCTCAAGTGTGTCCTGGCTAATAGAGAAATAAATTGCCCAAAATTATAAACAAGACCATTGTTTATAATGATGGTGCCACTGCACTCCAGCCTGGGCGACAGAGAGACCTCATCTCAAAAAACTAAGTAAACAATTTTTTTAAAATACTCAATTCATTTCCTTCTCTCATAGTTAATAAAATAATTGCATAATAAAAAAAGAAAAAAGAAATTTTGGAGCAATAAAACAAAATATAATCATTGATGATACCTAAATTTTAAAACAACAAATCCTTGTATGTTTTCCATTAACATTTGCAAAACTTCCAACTTTGTTGAATACCAAGCCTTATAATTATTCATTTACCATAATTATTAGTTGGTGTTTAAGTTAAAATAAATGTTTCTTGCAAATTAAAAAAAAAAATTTACTGCTCACAGTTCCAAAGGCTGGGAAGTCCAAGATCAAGGTGCTTACAGATTTGGTGTCTGGTGAGAACCTTCTTCCTCATAGATGAAAGTCTTTTCACAGTAACCTCACATGGCAGAAAGGGCAAACAGGTTCCCTGGCCTCTTTTATAAAGGCACTAATCACATTCATGAGGCCTCTGCCCTCATAGTCTAACCACCTCCTAAAGGCCCTATCTCTAAATGTTATTGCATTGGGGATTAAGTTATAATTATGAACTAATTCATAGTTGAACTTGTTCATAATTATGTTCATAATTGAACTTGCTTTTTCCTCAAATTTCCAGTACATTTTTTTCCAGCCTTTATTTTCCATCCCTTTTTTTCCCACCATGTTATCTTTTAAATCATGCATTAAGCAAATATATATGTAAAACTACCTACGATATCATAACTTTACACAAGATGATATAATTGTTTTGAGGCAGGGTCTTCTTCTGTTGCCCAGGCTGGAGTGCAGTGGCATGATCACAGCTCACTGCATCCTCAATCTCCTGGGCTCAAGCAATCCTCCTACCTCAGCTGCTAAGTAGCTGGGACTACAGGTGTGTGCCACCACACCTGGCTAATTTTTGGTTTTTGTGGAGACAGGGTTTCACCATGTTGCCTAGGCTGGTTTCGAACTCCTGGGCTCAAGCAATCCACCCACCTTGCCTTTCCAAAATGCTGGGATTATAGGCATGAGCCACAGCGCTTGCCAGATAGAATTCTTTTTTTTTTTTTTGGTGATGGAGTCTTGCTCTGTCACCCAGGCTAGAGTGCAATGGCGCGATCTTGGCTCACTGCAACTTCCACCTCCCAGGTTCAAGTGATTCTCCTGCCTCGACCTCCCAAGTAGCTGGGATTACAGGTGCCTGCCACCATGCCCAGTTATTTATTTTTTTTAGTGGAGACAGGGTTTCGCCATGTTGGCTAGGCTGGTCTCAAACTCCTGACCTCAGGTGATCCACCCACTTTGGCCTCTCAAAGTGCTGAGATTACAGGTGTGAGCCACCACACCCAGCCTCAATATAATTCTTATATGCAAGAAGCATTTCTATTGTATAAAGATACGTGTTTTGTTAATTAGGACCCTTGGGGTTATGTCAGAAACCTAATACTTTCTGTATTGTCTAGTGGTTAGGAAGAAGAAAAAAAGAAACCTAATGCAAATAAACTTAAGAAAAACGATGGGAATGGTGATTTATGGGTTGGTAACCAGGAAACTGAGAGCCACATCCAGAAGATCAGAGATGTCATCTGGATTCTTTCTTCCCCAGTCCTGCTGCTCTGCTTGGCCTTATTTTCAGAAGTCTCTCTACTCAGAGGCAAGATACCCCCTTCAGTTTCAAGCTGTCTGGTCCTTACAGGCTTCTATCTAGAAATTGAGAGTATATCCTTTCTCATAATACCAGTCTCAGGGAGGATGATGATTAGTCTGATTTGAGCCACATTTCTATACCTGAACAATTACTATGGTCAGATGGGTGAAGTACTCGGACCAGGTTCAGGTCACAAGCTCACCATAAGAAGGCAGGGTCTGTCTTATTAAACCACATAGACAAATTTGAATTAACATGGAATAGGGAGAGATGAGGTTCTTCAAAGGAAATGCTTCAAAGTAGAAAATAAAAATATAAAGCTACAAAGGTTCAGTACCTTCTTTGTAGACTTCTCTTTATGGCTTTTATCAAAAGATCAGTGTTCAGGTTCTTGTCTCCACTAAGATGCTGCCTTCTTTTTTGGTAATAGGAGGGTAGAAATTACAAATAAGGGCTTTATAGCTCTGCCTGTTGCAAAAGCCCAGGAGAAGAAGAGGAAAAGCCCAATCATTTTGGATTTGGGAAGAGGGTGGAATTTGACTCCTGATTCTGTGACCTTGAACTTCATAGAGGAAATGAAAGACGACTCTATAGAAAGGTAAGCATTTGCATTTGTCTGAATCACAAGATTAAACTGTTTTAGCCTCATTAACATAGCATTAACATAGTCTCATGACCTGTAAGGACTATCTTTGTATATTATTTAAAAATTACCCTCCAGACCTTAGCATGAAGATGAGGAAGTTACTAGGACTTTACGCCAACTCCATGGAGCATTGCCACCATCTATCAGATTTATAAGCAAGCTGACTACTGAGTTTCACTTCTTTCTATTTCTCCTCAGTTTCCAGCATATGGATACATTTTTCATGCTGCAAATTATTTGTAGGTAGTTCTTTTTATATATTTTCAGATGAAATACACATTTCTAAGTGAATACTTGAAAAGCCAAATCCATCTTTGCATGGAAAACCATCGTTTAAAGATGTTATTGATTTCTTCACAAACATAGGTTGAAGGCACTCATGGCAAAGGGTTAGGGTGTCCTTTCCTGCAGTCTTGATTCTGAATTAGTCTAGTTGATACCACTGAATCACAAAATGTAGTCTACTCAATATCCCTAAGCAGCTAACCACTATTAGCTTTATACAGAGTACTCTCAACAGGTTCATGTAATGGCAAGATGATGCTGGAAAATGAGGGGGAAAAAAATTAAACAGACTCTTGCTAGAGCCATAAATGATGTTTATAACTATACAGCAGCAGTTCTCTGCGGGTGGGGGGATTAGTATGTTTTAAGAAAGCAAATTCAGTCTTTTTTTGTTTTGTGTGTGTTTCCTTTTTTAAAAAGTAATATAAACTACAGAAAGTAAAGCTTTGTAGTTGGAACAGACATGCAAAAGATGCAATGAGAAAGCAAAAGGTTTATGGGTGATACGGATTAAGAAACACAACTATAAAGAAATAAGACTGATTTTTCATTAACTTACCAGAACTGAGTGATTTCCCTTTCAAAAGAGTTATCTAAGAACAAAGTTCTGGGTAATGCCTTAAAAGTAACAGGCATGGCCGGGCACAGTGGCTCACGCCTGTAATCCCAGCACTTTGGGAGGCCAAGGCGGGCAGATCACAAGGTCAGGAGTTCAAGACCAGCCTGGCCAACAAAGTGAAACCCCATCTCTACTAAAGATACAAAAAATTAGCCAGGGATGGTGGCGCATGCCTGTAATCCCAGCTACTTGGGAGGCTGAGGCAAGAGAACTGCTTGAACCCGGGAGGCAGAGGTTGCAGTGAGCCAAGATCACACCATTGAACCCCAGCCTGGGTGACAGGGCATGACTCCGTCTCAAAAAAAAAAAAAAAAGTCACAGGCATATGATCATATACTTGAACAAGCCTACAAAGACATAAATGGGTGGAGTTTGTCGTTGTAATCAAATTCACTGCAAAGCTAACCTGACACATAATAGCAGCCTTATTTATAAGATTGCTTATAGTTTACATAACACTTCCCCACATTCTCTTATTTGCCACATATTTAATGATAGACATAATTGTGCCACATGCTAATTAAGCTTAATTAGTAAGTTCTTATGAATGACTACAATTGGTGGGACTTGTTTGCTACCAAAAGCAAATTTTCAGTTCTCTATTTACTTAATTAGTTACCTACTATTTATAATCAGGATCAGCTTAAGTTATATTTTCTGTTTTGTATCATACATGTTGATCCTCATGTATATTAAGAAACAAAACTCCTGGCGGGGCACAGTGACTCACATTTGTAATCCCAGCGCTTTGGGAAGCCAAGACAGGAGGATCTTTTCAGGCCAGGAGTTCGAGACTAGCCTGGGCAACATAGTGGAACCCCATCTCTACAAAAAATAAAAAATTAGCGAGGTACAGTGGCACATGGCTGTAGTCCTAGCTACTTAGGAGGCTGATGGGGGTATTGCTTGAGCCCAGGAGTTCTAGGTTATGGTGAGCTGTGATCTGTACTTCAGCCTGCGTGACAGAGCAAGATCCTGTCTCTTGAAGGAAAAAAGGAAACAAATTCCTGAGACCTTATTCCTAGGGAGCTGAACTTCCTTCACTCCAGGACACTCGTTGTTACCAACTCTCAACCTCTACCAGTCCCCTCTTATTCCCACATCTCTCACTAGCACTCATCTATCACACTCGGGGGACTTGTATATTACATGTAACATTCATTCACCAGCAAGTATTTGTTGAGCACTATGTGCCAGAGATTTGAGCAAGACACTGGAAATATATGCAATGGTTGGCAAAGCAGCCTGGTCCCTGCTCTCATGGAGCTCACAGACTAAAGGGGCAGACAAAGCCCAGATTGGAGTGGAGGAGGTAGGCAGGAAGTTACCATATTTATTTCACTTTCTAAACTACAACCTGTCCTTTATCAATAATAAAGATGATGGGCTGGGTGGTGGCTCATGTCTGTAATCCCAGCACTTTGAGAGGCCAAGGTGAGTGGATCACTTGAGGTCAGGAGTCCAAGACCAGCCTGGCCAACATGGTGAAACCTTGTCTCTACTAAAAATACAAAAATTAGCCAGGCATGGTGGCACACTCCTGTAATCCCAGCTACTAGGGAGGCTGAGGCAGGAGAATTACTTGAACCTGGGAGGCAGAGATTGCAGTAAGCTGAGATCATGCCACTGCACTCCAGCCTGGGCAACAGAATGAGACTGTCTCAAAATAGTAAATAATAATAATAAAAATAAAGGATCTCTGTTTGTCTTTTATTTCTCATTTGGTTCAGCACTCAGGGAAAACACAGCTATCATAGTTTGGGCCCCCTCTACCCTCCAGCAGAGGATAGTGGTATGAAACAGTGCTTGGGGTCAATAACCTGGTGTGGAGTAGTTGAGGGGAGCTGAGGTTAGGCAGGAATTGATGAGGTGAAGATACTGGGGAAGTGAATTCTCAGAAAAGATGGCCTTTGCAAAGGCCCTGAGGCAGAATAGAACTTAACAGGTTCAAGAAGCTCATTTGATGTGGTTGGAGGGGTCGATGCAACAGGATAAATGGCCAGAAGACTGGAAAAGTGGAGGGTCCTGTCTTGAGGATACTGAGAAATCATGGCAAGGTTTTAATGACATTTCCCTGCCCCTTGCATCTCAACCCATTATTTTCCTGGATAGGCCCTCTTATCTTCAGGTATGGAGGTGCTGTGCAGACAAGTGCAGTATCTTTTCAGGCTGAAACACATGGGCAACTTAGCAGAAACCATGCTTAGGGGGGTATAGAGTGGAAAGAGTATGGGCTCAAGAGTCAGAATGCTTGGGTCTGTATGATGTTTTACAAATTTCTTTTTTTCTTTTTTTTTGATACTGAGTCTTGCTCTGTCGTCTGGGCTGGACTGCAGTGGTGCGATCTCGGCTCACTGCAACCTCCACCTCCCAGGTTCAAGCAATTCTCATGCCTCAGCCTCCTGAGTAGCTGGGATTACAGGCATGCGCCACCACACCCAGCTAAGTTTTTTGTATTTTTAGTAGAGACGGGGTTTCACCATGGTGGACAGTCTGGTCTTGAACTCCTAACCTCAGGTAATCCTCCCACTTCGGCCTCCCAAAGTGCTGGGATTACAGGCATGAGCCACTGCACCTGGCCAAATGTTTTACTAATTTCATAACCTTACCAAGCCACTTTCTTTTTTATGCAATTGGGAATGTAACATTTCTACCCTTCATCAGCTCTAGTAATGCCCTCTTTCTAACACAAGTTTCAAGCTCCTCTTTGGGAAAGGAATCACAGAATCATAATTGTTACATCATGAAGAGACTTTAAAGTTCTATCTGCATATGATATTTGGATACCTTCTGCAACACTGAGGATCAGTTGGTTTATTGTCCAGTATTACTTGTGTCCAGAAACAGGAAGCTCACCACTGTCTGAAGCAGCCACTCTGTGTTGGGGCTCTATTAAAAGGGTTTTGGAAGGGACCTAATCCAAATCTGCTTCCCTGTGTTCTCTCTCCAGGGGTCTTGGTAGTACCCCTAATGCCTTTTCCATGTGACAGCCCTCCAGGGACCAGAAGTCATTATCTCTACGGGACCACTTACTCACCTAGAATGGAAAAGCTTGTTTCTTCAGCTTTTCTAACAACACTAATCAAACGGTCAATTCCTCAAGCAAACACAATCCTGAAATATTTATGTACCTAATAATAGAGCTTAAAAACATGAACTAAAAAGTTAGTGGGAGATTTTAATAATAATAGCTATCATTTACTGATTACCTATACTGTACTCAGTGTTAAAGATACACAGATAATTCTCCATCAATTCTGTCAAAGTCAAACAAGTAAACAAGTGTCATATAATGTTACAGATACTGTAACAGAGAGGTCTGTGCAGGAAAAAGGCAGAGCGGGCACTAAGGGAACAGTCATCTTTGTGAGAAAGAGGCCTGCCTCTAATGGGAGATGACACAAACTGCACCTTAACAATTGAGTAATACCTTCTTTGAGGTGGACTTACCCATTGTAGTATTTATTAAAATATCATTTTAGAGACTTTAGTCACACCAACTGTTCTTCAAAACATCCACTGTCAGTAACTCAAATGCATTCCTACAAGAAATGTGTTTTCCCTGTTATTCTTTACATAGCTTCTGTTCGAGTCAATAATGGAAACCAGGCAAGGAAGAAAAGTGGACTACTGTAATTTGCTGTACCTGCAACTGCATAGTGCAAGTGTTTGGAAGGGTGGAGCCTCAACTAGTCTTTCCTAAGCACTGAAATAGACGAGCTGAAGCATATTGTGAGATTAGGCCATACAATAAAGGCCCTACAAGATGTGGGGAGCAGGAAAGCATTTGCCCCACTGACTCATTGCAAGCTGTGTGAAAGCAACATGGGACTCACACCGCAAGGTTTGTTTCTTTGTGTTGGGCCCTGTGCTAGATGCTGGGGTAAAGATGATCTGCCCAGGCAGATGAGGCAAGCACACAAGGTAATCCAAGACAGAAAGTGCTAGGGAACCTTGGAAAAGGATTATTTGATGTGTCCTGGAAGTTCTGAGAACCTGGGAAGATGAAATTAGCCTTCCTTGAGGAGGCAGCATATCTAAGAATAAACATACCAATGCAGTCCTCCCAACCTCCTGAAGTGGGTCCTTCTCTCTGAGAGCCATAGGGAGCAAAAGGCAGAAAACCTGTAGCTTCTTCCTGCAAGAAGAAACTAATGACTCGAAGATACAAGTGGCAAACAGGTATATGAAAAGATCATCAACATAATTGATCATAACAGAAATGCAAGTTAACATCTCACCCAAGTTAAAATGGCTTTTATCCAAAAGACAGGCAATAACAAATGCTGGCAAGGATGTGGAGAAAAGGGAACACTCATACACTGTTGATGGGAATGTAAATTAGTACAGCCACTATGGAGAAGAGTTTAGAAGTTCCTCAAAATCTAAAAATAGAGCATAGCAATATACGATGTAGCAATCTCACTACTAGGTATATATTCAAAAGAAAAGAAATTAGTGGGCTGGATGCTGTGGCCTGATCAGGCCTGTAATCCCAGCACTTTGGGAGGCTGAGATGGGCGGATCACCTGAGGTCAGGAGTTCGAGACCAGCCTGCCCAACGTGGTGAAAACCCCATCTCTACTAAAAATACAAAAAAATTAATGGCATGGTGGTGTGCGCCCGTAATTCCAGCTACTTGGGAGGCTGAGGCAGGAGGAATGCTTGAACCCGGGAGGCGGAGGTTGCAGTGAGCCAAGATTGCACCACTGTACTCCAGCCTGGGTGACAGAGTGAGACTCCATCTCAAAAACGAAAACAAAACAAAACAAAACCCAAAAAATTAGTGTATCCAAGAGATATCTGAGCCTGGACCTCATCTCTATAAAAAATTAGCCAGATGTGGTGGCATGTGCCTGTAGTCCCAGCTACTTGGGTGGCTGAGGTGGGAGGATTGCTTGAGCCCTGGAGGTCGAGGCTGTAGTGAGCCGTGATTGCACCACTGCACTCAACCTGGGCGACAGAGTGAGACCCTGTCTCAAAAAAAAAAAAAAAAAAAAAGATACCTGCACTCTCATGTTTACTGCAGCACTATTCACAATAGACAAGATTTGTAAGAACCCAAGTGTCCATCAACAGATGAATGGATAAAGAAAACGTGGTACACATACACAGTGGAGCACTATTCAGCCATAAAAAAGAATGAGATCCTGTCATTTGCAACAATGTGGATGGAATTGGAGGTCATTATGTTAAGTGAAATAAGCCAGGCACAGAAACAAACTGTATGTTCTCACTTATTTGTGGGAGCTGAAAAAACAGTTGAACTCGTGGAGATAGAAAGTAGAATGACAGTTGCCAGAAACTGAGAAGGGTAGTTGGTGGGGGTCGGGTTGGTTGATGCATACAATAAAATAGAAAGGATGAATAAGATTTGATTCATTTGATAGCACAACAGGGCGACTACTCCATAATAATTTAATAGCTTATTTTAAAATAAAATAGTATGATTGGATTGTTTATAACACAAAGGATACATTCTTGAGGTGATGGATATCTCATTTAACCTGCTGTAATTATTATACATTGTATGCCTGTATCAAAATATCCCATACAGGCCTGGTGCGATGGCTCACGCCTGTAATCCCAACACTTTGGGAGGCCAAGGCAGGCGGATCACCTAAGGTCAGGAGTTCGAGACCAGCTGGACCAACATGGAGAAACCTCATCTCTACTAAAAATACAAAAGTAGCTGGGTGTGGTGGTCCATGCATAATAGTAGTAGTGTAATCCCAGCTATTCAGGAGGCTGAGGCAGGAGAATCGCTTGAACTCAGGAGGCGGAGGTTGCCATGAGCTGAGATCATGCCATTGCACTCCAGCCTGGGCAACAAGAGCAAAACTCCGTCTAACAACAACGACAACAAATCCCATATAACCCATAAATACATACACCTACTATATAACCACAAAAACTAAAAATTATTATTATTTTTTGAGATTGAGTCTCACTCTGTTGCCCAGGCTGGAGTGCAATGGTGTGATCTCAGCTCACTGCAACTTCCGCCCAGGTTCAAGCAATTCTTGTGCCTCAGCCTCCCGAGTAGCTGGGATTACAGGCGTGCACCACCATGCCTGGCTAATTTTTGTATTTTTAGTACAGACAGGATTTCACCATGTTGGCCAGGCTGGTCTCGAACTCCTGACCTCAAGTGATTCACCCACCTCAGCTTCCCAAAGTGCTGGGATTACAGGCGTGAACCATCACGTCCAGCCTCATTTCTTTTTTAAATAATTTTTAGGCCAGGCACAGTGGCTCACACCTGTAATCTCAGCACTTTTGAGAGGCCGAGGCACATGGATCACTTGAGGTCAGGAGGAGTTCGAGAGCAGCCTGGCCAACATGGTGAAACCCTGTCTCTACTAAAAATACAAAAATTAGCTGGGCGTGGTGGTGCGCACCTGTAGTCCCAGCTACTCAGGAGGCTGAGGCAGGAGAATTACTTGAACCCAGGAGGCAGAGGTTGCAATGAGTCGAGAACGCACCACTGCACTCCAGCCTGGGCAACAGAGCGAGACTCTGTCTCAAAAAAAAGAAAAAAAGAAAAAAAACAAGAAATGAGAGGCAGAAACAAGACAGGAAAATTCAGTGGAAGCTAAAACTAATATTTTTCAAATTTGTTAAAGAAGAAGCCTTTCAAGAAACAGTTATAAAACTAAGGATCTTGAAATATTCCCTGAAACAAGAAACAAATAATGAGAGTGTAGAAAAGTTTGTTACAGTGTGGAAGGCTTCCACCCTTAGAACTTAACAAGGATGATAAAACAAGTGTTATAAGGAAAAAGGATTGATGGAGACAATTCAGAAACAGGAATATCCAGTGGAAGTTCATAGACCCCAGTCCCTACCCCATTACCCAGATGAAGGAACTGATGTCCCAAGAGGAGACACTTAAGACAGTGCTCCTTTCACCTAGCAGAGCACAGCACTGCAGTCCAATGACGAATTTGGTGCAAGCCCTTCCTCAACAGATTTGATGTAACAAAGGAACTTAAGAAAACTCAGTTTCATCTCCATCCTTCATGGAGGGATTGATTATTGTCTCCTCTGCTGGGACACTGGCACAAGTTTATCAGCTCTTCCCTCCAGCTCTTCATTGGCTAACTTTCCCCCCAGTGCCCCTGCTTTTTTTTTTTTTTTTTTTTTTGAGACAGTCTCACTCTGTCACCCAGGCTGGAGTGCAGTGGCATGATCTCAGCTCACTACAGCCTCAACTTCCCGGGCTCAGGTGATTCTCTCACCTCAGCCTCGCAGGCACATGCCACCACGCCCAGCTGATTTTTTGTAGAGATGATGTTCGCCATGTTGCCCAGGCTGGTCTCTAACTCCTAGGCTCAAGGGGTCCACCTGCCTCAGCTTCCCAAAGTACTGGGATTACAGGTGTGAGCCACCACTTCTGGCCACCTTTTTTCTTTAAAGTAGTTTTCTTCAGGTTCTATTGTTGTTGTTAAGACATTACTCATATACCATAAAATTCACCTTTTTAAAGTCTACAGTTCATGCTTTTTAGTATATTCCCAAAGTTGTACAAACATTACTGCTATCTAATTCCAGAACATTTTTATCTTCCCAGAGAAGCTTCGAACCCATTAGTAGACATTTCCAATTCCATCTCCTTGACTGGCCAACCACCAATCTACTGTCTGTGTCTATGGATTTACCTATTCTAAATATTTCATATGAATTGATTCATATGATATGTGGCCTCTTGTGTCTTGCTTTTCTTACTTAATGTTTTTATGGTTTACCTGTGTTGTAACATGCATCAGTATTACATTCTTTTTTATGGCTGAGCAATATTCTATCATACAGATATACTACATTTTGTTTATCCATTATCAGTTGATGAACTTTGGGGCTGTTTCTACCTTTTGACTATTGCAAATAGTACTGCTATGAACATTCATGTACAAGTTTTTGTATAGACATATGTTTTCATTTCTCTTGGGTATATACCTGGAAGTGGAATTGCTGAGTCATATGGTAACTCTATGTTTAACTTTCTGAGGAACTGCCAGACTGTTTTCCAATGTGGCCGCACCATTTTATGTTACCACCAACAATGTATGAGGGATCCAATTTTGTCACATTCTTGCCAACATTTGTCTCTTTAATTATAGCCATCCTAGTCAGTATAAAATGGTATCTCATTGTGGTCCTCATTTGCATTTCCCTAATGACTATTGATATTCAGCGTCTCTTCATGTGCTTATTGGCCATTTGTATATCTCTAGAAAAACGTCTGTTCAAATACTTTGCTCACTTTTAATTGGGTTGTCTTTTTGTTACTGCATTATAAGTTATTTATATAATCTGGTTATTAGATCCTTATCAGATTTGCAAATATTTCTTCCATTCTGTGGATTTAAATTTCTTGAAATATCCTTTGAAGCACTATTGAACTACTTTTAACAAGTATTTATCTGGGCATGGTGGCTCATACCTATAATCCCAGCACTTAGGGAGGCCCAGGCAGGTGGATCACTTGAGCCCAGAAATTCGAGACCAGTCTGGGCAACATGGCAAAACCCCATCTCTACAAAAAATACAAAAATTAGCCAGGTGTGGTGGCATGCGTCTGTAGTCCCAGCTACTCCAGAGGCTAAAGTGAGAGGATCACTTGAGCCGGGCAGGTGGAGACTGCAGTGAGCTATGATGCACCACCACATTCCAGCCTAGGCAACAGAGACCCTGCCTCAAATAAATACATTCATTAAAAAGACAAATATTTAAAAATTTTAAAGCAAAGCAGATTAGAAATGTGTAATTGGTGTTCATTTTTATTTATTTATTTATTTTGAGATGGAGTCTTGCTCTTGTCACCCCAGGCTGGAGTACAGTGGTGCGATCTCGGCTCACTGCAACCTCCACACCTCCCAGTTCATGCGATTCTCCTGCCTCAGCCTCTCGAGTAGCTGAGATTACAGGCATGCGCCACCACGCCCGGCTGGCTAATTTTTGTATTTTTAGTAGAGACGTGGTTTCGCCTTGATGGCCAGGCTGGTCTTGTACTCCTGACCTCAGGCGATCCGCCCACCTTGGCCTCCCAAAGTGCTGGGATTACAGGTGTCAGCCACTGTGCCCAGCTGCCTTACAGCTTTAGGAGTAAACGATTGTATACAGACCATGTTCTGAGGCTTCCAAACCGAGTCTTGAGTTCATTAAGGGATCCATCATAGTGATAGCTATAGCTGTTATAGCGTTTATATACCAGGCGCTGTTTGGGCACTCTACGTGTATTAACCTATTTAACTCTCATAACAATCCTATGAGGCAGAGACTGTTTTTTTTTTTTTTTTTTTTTTTGAGACGGAGTTTCGCTCTGTCGCCCAGGCTGGAGTGCAGTGGCGCAGTCTCGGCTCACTGCAAGCTCCGCCTCCCGGGTTCACGCCATTCTCCTGCCTCAGCCTCTCCGAGTAGCTGGGACTACAGGCGCCCGAGGCAGAGACTGTTATACTCATTGCACAGATGAGAAAATGGAGGCAGAGAGGGAGGTTCGGTAATTTGCCTGAAGTCAAACAGTAGGGTACCAGAGACGGGCTCCAGATTTTGTTGCTTTCAACCACTTGCTATACTGCCAAGGTGGAATTAAAGCATTTCAAAGAATGCCTACTCCCTCGCTTTGGAGAGAGTAGTGTTTTAATGGCGTCTGCACTGTGGACATTTTTCCTGTCCTTACCGCTCCAGAAACTAGTAGTGCTCCCTGTCCAGGTGTCTTCGTTACACATTTGCCTTCCCAGTCTGGAGTCCACTCGGCTTCAAGATCCTCTCTCCTCCCCGTGGGTCTGACCGAGGCTTTAATGCTCTTTGAAGTAACAGCGAAATAGCCCTTTGTCTCCCAAGTGGAGTGGTTCTAAATTTCTGGTAGCCAATGAGCGCCGCGGAACCGCGGATTCCGCCCAAGGAGGCTCAAAGCTGAGCCGTGGGTGGAGCCAGCGAAGGGGGCGGAACTGAGCCGCAGGGCGTACCTACTGTGTGCCGCGTGCGCTGCCTGGAGCGGAGCTATGAGCTGGACCTGTCCGCGTTGCCAACAACCTGTTTTCTTCGGTGAGGCCCGGGCTGCGGAGGGGGAGAAGATGGAGCGAATGGGAGCCGCTGGATTCCCTGAGGACGCAGAGGGCTGGCCACAGTGTAGTCCCAGACACCCTTTTCACCTGCAGCGGCTGGTAGTCTCCGCACCACCCGCTCCCACTCAGGTCTTCCCCCTTCCTCTGAGAGCTCTGTGGGTAGTATGAAACCGGAGGGGGATGGAGATGGCCTCCTGGAGACATTCATCTCCAGGGAGCAGGGCAGGCCAACCTAATTCCCTAGAGGGCCGAAGGGGGAAAGGAGGGGCTCTATGCTTGGACAGGCTCCTTGCAGCTCGGTTCCACTTTGTCCTCCACAGCTGAGAAGGTGAGCTCCCTGGGCAAGAACTGGCACCGCTTCTGCCTGAAATGTGAGCGCTGCCACAGCGTCCTGTCCCCTGGCGGGCATGCAGAGGTAAGATCTGGCCAGGGAGCACTGCCCTGTTTACATCACTGCCTCCCACCCCCCAGGCACCAGCCCCCAACTTCAGCCTGGAGGCCTGCCAAAGGGAACCTCAGTAGCCAACCCCAAGGCCGCCCACCTGGTGGACCCCACACCAGCCAGGATTTTGGGAACCTGGGTTGTGACTGTGGATCCCGCGGTTTTGGGGGTCAGCACCTCCTGAGCTGCTCTTGCTCTTCCTCCCATGACCACAGTGGAAATACTGGCATGCCAGCCCATCCCCCACCCCTCTCAGGCCCACCAGACTCAGCCAGTGGACAGACATACCTGGCAGCCTGTCTGGGGCGAAGGCCTGTGGGGCATGGCTCCCGCTGGCCTTGAGTAACCCACTTCCCTCTGCTTGTGCCCAGCACAACGGGAGGCCATACTGCCACAAGCCATGCTATGGGGCTCTCTTTGGACCCAGGGGTAAGTACCAGCCTTAAGGGGCACTTAAGCAGAACCCTCCTTGTGGCTGGGAGCTGGGGGCTCAAGCCTGACCTCCCCTATTCTCTCTTCAGGGGTGAACATTGGTGGTGTGGGCTCCTACTTGTACAATCCCCCTACTCCCAGCCCTGGCTGCACCACTCCTCTCAGCCCCAGCAGCTTCAGCCCTCCCAGGCCAAGGACTGGCCTCCCCCAAGGCAAGAAAAGTAAGGCTGGGCTCAGCTCCTCCCAGTCCTCCTCCTGACCCTTCCCCAAGCTGGAGCGGAGGGTGGGCCAAGTGGCAGTCTCCTATCCAGCCCTCTGCTTCACATTCTCACAACTTCGTTCTTGGCAAAATCTTCTCAACTACTCCCCGCTTTTTTTTTCTTCTTTCTTTCTATTCCCTCATGTCAGCTGCTGAGTTAAGAGGTAAATTGTGGGGAGGTCGAGGCAGGCAGGCGGATCATGAGGTCAGAGTTCGAGACCAGGCTGGCCAGCATGGTGAAATCCTGTCTCTACTAAAAATACAAAAATTAGCCGGGTGTGGTGGCTCATGCCTGTAATCCCAGCTACTCGGGAGGCTGAGGCAGGAGAATCATTTGAACCCAGGAGGCAGAGGTTGCAGTGAGCCGAGGTCATGCCATTGCACTCCAGCCTAGGCAACAGAGCGAGACTCCATCTCAAAAAAAAAAGAAAAGAAGTTAATTGGGCAGATGGCATTATCCCCTCTCCTCATATTTTACAGGTGAAGAAAGTGAGATCCAGACAGGGCAAATGACTGTCCATTCACAAAGCTAGTCAGAGGCAAAGCTGGCCAGGAACTTAGGTCTGTCCCAGGCCAGGGCTGTGGAAGGAATGACCTAAAGGAGAGGAGTCATTGGGATAAGGCCAGCCTCTCACATTCTTCAACTTTTCTCCTCTGGTCCCTGTTCTTTCCCTCCATTCCCTGAAGTAGGCAATGACACTGTGCTCCCCAACACCTGACACCCGTGCCATGGCCAGCTCTTATATCAGCTCAAGTTTCCTGAGGATTGAGTTGCTAACAGGGTTGGGATGGTGGGTACCTGAGCCCCTGGGAGGATGAGAAGGAAGCAGAAGGAAGCAGGTAGTCCCTAATACACATAGGGATGGGGCAGGAGGTGGAGTCAAAGGGGGCTCAGCTCTGGGCCTATAGAAGGCAGACTCTTGGGTGCCTGGGTGAGGCACTCTGGAATGAGCATGGCTTTTGGAAGAGGACAGTGCCATGTGCAGGCAGGTGCTGGTGGGCATCTCCACCTCAGACCCAGCCAGGGCCTCTTCCCCTTAAAGGCCCTCCCCCTATGAAGACATTCACTGGGGAGACTTCGCTGTGCCCTGGCTGTGGGGAGCCTGTCTATTTTGGTAAGTGACAGTAGAAAGCTTGGGGAGGGGGATACAGGGTGGGCAGCAAGGGGCAGGGAGGTGATCCAAGGCAGGTGGGTCTCCCTACTCTACCCCTAGAATGGAAGCATTACCACTTCTCTCCACCACCAGCTGAGAAGGTGATGTCATTAGGCAGAAATTGGCACCGACCGTGTCTGAGGTGCCAGCGTTGCCACAAGACCCTGACTGCTGGGAGTCATGCTGAGGTGAGCAGGGCAGGAATGAGTGGTTATGTTGGGAGGAGGCTGGAGATGGGAAGAGAACCAGGCTGAGACAGCTCTCTTTCTCTCTGTGTCTTAGCATGATGGAGTCCCCTACTGCCACGTCCCCTGCTACGGCTACCTGTTTGGCCCAAAAGGTGGGCAGCCCCATCCCAGACACTGGGCCTAAAGTATGGCATGTACATGGTCTGTGGGGATGTGTGGACAACTTCCCCTGTGGTTAAGCATACCCTGCCCACCCCCCGCCAGTTCCCTCTAGCCCTGAACCCTGCACCACAGACCCAAGGCCTTTGGTGATAGGGCTCTCTCTCTCAGGTGTGAACATTGGCGATGTGGGCTGCTACATCTATGACCCAGTGAAGATAAAATTCAAATGAGACACTCACAAAAAAGGTGACCCTAACTCAGGCCTCCCATCATGCCCCTCATGGTCCAATGGGAGCTACAAAAATCTCCAGTCCCATGGGGGTTGGGGAAAGTGGGATCTTGGGGGCCTGGGCCTAGGCTCCATGGTAGGCCAGAGAGTCTAGACTTTCTCTGCCAATTTTTTCCCTTTCCCATTTCTATCTGGTTAGGGAACAGCCCGTTTTGAAGGGTATCCTCCTCCTGGCCATCACAACCCCTTTCCCCAGCACATTCTGGAGCTTCAAGGTACTCATAAAACTTGTGTTTATTGAATTTCAGCCTCTCTGGCTTCTTCAATAAAATGTTGGCTCCCATGCCTTCAACTCTTCTTTGGGCATGAGACCAGTGGGTTGGAGGATGGGGAGTGTGGGGGTTGGGATGACATGCATTGCCCTGCAGGGTGCCTCGGAGGTAGCAGGGCCAGCCATGAGAACAAAAAGCTCTGTTCTTTTTGTCCCTTGGGCCTGGCATTGGCAGTCCTAGCACCACACAGTGGACAGCATGCCCACCAGCCCCATTGGTACCAGAAGTCTCATATGCTAGTCCTTTCTTTAGCACCATCTCTAGAAGAAGCAGAAGCACCTTATTCAGTAATTCATTTGAGCATGGCAACAGATCCTATGGTAGGGCCTCCCAAGAGGCTTCATTATCCATTTGGGAGATGAACAGACTGAAGCCCAGAGAGGGAAAGCCATATGCCCAAGGTCACACAGCAAGTTAATGGTGAAGGTTTTATCAGAGCCCAGGGCAGACTCAGTGGCTTCCTATCCAGGGCTCTTCCCATAGCTCTTCACCACTGCCCCAACCCAAGGGGCACCTTTATTTACAGAATCCTCTCCAGCCGTGAGAGGGGTGCCCAGCAGCCCACTGCATTCTGGGAAGTCAACTGTTCCTAGAAGCCAAATAATCAAGGATGGATGAGCACAGGGAGCGGGTACTGGCGGCAACTCCGGCCCTAGGCAGAGGGTTCGATACTCCCAGCCTGAGTTGCAGGGCCTGCCCTTCTGCTCTCCCAGCCCCCGCTGCAGAGCTTCTGTGGAGGGCCTGCCTCCACTCCCATTTAGTTCTGGACCTGCTTCATGGGCATCTCTTCCTCCTGAAGACTGGTTGGGGCACTAGGGAGGAAGGAGTCGTGAGCAATGGTGGGGTTTAATCCCCGAGCCTACCACCCCAGCCTGCCCCATCAGGGCTGTCCCAGGGCTCACCCCAATTCCTGGTATACAACGCCTGTACAAGTGACTCACACACATGCTTGTACACACCCCTGATGTGTAGGCATACTTGAGTGTGCACACATACACGTCTTCCTGAACAACCTTATGTATTTGTGTTCATACATTCATGTACACATTTATGCTTGCAGTTTACATACTCCCAATCATGCACCCTGAAACACTCACCTGTGCACACACACATACGTGCACCAAGTACACATGTGCAGATATAGTTTCCTGTCTGTATCCTAAGGTGTCAGGTATCTGAGCACCTGCATCCATATGCATGTGCTCACACGTACACAGACACAGTCCTGTGCACACACCTCTTTCTCTCCACGTCCTGGATGGTCTCTGGCAGCTGTGCCTGCCTCGTCTCTGGCAGCAGGAGGGCGGTGCCGGCAGCCAGCAGGGCGATCCCCCCATAAGTAAGCTTGGGCAGTGACAGCCACACTCCATCCAGCAAGGCCGCCAGTGGGGCCAAAGAGCCCCCCAGCCGGCCCACCAGTGCAGTCAGCCCCATCCCTGTCTGTCTGTTCAGAGAAAGAGGATGAGGGAGGCAGATGGTGTTCACACCTACCTGGAGTCATGCCCCACAGGGCTTCCCTCCAGGGCTGGCAGGCGCTGATACTCTCTTCTCCCCATACAGCTAAGAAAACTAAGACTTCTTTCAGATGGTCTTCCCACCCACCTTCAGGCCAGGAGACCCCAAGCCAGCACCCACCAGAGGACAGGGCCCCCATTCTGATAGAGTACCAATCAGGTACCACTAAAAGAGAAGACAAGTCACCAGACTGGGGGATAAGGAAAGGGTGATGTGGAAGGAAGAAGGTCAGTAGTTTGTACAGGCCCTGCCATGTTGTTCAAGGAGGCAAACCTCTTTCTAAACATGACCAGATGCCTAGAAGTTTAGATGCCTAGAAGTTTCCTCTTCCCACCTCCCAGTAGCTAGCTGAAAGACCTCCCCAGGCCTTTCAAGGGGTTGCTCTTGGGACAGTCCTCAAGGGCATCTCTGCCTTCCAGGGGTGAATGGGATGGGGGTGGGCAGAATGGGGCTTCTTGGGGCTGTTTTCTTTTTATTATTATTGTTCTTTATTTTAATTTTTTTCTTTTATTTATGTATTTATTTGAGACGGAGTTTCTCGCCCAGGCTGGAGTGCAGTGGCATGATCTCAGCTCACTGCAACCTCCATCTCCCAGGTTCGAGTGATTCTCCTGCCTCAGCCTCCCAAATAGCTAGGATTACAGGCATTCGCCACCACACCCAGCTAATTTTGTATGTTTAGCAGAGACGGGTTTTCACCATGTTGGTCAGGCTGGTCTCGAATTCCTGACCTTCAGTGATCCGCCTGCCTTGGCCTTCCAAAATGCTGGGATTACAGGTGTGAGCCACAGTGCCCGGCCTTGGGGTCGTTTTCTTAAGGAGGCCCAGAGAGGATGTCTGACGTGGCTCAGGGTCACATAGTACAGAAGATAAGATGCTCTGCCTTCTCCAAGACTAGGGCAAACACAGAGGGCCCTGATTAGCTCTGTATTCTGGGTGTAGTGTGGGGAATGAGTGAGAGGCTGGGTGCGGTGGCTCATGCCTGTAATAGTGCCTGTAATATGAGCACTTTTGGAGGCTGAGGCGGGAGGATCACTTGAGACCAGGAGTTTGAGACCAGTCTGGGTAATATAGCAAGACCCCATCTCTACCAAAAATTAAAATTAAAAAAAAAAAGAGTGAGAGAGACCAGGTTGTGGTGTGTGTATGTAGAAGTGTTGGTTAAGACACGTGACTAACAAGCTCCATACCCCAGATCAGTTGCAGGCTTCCTCACCTGAGCACCGTAGGGTACAACTCTGAAGTGAACAGGTAGGCAGTGGTGAAGGCAGCTTCAGAAAAAGCTTTCCCCATCACTGCCAGGACGGTGCTCCAGGACTTCATGTCTGGAGGGAAGTGGGTTCAGGTAGTGAGAGGGCCTTGGAGGAGAGCCAGGGGTGTTCTGGATAGGGCGCAGAGTCTCCAGAGTGGGCCGAACTTAAGTGGTGGAGAGTCTGAGCTCACTGGGTAAGAGCAAGGATCTGGGGGAGGAGTGGGTTCTTGGCCAGGAGGTGGGGTCTCCGGGGAGTGGGCAGGGTTCCTGGCCCGGCTTCTGGGGTGGGCAGAACCTATGAGACTGGGCTCACCGGAGGACACTAGCAGTCTAGTGCCGAATGCCAGGGCCGTGCCCAGCAGTGTCCCGGCTTGCGTGAGGCGGCGTCCTGCGTAGCGCACTGACAAGTAGACCAGCAGCTTGGAGGGCAGTTCCACGGCCCCGAACAACAGCTGCGTCTGGTACACATTCAGCCCCAGCCCCGACACATCCAGACTCAGGCCGTAATAGGAGAAGTTCACTCCGAACCTGAAAGGAGTCTCAGTGACACTTGATGGACCCTCCTTCCCATCCCTCTTTGGCCTCTCTTCTCAGGAAGACTTGGCATTTTACAAGGGCAATCTCCTTCCGTCTCTGCAACCCCCCCCTCCCCACACCAGGACCTTCCTTGACATCCATAATGCCCTCTGAGTGTGCAGCATGCGACAGTAGTCAAAGCGTCTTTACCCTAATTTTCACAGCAACCCTGACATGGAACTGACAACAGTCCATTTTACAGAAGGGACACTGGGGCTCTGAGTGGCTAAGTGATCTGTCCCTTTCCAAGTAAGGAAGTGGGAGTCTGAACTTGAACACCATGTGTCTCTGATGCCTGCTTCATTTTTTGACTTCCCCGGGCAGATCGCCCATGGAGGTTTATCCTCCTGCCCTCCACAGTGACACTCTACTTGTCCCTCAGAGCCCTTCTCACACTCAGCACCAGCCTGGAGTTCGCTCCTCCCTCCCACCACACCCACGCCAGACCCAAGCTAGCCTCCTCACCACACCACCACGCAGCACAGTGAGATGTGTCGGAGCCGTGGCGTTCGGAACAGGTCCAGGTATGAAGGTCTTCGGACCACCCGTTCCCCGGCGGCCACTTTGCTCACAGCCTGGTAGGGAAGGAGGTGAGGTTGTAACATCAGAGTTGGCTATGTGATCTCAATGGGACACAGTACTCTCCCCCCACCCCTCTCTGTTCTTCCCATCTGCACTGGTGGGGATGGAGATGCTCATGGCAGCTGAGAAGAGTGGGTCTCGAATGATGGATGTGGCCCACCGGAGCCAGGTAGGACATCCTAAAGAGTTCAGAACTCTCTGTGGGGGCCCAGGGGCTTTTCCTGCCATATATAGTGGGCTCTGGGAGGGAGGCACTTGACACAGCCCACCCCCACACACACACATATATGCATGCTCACACACACGTTCACCCTCACCTCCTGGCTGAAGCTGTCCTCACACACTGGCCGCCCATTGAGCCTGGCACAGTGGAGCAAGTACCTGTGGGCCTCTTTCACATGGCCTTGTGTCAGAAGCCAGCGTGCAGACTCAGGCACCCACCTAGGAATAGGCAGGAGGCCCATCAGCCAGAAAGTCATGACCCTAAGCCACATGTTCCTGGACATACGACAGGCTCTCAACTTCCAGGCTCTTGCTCATGTAGTCTCCTTAGCCTGGAACATCATCTCCTCCCCAAGCCCTCCACACTTGACGAGCTCTTATTCATCTTTTAATGCCCAATTTAAAAGCCACCTCTGAGCTGGGTGCAATGGCCCATGCCTGTAATTCCAACACTTTTGGAGGTCAAGGCGGGAGGGTGGGTTTGAGCCCAGGAGTTCAAGATCAGCCTGGGCATCATGGCAAGACCCTGTCTCTACAAAAAATCAAAAAATAAATATTAGCTGGGTGTGGTGGCACATGCCTGTAGTCCCAGCTACTCAGGAGGCTAATGCAGGAGAATCACTTGAGCCTGGGAGGTTGAGGCTTCAGTGAGCTGTGATTATGCCACTGTACTCCAGCGACAGAGCAAGACTTTATCTCAATAATAATAATAATAATAATAATAAAAACAATAAAACACCTCTTCCCACATTTCCTTGCCCAGGCCCAGGTCCTCCATAGCCTGGGAGTCCCTTATTCAACTGAATTGGCCTTACCCTCAAGACCAGCTCCCAGCACCAGCCACTCACTTCCCCCATGGGTGGCAGGAGGGAATGAGATGAAGGAGGGACAGACATGTAGACATATCCAGAAGGGTCATCCAAGGCCAAGTCATCTTTGGGAGGCAATGTAGTGCCCACCCTTCCTGTCCTCCCACTCTCCTGCCTGAGCTCCCCACCCCCATGCTGGCCCTGCCCCTATCCCCAACTCTCCAAGAGGCCAGCCTCAATTTATGTTTGGCTCTGCCTTTGTCTCTGACTCTCTGTATCTTGTTCTCTGTTCTCACTGTTCCTTGCCATCTTCTTTCTGTTGATCTCTGTCTCTCTGTCTCCTTTTCTCTGTGTCTCTTTCTGTCTCTTGGTCACTTACTCTGTTTCTCTTTCCCTTCATCTCTTAATCTCTCTGTCTTCAAATCTCAGGCTCTGATTAATCTCATCTTTCACTTCCTGTATCTCCCGCTCCCCAGCTGCCTGCAGTCCTCACCAGAGGCTGAGGATGCCTGGGGCACAAGGCAGGGTGACAGCTAGCAGAAGCCATCGCCAGTCCCGTATCAGGTACCCAACCAGTGCCAGCAGCATCACGCCTCCTGTCCAGAAGGTGCTGCTCAGGACTCCGGCCACAGTGCGGTGCTCCACATCCAGCCACTCCAACTCTGGGCCAGGACAGGAGACAGGAAGATGGTTAGTGAGGACCAGATGGGCTCAGCCTCACTCTGACAACTGCCTTCTTCCAGCCCTCTAGGTCCTGCCTGTTTCTTGCCTGCCTCACCCAGTGGCATCACGATGATGGTAAAACCAGCCAGGGCTGAGCCAGTGAGGGTGCGGGTGATGGCGAACATTACATAGCTGACAGAGGCTGCAGATGCCAGGCCCAGCACCAGGGTACTCACGTAGGCTACCAGCAGCAGACGCCTCCGCCCAAACCTGCAAAGGGGTCATGCAGGGTCAGTTCCCTGTGGAAGGAGCTTCTAAGGCATAGGTAGACTAGGCTCATACCCCAGCTAGTGGGAGAAAGTTCCCCCAGCCAGTTTCTTATTGGCCCAGTGCCTCACCCCACCTGTCGGACAGATATCCAAAGGCCACAGCCCCCACCAGCACACCGGCGAAGAAGAAAGTGGATGCAGCTCTGTTCAGACCTTTCTGCTCACACACCAGATCCCACTGTAAGGACAGGCAGAAAGGGACCTCCTATGAACATCAGCCCCTCTCCAGCAGGCACCAGCTCCTCCTCTCCGACCTGGAGCCTTCTGAGGCGAACTCTGCCATTCTGGTACCTCCATGCCAGATAATAAACCTCCCAACGATTCACGCCAGCTTGGGGAGTAGGAAACTTTGTCCCTCCCCAGTCCTGCAGCCTCAGCTTCTTCCCAAGGAAGGCCTCGACCTGCTGCCTCCCAAGGAGACTGCCTCCACCGACATTCCACCTCCAGATGGATTATGTAAATACCGACCTGGGACTGGAAAAGAGGAAGGGAGAAAAGAAGGCCTCTATTGTTTCTCCACCTCTTGCTGCAGAAGTTGCCTTCTCAACTCTTTGTCTCAACTCCCTGAAGCCACTTTAGCCCTTCCCTGCCTTAATCACCTCCCAATTAATGATGATGATAACAGTTCTTGTGTAGGATCCTGTTACTACAAGCCATGAACTAAAAGTGCCTCATATTCATAGCCCCCATCTACAGATTGGTAAACTGAGACTTTAAGAGGTAAAGTAATACATCTAATGCCCACACAGTAACCACCCAAGGCAATGGCAGGCCCCTCCCTCTCACATGTCTCTCAGCTTCTGGGCTTAAGTACCTCAGTTGCAATGGTAGAGGAGAACTCTGAGCGGTCGTACTCCCAGCCCTGAGAGCAGGGCACTGTGGCAGGTTCATCCTCCAGCTCCCCACGGCTCTGCCTTTCTTCCCCCAACGTGGTGTTGGGGAGAGCCTGGGGGTAGGCAAAGTGGAGGCAGGAGCTAAGCATGCCATCGGGCTCCCGGGGAAGGTGGGCCTCCAGCCAGGCATCCTGATGGCTGAAGTTGGCAGGGGCACCCGGCAGGGCACATCGGTGGGCAGGCACAGCAGCCAGGAAGATGGGCAGGAGGAAGTGCAGTGGTAGCAGCACTCGGGGCAGGGCCAGCAGTGCCACATTCCTCAGTTGGAAGGGCCCAAAGCCGCCCACCTGCTCCAGCAGCTCCTCAAAGCCCATGCTGCTCACCCACCAACTGTTTCAGGTGCAGCCTCCCTCTAGTATCCAGCCAGCTCAAACTGCCCACCACATAAACCCTTGGACTCTGGAGGCGGGAGTGGATGGACTGAGTGGAGAGCCTGCAGCCAGAATCCAGCCCTCAGGGGCTGGCCCAGGACTGGGCCCTCCCCAGCCATCAGGTCTCCAGGGACCTCTACCTGTCTTGCCTGGTGCCTGGGGGAAGGGGAAGCCATCCATTCAGAGGTCACTGGCTCGTGGCTCTGGGGCTTACCCATTAGTGTTCAGAGACCAAGGCTACCATGATGAGGTAGCTGGGTGATGGCATAGGAGGTGAGCCCCTAGCCCCTTGGTCAGCAGAGCTCCCAGGATCCCTAAGAAGAGGAGGCCCCTGGGGCCTGGGGCTAGCTCTCCCAGGGTGCCCTTTGTCCTATGAGACCTTAGGTCAGCCTTGCCTATTTGCAGCTACAGCCATGGCCTGGCCGACAGCCCAGGATTCAGGACTGAAAGCTGGATCCTAACCAGGTTTCTTTCCGCTGAGCCATGAGGCCTCCTCGCATCCCTCTGCCCTACTGGGAGCTGATGCCCTGGCCTAAGACACACTTGTGATGACACTGGGCAACTTGATGTCTCTGAGGGTCCCAGGCTCGTCCCATTCCCACTTCACTCAGGGACTCTCCCCATACATATGGTTCCAACTGTCTGTCCCATTCCCCTATTTCCAGCAGCTTCCTAAATTACCTTTTGGAGGGATAGGGAATGGCGGGGGGCGCGTTGCCAAGGTACCTGCGATGCCTAAGATTACCTTTTGGAGGGGTAGGGAATGGGGGAGGGGGCGTTACCAGGGTCTTGTCAAAGGTACATGCAATACCTAAGACTCAATGTTCAATCTGACCCTCCCACTCAATTCTCAATCATGGTCCCTGCAGCAAAAGTACAGCAGAAACCAGCAATGTCTGCTTTATTCTCATCTGATTCTCCAAACACTTGGCTGGCAGACCCACTAGTTTAATCCAGCTCCTACTTTGAACAGGTCAGAAAACTAAAGACAGGGTGGGGACCTGCTGGGGTCACACAATGACTCAGCAGCAGAGCTGAAGAAAAGACCAGGTCCCCTGGCTCCAGACCAGGAATCTCACTTTTGACCTAAGCTGCTGAGCTGGTGATGTCCCAATCTGCTCCAGGCTGGGCTCCCTGCGAAAGTGCTGGGAAAGGAGCTAAATCGATGGCATGGCGTGTGTTAATGGGGGTGCTGACAGCCATGGAGTGAAGCAAGAGGCAGTTAATGGTGGTGGCAGTGACAGGGGGTGACAATAAGAAGAGACATTTGAGTCTCTAGTGCATCCTCGCCATTCTGGAGGGTACATAGATGCCTCAGACACGGTCCCTACCCTTAGGGAGCTTACAGGAGGGTTAAATAAGCTAACCCTCCCTGTCTCCAGTCTCACCCCTTTCAACCGATTCTCCATACACTGGCCACAGTGAACATTTAAACACAAATCTAAGAGGGTCACAACCCTGTTTAAAACCCTTCACCAGCTTCTACTGCCTGAAGGGGAAAGTCTAGCTCCTTAGCTTGGCCCTTATGACTTCCCTAGGACTAGATCCTCTCCCCCAGTCCACCCCTGACCCCTCTCCAACATGCTCCCTTCCCTCTAGTTCTCTGCACACACCAGCTCATTGGCGTGTCACACCCTAGTGTGGTCCTTTGGACAATGTGGCCTCCTCATTCACCAAGTGGATGTCCAAACCTCCCTGAAGACCAGCTCAAGGGGAGACACCTCCACCCCTCTCATCCTCACTCACGTGTGACCTCACACTGTTGGCTCCTCCCTTATTTAATACTATGTAATCATATTATTAATATAAAATGTATAAAATATCATAACACTTTGCAGCTCCTGAGAGGTAAGTTTTGTGGTCACCCCATCTCCATGTCCCATCCAATGGCTCCACAGGGTAATACTCTGAAGTTTTTCCACAGCCAGAGAGGACAGCTAACGAGGCCAACCTCAGCCATTGGCTGTGACGCCTTAGTTTTCACAATGGGAATTTCTCTCCTGCTTTAATATCAGAAATAGCTGATAATCATACAGTGATTACCTCTCCCTCTTGACACTGGCTCCTAGGAAACTCAAATCTAAATCTGCAGCCCTGGCCAAGCACAGTGGCTCATGCCTGTAATCCCAGCACTTTGGGAGGCCAAGGCGGGTGGGTCACCTGAGGTCAGGAGTTTGAAACCAGCCTGGCCAACATGGCAAAACCGTCTCTACCAAAAATACAAAAAATTAGCTGGACATGGGGGCAAGCGCCTGTAATCTCAACTACTCAGGAGGCTGAGGCAGGAGAATTGCTTGAATCCGGGAGGTGGAGGTTTCAGTGAGACGAGATCGTGCGATTGCACTCCAGCCTGGGCAACAGGAGTGGAACTCTATCTCAAAAATAAAAAATAAAAAATAAATAAATCTGCAGCCCCTTTCTCCAGAGAGTAATTTGGCATTAATTTTACCTCTGGCTCCATCTTATTCCCTGGCCCTACCCCATATGGAAGCTCTCTTCTCTGATGTCATTGAAGAATGATGGTGACAGTGAACATGATGGCTGATGATGGAGCTGGACAGGCAGATATGAAATGCTGAGTCTAACCAGAGGATAGATCGACTCTGAATCACCAGTTAAGAGCTGGTTTTGATTGTATTTTAACCATCCTCCCACCCCTCCAACCTGGGAATTCTAACCTGAGCTCAGAGGCCAAGGTAGAGACCTTCATTTATACCAAACTGGATGGAGAGGAGCCTTGTGCAATGGAAAAATAACTCCTGGCCACACATGGTGGCTCGTGCCTGTAATCCCAGCACTTTGCGAGGCCAAGGCAGGTGGATCACTGGAGGTCAGGAGTTCGAGACCAGCCTGGCCAACATGATGAAACTCTGTCTCTACTAAAAATACAAAAATTAGCTGGGCATGGTGGCTCGTGCCTATAATCGCAGCTACTCGGGAGGCTGAGGCAGAAGAATTGCTTAAACCCAGGAGGTGGAGGTTGCAGTGAGCTGAGATTGCAACACTGTACTCCAGCCTGAGCACAGTGTAAGAGTAAGATTCTGACTCAAAAAAAAGAAAAAAAAATAACTCCTTAATTGGAATTATTACTAGAATTATTGGAGGGTTCAGGAAAAATACATTCTTGGAATAAACAATTTGAGATTGCTTGCAATAGGGAATTCTTGCACTTCAGGCCTTTTACTCTTTTGCCCCCTCCCCATTGAGTGACCTCAGATGACCTATCCATCTTAATTGGGGCTTCAGTGACCATTAACCATTGCTGCAACCCATGTAATCATTTCCTACACTGTTGATGGTGGCAATGATAAAATCAATTACAGTGGTAAGTATGGTGATGGATGGTATAATAGGGAGGTGGGGATCCTGGTGATGGAAGTGATGGTGACAGGGGTGATTGGAGTAGAGATGAGAGGATGGGGCCAGGGCCACTGGTAGTAATGATGTGGTCATGAGGGTAGTGGTGGTGATGAGGATTATGTGATAGATGTGGTAATGATGGTGACAGTGATCTGGCGATGGTAGTGATGATGTGATGGTGGTAATGGTAGTGGTGATGTGGTGATGTGGTGATGGTAGTAATGATGCTGGTGGTGATGTGGTGATGGTGATGATGGTGGTGATGTGATGGTGGTAATGATGGTGATGTGATGGTGGTAATGATGGTGGTGGTGATGTGGTGATGGTGGTAATGATGTTGGTGATGTGGTGATGGTGGTGATGATGGTGGTAATGATGATGTTGCTGATGTGATGGTGATGGTGAAGGAGGTGATGACACCGTGTAAGCTCCCTGAAGGCAAGGACCTTGTCTTTTGTTTATCATTATGTCTTCAAAGCCTAGTGGAGGTGATGGTGATAGTTTGGGAGAAGAATGTCTGTGATCTGAGTGAAGACGAAACTAGTAATGGTGGATAATGAAGACAGAGGTGCAGATTGTGGTAAAATTGGTGGTGGTGGTAATGGATGGTGTTACACCACTTCCAGTTTAAAGGTGAGGAGAAATGCAGAAGATGCCACCTGGAGCTCCTGAAAATGGGCTTACGTCATATTACCTCTAACCCATGGCCATGCAGACTCTCCTTCCATATCACCTCATCACCTTCGGCAATGAGCAGGCTCCTGAAACTCCTGAGGACTTAGAAAGATGGTTCTAAGTCCTTTAGCCTTGCGTTGGCCTCATCTCTTGTTCTGGCCTTGACTCATCAGTAGCCCATGGGAAAATCTCAGCAGGCCCCAGCGTCTGATGACTAGAGACACAAGACCCTCCACATTCCCACCCCTGTCTCTTTTCTGAGGGGCCCCTCTCTATCAAAAGGAGCTCATCTAAATGTCCCCGGTCTGTGGCACCCATCTAGCCCCTGACAGAGCAACCTTGCTCCAGCCATGTATTTCTCTGTGCCCCTGCCCTCACACCTCTCTTTGACCACGGGACAAAGAAATGTCTTTCTGTGGGGGAACAGGGAGAAGGTCTGCCAGGGACCAGGGAGGCCCTCACATGCAGAGCATCAGGTAGTCCCTGACAGCCAAGCTGGGCCTTGGGAAGTGAGTGTGCCTGGCAAGTCTCAGGCTCCTGGGGGCAGGAGGTAAGCAGAGGGTTTTGCAATGCCTTAAAGCCCTGTTCCTTGGCACAGCCTGTCCTGGCTCCAAGCCTGGCCCTACTCCCTCCTCACTCTTCTCTTCCACTCCACGATTTATGCCTGTGACTCCCCACACTGAACTCCATGCAGTCTCGCCCCCCACACTTTGCCCGTGCTGCTCCCCCATCTCCCGGGAATGTCCTCTCCTCTATCAGGCCAGCTCCTGTTTGTTTGTCCTTCAAAATTCCGTCCAAGAGGCACATCTCTCTCTAGGGGTCTTCCTTGAAGCTCTCAGTCTGGGTGGGGAGTTCCTCCCTATGCCTTGAGTATCAAGGCACATGCCACATGTAAAATGAAAGTTAATTTCCAATCACTTTTTTTTTTTTTTAACTTGCTCTGTCGCCCAGGCTAGAGTACAGTGGCATGATCATAGCTCAGTACAGCATTGAACTCCTGGGCTCAGGTGATCCTCCTGCCTCAGCCTCCTAAGTAGCTAGGACTGCAGGCGCATACCATCACACCCAGCCCCAGCTACCTCCTTCAGGGCATGCTGTGCTTTGTCTCAGCGCCTGGTCAGTGCCCGACATCTGGCATAGCCTCTAGCACATGTTGGGCTCAGCAGTAGTCTGCAGAATTAGTTAAATTAATGGGTTGGATGAATGAAAGATGGATTAAATAAATAATGAATGAATAATCCGTGACATTCATTCATTCAATCTCAATTATCGAGAAAATTTAAAAATACAGTAAGGTACCATTTTTGTCTATTTAATTATTTGGGGGAGTTTCTCCTAGAATTAGACTTGAAGAAGTAAGATAGGTTGGAGCCAAGAAGTTCTAGCACCAAGTTTAGCACTATTTAAAATAGTGAAAATAGTGAAAAGTCGGAAAGAGTAATGAAAAATCAATATAGAGATGGTTAAATAGATTATGGAACATTCCTGCCATGGAATATGATGTAGCTGTTAAAAAGAACACAAGGATTCTCATGATTGCTGGTGGAAGTATAAAATGATGTAGCAATTTTGGAAAAGTTTGGTAATTATTCAAAATGTTAAACATATCATTACCATATGATCCAGCACAATTCCACTCCTAGGTATATACCCAAGAGAAGTGAACACATACATCCAAACAAAAACTTGTACACAAATGTTCATAGCAGCACTACTCATCATAGCCTAAAGCAGAAACAACCCAAAGTCCATCAACTGACAAATGGATAAACAAAATGTGGTATGTCCATATAATAAAATATTATTTGGCAATAAAAAGGAATGAAGTACTGATAAATGCTACAATATGGCAGTATCTTGAAAACATGCTAAGTGAAAGAAGATAGTCACCAAAACATCATATATATGTGTATATATATATATATATATACACATATATATGATGGGAGGACCACCTGAGCCCAGGGCTGGGGAGGGGCATTGAGGCTGCAATGAGCCATGATTGTGCTGCTGCACTCCAGCCCGGGTGACGGAGTGAGACCCTGTCTCAAAAAAAAAAAAAACGTTTCAGGATAGTAGGTATAATATGCTCTTCTTTTTATTTATAATAAATATTATATATAGACAGAGAGCGCTATTAATTACAAACAGGAAAAAGAAGGTCTGAAATGGTACACACCAAGCCATTTGCAAGAGTTACCTTTATGTGGTCAGCTTCGTGGATAGGGAGGGGGCTTTTATTTTATATGCCTTTAGCATTTGCCTTTTTACCGTAAGTATGTCCTGCTTTTGACAGTTTAAACAAGAAGGAAAGTGAAATCACATGGAGATTCCACTGAAGGCTAATGAATCAGGGCCTAGAGCACGCTGGCATCCATGCCAACAGAAAGAGTGTCCCAGGAGCCAGGATGTTTCTGGAATGCCAGGGAGTGGCCTTCTTGGAGGGACAGCAGGACTTTGCAAGCCTGGGCCTTTTTACCTTGGATCTCAGACAAAGCCAGGAGCCTGGCCTGGACCCAAAGTTGTTTGTTTATATATTGACGAGGTGAAAGATTTACACCGAGTGAACCTAGGGTTCAAAATTCCCAAGCTCCTACAGTATGTACACCAGAACAAAGTCTCCTTTCTGCCCAGCTCTCCCGCCCCATGGCAGCCAGACACCTCTCACTCATCTCACCTGCCTTTCCAGACACAAAATTGTACATTATATGTACGCTTCTTTTTCTTATTCTTGGTCTTGGAGACTGGTCCATAAGTGTATACTATACAAAGAGACAACTCCTTCATTAATTTTTTTTAGAGAAAAAGGTCTCACTATGTTCCCCAGGCTGGACTCAATCTCCTAGGCTTAAGCAATCCTCCTACCTCAGCCTCCCAAGTGGCTAGACTACAGACACATCACAGCACTCAGCTAGCGCCCCTCATTTTAGAGTCTCACAGTACCCCATGGTTGGGGCCCCATTTTATGGGTGGGCCATGTTCTACTGAGCAGCCCCAATTGGGCATTTAGATTTCTTCTGAACTTTTATAGGTCCATAGTCTCTTATCCAAACTGTTGGGATCAGAAGTACATACATGTATGGTTGACCTTTGAACAACACGGGTTTGAACTGCACTGGTCTGCTTATAAACTGATTTTTCTCAGTAAAAGTCACAAGTTTTGTGCCTGCCTCTCCCGCTCCCCTTCCATCTCCTCCACCCCTGCCGCCTCTGCCACCCCTGAGACAGCAAGACCAACCGCTCCTCTTCCTCCTCCTCCTCCTCAGCCTTCTCAATCTGAAGACAGCGAGGATGAAGACCTTTATGATGACCCACTTCCACTTAATATCTTCTCTTCCTCATGGTTTTTTAAATAACATTTTCTTTTCTCTAGCTTACCTTATTGTAAGAATACGGTATATAATATATATAAAACATATAAAATATGTGTTAATTGACTGTTTATTATTGGTAAGGCTTCTGGTCGACAGTAGGCTATTAACGAAGTCTTGGGGGAATCAAAAATTATACGCAGATTTTCAACAACAAGGGGTTCGGTGCCCCTAACCCCTGTGTTGTTCAAGGGTCAGCTATATATATATATATATATTCAGAAAGGTAATCTAGCACATATTCCATATATTGTAAAATACCCTAATAGTGGGCCGGGCGCGGTGGCTCACGTCTGTAATCCCAGCACTTTGAGAGGCCAAGGCAGGCAGATCACCTGAGGTCAGGAGTTCAAGATTAGCCTGGCTAAAATGGTGAAACCCCATCTCTACTAAAAATACAAAAATTAGCTGGGCGTGGTGGCGGGCACCTGTAACTTTAGCCATGGGGCGGCTGAGGCAGGAGAATCACTTGAACCCAGGACGCAGAGGTGGTAGTGAGCTGAGTCTGCGCCACTGCACTCCAGCCTGGGCAACAAGAACAAAACTCTGTCTCAAAAAAATAAAAAATAATAAAATACCCTAATGTGACCTACCCCATCATCAAACATGTTAATGTTTCCACTGCAAATATGGATAAGTGGAATTAATAAAGATTATAAATAGTCTTGTCAGGTTTTTTGTTTTTTTTTTTAATAACAAGTGAGTGTGTGCCAATCTAATGGGAGAAATCCCAGTTTTCAGAACTTTCTGGGTTTCACAAGTGCAGATGAGGCTTTCTGGAGCCATACAAAGAATACTACAGTGAATAATTTTGGACACATGTAATTTTGCAAGTGTACAAGTACATCCACAGGATACAGTTCTAAAGTAGAGAAGCTGGGACACAAGCTATGCTCATTTGTGATTTTGATAGATTTTTTCACAATAGTAACTTTGCCTGTGAGCTGCTACACTGCATGGTTTTCCAGACACTCTCAGTTTTGTCTGTTAACTTTGGGGTAATGAAAATTCTTCCTCGAGAGTGGGAAGGAGGAAGAGAAGTGAATTAAAGGGTACAGGCGGGGTGTGGTGACTCACCCCTGTAATCCCAACACTTTGGGAGGTCGAGGTGGGCCAGTCATATGAGGTCAGGAGTTCAAGACCAGCCTGGCCAACATACCAAAACCCTGTCTCTAGTAAAAATACAAAAATTAGCCAGGCATGGTGGCGCACATCTGTAATCCCAGCTACTTGGGAGGCTGAAGCACAAGAATCGCTTGAACCTGGGAGGCGGAGGTTATAGTGAGCTGAGATCACGCCACTGAACCCCAGCCTGGACAACAGAGCGAGACTTCCTCTCAAAAAAAATAAAAATAAGTAAATGGTATAAACATACAGTGAGATAGAAGGAATAAATTCAATGTTCGAAAGCTGAGTAAGGTGACTATATTTAACCAAAATGTATTGTACTTGGGTAATTGAAGCCGTAAACACCCTGGCTTGGTCACTACACATTATATACATGTCACAAAATTTCTCATGTACTCCATCAATTTGTACAAATTATTTAAAAAATTCTTCCTCCTGGCCTCTCTGCACAAAGCCAGACTCAGGGTCTCTGGCCCTCAGGAAAAGCGTCCAGAGGGCTGTGAGAGTGTACGCTTTGCAGTCAGAAGGAGAGCAGGACAGTCCCCTTCCTCCTCTGTGACACTGAGCAAGTTACCTGTGTCTGTCCTGAGCTTTCATTTCCTCCCCTGCCTCCAGGACAGTCCCTTCACACTTGCCCACCAACCTGTGCTCCACTCTCCTGGCAGACCCGGCCCCAGGAACTGGGTTTTGCCTGCCCTCCCGCAGGGAAGAAGAGTCCAAGCCAACAGAAAAAGGTCCACAGGCTTTTTAATGGTGTGATGGCTACTTCCCTTCCGAGACCCGATCTAATCATTGACAGTGGCTTCCAGGGTGTTGGGGTGGGGTGGACAGGTGCAGGATGGGCAGAGGCCATGCAGTGACTGGGAAGGGCTTGGGGAGGGGTGTTACATTCTGTTTGGCATGTAAACATTCTTAGGTGGCTTCCCGAGGGAGGGGAAGGGCAACTCCCTGCTCCCCACCCCATGCCCACCAGGGCTGGTCCCTGGAGTTGAGAAGACTGAGCAAACCAGGCCCCTGTGAGGAGCTGGGAAATGGGGAGCCTGGGGCACGGCCCCTCTCCTCTCCTGTGCCCCCTTCGTGCACGGTGCAGCTGGGGAGGGAAGGCATGTGTTGGGGTGAGCAGACCCCGCATCTGAGTCAGTGACATAGGTTGTTGTGATGGGGAAGTGCTGAGGGAGGTGGTGTGACACTTTTACAGAGGAAGGGCTCAGGACCTGGAGGCCTAGTGGAGAGAATGAATGCTCAGGGGGAAGAGGCTGCAGCTGGGGTTGGGGGCACCGGGAGATGTGGCTTCCTTTGCCCTGGATGCTTCCTGGGGAGAGGCAGAGGCAGTCCCCTAGGTGACCCCTTCCCCACTGGCCCACTTTCCCTCCCCCACCTCGCCTGGTGACATTCAGTGACTCAGAGGCCTGAGGTCAGTTGGGAGCCCTAGGGAGGTTTGGAATCCCAACGGCAGACTGGGTTTTGCGTCTCTGCCCGCTCCAGTGCTGAGTGAAGCTGGGGGTAGAATGGACCTGGGGCTCTCTCAGGCCCCCCTCTTCCTCCCAGCTCCAAACCAGGGTGTTGTTGGTCCTGGGGCAGAGGTGAGGCTGGGGGCCCTACATTCACGGTTCGGTTGGTGGCAAGGAGCAGGCCCAGGGCCTGGGCACCAGGAATCATGCCCTGGTCCCCACCTGGCACGAGCTGATTGTCATTCGGAGAAGCTCTAGGTGGGAGGCAGTGGCCCCTCCTCCACTCCCTCTGCTGGACCCAGAGGGCAGTAGAGGGCCTTGGGAGGGCCTCAAGTTGACAAGGAGGGCTCTGTCCGGAGAATTTTCCTGAGTGTTCTGGGAGCTTCTGCATCAGTGTGGGGTGGACGTCAAAGGCTATCCACCCAGGAGTCCTCCCCTCAGCTGGTCTGCAGAGAAGCCACCACCCTGGCCTGGAGGTGGCTGCCCAAGCTGCTGACTCTCCATGAGGGGAAGGCTGCTTTCAGGGTCAGCTGCCTTGTGGGCATCCTTCCGGGTGATGGTGGCTGGACGCAGCCAGACTGCTGGGGCACACTAAGGCCTTTCTTCCTCTTTCCCTGGATGTCTTGGCTTGCTCTCTGTGACTCAGGGAAGGACAGAGAGGCTAGGCCAGGGGACAGAGGCTACAGGGGCCTGTCCAGATAGGCAGGACTGGCTGTCCCATCTGCAGCCAGTGTGCTGCTTGCCCCAGATGTAGGCAGTTGAGGCTCATGATGAGGTGGGGTGAGCTATGCAGGAGCCAGAACCCAGGAAGAGTCCCCACATCCATTCCTGGAGTAGAGCAGCTGCACCGGCTGGGACAGGGGCAAGAACGAACAGGCTGAAGGGTGAGCTGAGGGAAGAGTGGGCTTGGGCTGGGGACCCATCACTCAAGCATACAATCTGGAAGTTAGAAGGGCCTTTCTGCCTCCAGGTGCCAGCTGTCTGTTGGTCCACCTGTCTCTGCTCTCTCTGCCCATTGCGGGAGACGATGCCTGAGCCAGCCCTCCCTCCCTCCCACAGGCGGGAGGACAGGGAGGGTGACCCCACCAGAACTGAGTCCCCGAATCTCCGAAGGGCCAGCGCAAAGATGGTAACCAGCCACTCTCCACCCGCATTGAACTCAGGAAAGAGCAGGTTGGCTGGAACTGCAGTAGGCAGGACTGAGGTTAGATGACAGGAAGGAATTCCTGATGGTGAGGGGTCCTGCGCACTAGATCAGGGGAACAGGGGAGGGAGTAAAACTTTGTTAAAGCCCCCTCCAACTTCCCACCGGGAAATACTTGCCCAGGAAGGCAGCCCACACACTTCCTATGGTTCCCACAGAGGCTCCACCCAAATTTAGGAGGCAAGAGGTTTCTGCACCCCAGAGGTGCAGGGGAGCACATCCCCTGCCCACAGAATCACCTGCCCACCCATCTCCAAGATCACTTGCCCACTACCTCTCACCGAGTTGTCCAGGATGGAGCCGACTTTGGGGCAGGTCAGACCTGCCCCCTCACACCTGAGTAGACCGATGTTCCCTGGGTACCCAACCCCAGCCTGGCAGTCCAGAGGCCGTCCCTGGCCACAGTGGCTCCCAGAAGACTGTGGGGCTGAACCCTCGGGGGGAGGCTGGAGCCTCCACTTCTGGAATTGGAGGCTGCTTCTCTGAAGGGGTGAGGGGACTTTGGCTGGAAAGGGGTCGGAGGAGGGCAAGGTGCCGCAGGAGGTGTAGGCAAGAGGTTGCTGGGGGAGCATGGAGAGCAGCCTAGGCCTGGTGGGCCAACGAACCGGGCGTCCCCAGAAGTGGAGTCCTCGATGAAAAGTGGCTGAGCCTTCCCCGGGGCGGAGAGACTGATGTGAGGCTCGCCGGCCTGACGGGCGGCGGGAGGATGAGAGGACACAGGGCGAGGAAGGGGAGGCAGACCCTTCCCGCGGTGCGGGGCCGCGTCCCCCACCGGCCCTAAGGCCTGGCGGGGCGCCGCGTGTGCTCGCGCGCGTCCTCGCGGGTGCAGGCGGAAAGCTGGGGCCGTGGGTGGCGCGCGTCGGGCGCGTAAGGCTGTGCTGGGAGCTGCTCCAGCGTGGCCGGCTGCGGGTGGGGGGCCGGGGTGAGGGTGGGGGACCGCGGAGAGCCGCGGGCGTCATTATCTGGCCCCAGCCCGGCCCTCCGCGCCTCCTGCCCGGCCTTTGGTTGTTGCGCGCTGAGCCTGGAGTTTCCCTCTAGGTCCTTTCTTGGAGCCCCCGGGGGAGGGGGTGCCATCAGGCTGGGCCCGGGCCGGCAGGACGCCCCGGGGCGGAGGGACCCCGGGCCGGGCCTGGTGCGAGGGGGAGGGGCTCTCTCTGCGGGACAGGGACTGGCTCCGGGGGGACGCGCTGGCATTGCGCGGGGCGGATGTGGACGCGGGGAGGCCCGGGCTGCGCGGGGCTGGGGGCCTGGCTCCGGCTTGGGCTCGCCCTGGGCCCAGGCCGCGGCCAGGAGGTTGTTTGGGGCGGAGGTCAGCAGCAGTGGCCGACCCTGGGGGCGTCTGCAGCTGGAGCCTGCTTGAGAGCAGAAGGCAGGAGAAAAGAAGAGGGCAAAGAAACAAAACAAGGAGAAATATTTCAGAATCCTCCTGGGCACTGAGCACTGGAGTCCGGCATCCTCAGAGCTGAGACTGAGACCATGGCACAGATGGGTAAACTGAGGCCTGACTCTCTGTCCTCCAGGGCAGGACCTCGAGGGGCCACACGCTTCCAGGCTGCTGCTGGAAGAGCCTGCTGCTGGCTTTCTTTGGGGTCCTCATTTCATCTTTAAAATTCTCATGGATTTTGCATTCTAATCTAGAATATACCTATGTTTATATTAATATGAAATAATGTTTTCTCCCAAGGAGTCAAAGCACTAGGCTTTATCCTTTGGCTTCCAATGCCCCATGGCATACCAGAAGCTGTGTGTGGACCCACTGGCCCCCATCAGCTTTTCCTAAGCCTGGCCTCTCCGGCACCCCCTCCATACATGCTTACTGAAGCCACTTCCCTGAGCCCAGTGACAGGGCTGGAACCCCAATCAGAGTGAGGTAGAGCACAGTTGGGAGGTGCTGGACAGGAGGTGTCACTGAGGGTCCCTCCTGATCTTCCATAGCCCCTGACCTTGGTTCTGGAGAAGCCCCTGCTGGTGGAGGCCTGTGGCCACCCTCTGCCCACCCTGGGGCTGGCAGCGGTTTCTCACCTGCTGGTGGAGGCCTGTGGCCACCCTCTGCCCACCCTGGGGCTGGCAGCGGTTTCTCACCTGCTGGTGATGGCTGTGTCCGATGCTGGGGCCGCGCCATGGGGTCTGCTGGGGGGCTGCTGGGCTGCAGCAGGCACGGGCATGCGGAAGCCAATGGGGCGGGGAATCCGGCTCCGGGTGGCGGCTGCCCTCCCAGCCTTCCTGGGCAAGGCCGCTGTCGGCTCAGAGGCGGGCGTGTCCTCCTCGGAGCCCGTGCCTGAGAGGGTCTCAGAGGCACGGCGCTGCTCCTCACTGGAGGAGGACGAGGCCCCTGAGGCCAGCCGCAACAGCAGGCGGCCCTGCCTCTTCTCCATCACCAGCCGCGCCAGGTCCTGCTGCGGCCGAGCCCGCTTGCTCCACCGCTCTTTGGCCGACAGTGAGCCTGAGGGCTCCGAGCCCGTGTCCTCCTCAGAAAGCAGGACAGGGATACGGCTCCTGGGGCGAGAGCCTGGCATAGCATGGCGTCTGGGGGAGGTGGTGGCCACTTTCTCAGGGTTTGGCTCCAGCGGGGACACCGGGGCTGGCCCGTCTGCAAGGGCCGGGCCGTTGGGCAGTGAGTTTGTGGCCATCTCTGAGGGGGTTTCCCCGGGGGCCCCAGACAGGGCAGAGCCCTCTATCTCGGCCCCATTCAGCCCTGACAGGGCGAGGCCGTTCTCCAGGGGAGCTCGGGCCCCCTCCTCCACAGCTCCCCCATCAGAGGCCAGCTCCAGACCCAGCTCGCCCCCAGCGCTGAACTCCTCAGACCGCAAGGCTTGTCCACCGGAAGACATGACGTTGAGGTGGGTTTTCTCCGCAATGTGCACAAAGGTCCTCTCAACTTTGGTGAAGGGTGAGGAGGTGACTGCCACGCCCCCGGCCCCTGTGGTCACTGTCCCGGCCCCCAGCCCTGCCCCAGGCCCCGGGGGCTTGGGCTCAGACTTGAGGACAGAGGACAGGGTGCCTGGCTCAGATACGTCCAGCTGGCTGCCCGTGGGCTGGGGCCGCTCATGCTGAGGAGTGAGGGCGGCCAGGGTGCCCAGGTCGGGGTCGGGGGCCAGTTCAGCAGTGACGGGCGACTTCTTCATGTCGCCAGGAGAGACAAGCACCAGCGTTTTGGAGCCCTCCTCAGGCTCCAGGTCCCCATCGGCCATGGAGGCCCGGCCCCTGGACTCCTTCTGATCGTCTGCCAGCAGTGTGGACGGGGCACCCTCCTGGCTCCGGTCGGTGCTCCTCTCACTCCCCTCACTGCTGGAGCCACTGCGAGGCCCCAGCACCTCCCCCAAGGCAACTGCCGCTGCACCCTCCTCCTCCTCTTCCTCCTCCTCCTCCTCCTCCTCTTCCTCCTCCTCTTCCTCTTCCTCTTCCTCCTCTTCTTCTTCCTCATCCTCTTCTTCCTCTTCCTCATCTTCCTCCTCCTCCTCCTCTTCCTCCTTCCCATTAGCCTGAGGCTGAACAGGAGCCAGCGGGACCTGGGGGGTGGTGAGCAGCATGTGCGAGAAGCCCACCCTCCGGACCCTGTTGAGCAACCTCGCCCGTTCTCGGTAATCGGAGAGGTCTCTTTTGAAGTCCTGGTAGGGCAGACTCAGAGGCACAGCTCGTGGGAGGCCATTCACCTCAAATGGGGGCGCCACGGAGAACACCTGCAAGGGGCACACATAGGGACCCTCTGAGGTCACCCACCCTCCTG
This sequence comes from Hylobates moloch, assembly GCF_009828535.3. Classification (NCBI taxonomy): domain Eukaryota; kingdom Metazoa; phylum Chordata; class Mammalia; order Primates; family Hylobatidae; genus Hylobates; species Hylobates moloch. The sequence continues at coordinate 41,640,947 of NW_026652295.1, read as the reverse complement.
GGCCCAGGAGGCCTTCACCTGCACCCACAAGCTAGGAGACTCACAGGCCCGGGTCGTCTACCAGAGTGTGAGCTCCATAAAGGGAAGCACAGGCACTGGGTCTGTCTTGTTCACTGCTCTGTCCTCAGGCGCCTAGTGAGTGCTCAGCAAACCTCTGATGAATGACTGTCCATGCTCTAGGTTCCCTGAAGTCCCAGGCCCTGATCCTGTTGGCCTTTCTGCCTCCCAGCCTCTCCATGTCCCCAGCCCCTCTCATCACCATGTGCATCCTGCACCCGAGTCAGCAACAATAACAGAAAATGAAAACTGGTAGGAACCACGACCACCACGCAGATCAGCCCTTCCTTTTACAGATGAGAAAGCCAGGTCCAGAGACGGGCGGCAAGTATCTGCGCCACTTCCTGGATGGGCTGTGCCAGGCTGGCTCCTAGATGCCCTCAGTACCACCTCAGGGTGTGCAGTTTCTCTGTGGCCAGAGCTGGCTGCCCAGGGCCACCAGATCCTGTGCTGGACAAGGGCAAAGGCGGGGCTGTCCTCTACCCTTAAAAATGCAGGCTGGCCGGGCGCGGTGGCTCACGCTTGTAATCCCAGCATTTTGGGAGGCCGAGGCGGGCGGATCTCGAGGTCAGGAGATCGAGACCACGGTGAAACCCCATCTCTACTAAAAATACAAAAAAAAAAATTAGCCGGGCGTGTTGGCGGGCGCCTGTAGTCCCAGCTACTCGCAGAGGCTGAGGCAGGAGAATGGCGTGAACCCGGGAGGCGGAGCTTGCAGTGAGCCGAGATTGCGCCACTGCACTCCAGCCTGGGCGACAGAGCAAGGCTCCGTCTCAAAAAAAAAAAAAAAAAAAAGTGCAGGCTGGGCCCCTCGACCTCCAATCCATCCTCTCAGCCAGGAATTTGTCCAGCCCTCAACAGGTATACTTGAGCTTCATTCCATTTTCCTCTTCAAAGCTTTGTGCAGAGCCCTTGGCAATGTGATGGACAAACCAGTCCTTGGTTTTCTAGACTCTTGCCATGTCCCCCTTAGCCTCCTTCCTTCCAGACTAGAAAGGTCTGACCACCTGGTCAGGACCTTGGCTGCTGTGTCTCCTTCACTCTAGTTCCACCCTGTTCAATACACAGACATCCCCAGGCACCCACCCTGATGCCCCGGGCCCATCAGGGCTGACACAGCTTTGTTCCATGGTGGGACAGTGCTGACGACGTCCAGCACTTTGCTAGTGTTTTCGAACACAATGGGCTTCTGTCTTCCTGAGCTAGCAGAACACAGCCCATCCAGACCAGAAGCCCCGGGGATATCTTGCCTCCCCACTTTCCTGCCCATCCACGCTGCCAAGGAGTCCTGCCAAGCATCTTTCTTAAACCTTTCTGTGTCTGCTACCCCAGGCCCACGAGCACAGCCTTGCCTTTCCTGGCGGATCCCCAGCCACCGGCCTGTTCTCTCCATTCTGCACTGCCGTCCATCCTTTTTACATCTGCCTGAGTGATCTTCCTGAAACTTCATCTGATTCCATCTCTCTCTGCTTCAAATTTGCTGTGGCTGCCACAGTCCTTAGGAGACAGTTCAGATCTTTTTTTTTTTTTTGATATGGAACCCTGCTCTGTCGCCCAGGCTGGAGTGCAGTGGCACGATCTCAGCTCACTGCAACCTCTGCCTCCCAGGTTCAAGTGATTCTCCTGCCTCAGCCTCCCTAGTAGCTGGGATTACAGGTGCCCGCCACCACACCCAGCTAATTTTTTTTTGTATTCTTAGTAGAGACGGGGTTTCACCATGTTGGCCAGGCTGGTCTCAAACTCCTGACCTCAGGTGATCCACCCACTTCGGCCTCCCAGAGTGCTGGGATTACAGGCGTGAGCCACCACACCCGGCCTAAGACAGTTCAGATCTTTGACTTGGTCCATGAATCCCCCACCCAACCGTGACCTGACTCCTACCTGCTGCTCTGGCCTCACTTATTGCAACACCCTCGGTCCCCTGCCCCTGCCTACACTCCACCCATTCCGATGCTTCCAGAAGTTCCTAAGTGCATCTTCCAGCTCACACTTAGCCCAGGCAGTTTCCTTCACCTGGGGGTCCCTCTCACCTCCTCTCTGCACATGATAACTTCCTACCCTTCCTTCAAGACCAGCTCAAACAGCTCCTGGTCTTAGCAAAGAAGAGACAAAGCCTTCCTGTCAACTTTCCTGTCCACCCACCAAGCAGATTTACTCACTCTCCCTTTTCTACTTGTTTTCCACATCCTTCCATGAGAGAATCTCCCACCTATTGTTCTACATGCGTGTATTTATAGGGTTCTCTCTCCTGATACACAGAGATCCCTGAAGATTTCTTCATTCACTACTTCAAGAAGTGGTCTTTGAATGTCTCTTTTCCTGGTCACCATGTTATAGTCTAAGAATCAGTGGATCAAGTATGAACAAGATGGAGACTGTCCTTATTTTCTCTGTATCAGGAAACTAAGTGGGGATATACACATTCCACAAAGGTTGTGATCATAAATGAGGTCATATAAGCAAAGGTCATATAGCAGTTGCTCAATAAATGTTAGCTCTCTCCCACCCCTACCTCCCACCTCCTGCTCTGCTCGCCTTGGTTTGGAGGTCATTGGCCCCCTCCCCAGCCCCAGAAAAGCCTGGATGCCACACCTATGGGGAATAGAGTGTGAGGAAAGGAGGGGGCTCTGCCAGTCGAAGCCTCCATGCAAATAGCACAAAGCCTGATGGAGAGGAAGGCAGAGACCTCCAAGGCTGAGGATCTGTCCAGGGCTGTGGCTGCTCCCCTTCCCAACTGCCATGATCTTCCCTGTAATCAGACCATCAGTGAGGATTTGGTGGGGTGATGCAAGAAGATAGCTTCAGATTCCAACAGGACCCCAGCAACCCTGTTTGGGCCAGGTAGGGAACTTTCTTAGAAAACTTTTCTTAGTTAGAAAGTTTTCTTAGAAAGCTTTCTCAGAAAGCTCCCTACCTGGCTCAAACAGAGTTGCTGGGGTCCCCTCAGCCTGGGGAACATGGCAAAACCCTGTTTTCACTAAAAATACAAAAATTAGCTGGGCGTGTTTGCGCCCAGCTACTCGAGAGGCTGAGGAGATCAAAGCTGCAGTGAGCTGTGCTCGCACCACTGCACTCCAGCCTGGGCAACAGAGCGACACTGTCTCAAAAAACACAACAACAACAACAACAACAGCAAAAACTTTGTCCCCTCCACATATAGGCTGGAAGTGTCCAGAAGAATTTACTTTTTCTACACAATATTCGTTCTTATTAATCCATTCATTCATTTAGCAAACACTAGGCACCAACTCTGTGCCAGGCCTTGTGCTGGGACACTTTGCCAGTCACCAATGTTATGGCTAGAGAAAATGGCTGGGTAGAGGTGGAGGGGCTGCTGTAAGCTCCCAGGTGAGTGAGGACCATGGGGTGGGTGGGTGCTGGCGCTGACAGGGACAGGCAGACAGACAGAGAGCTCTGAGCATGTCTCTCTCCCAACCACCTCTGAACTCACCCAACTGGCACCAGACACATCCTGCCCAGTAGGGATGGCCTTTAACTCCACCAGGCCACCCATCCTCCTCAGAACCTTTACCTATTGTCCCTCTAATCCCTGGCACCTTGGTTAAAGACACCCTTTCCTTTGCTCTCTGGCCAGGCCCTGGATCTCTCTGAAAAGGCCCCATGTAGAGAATGGGATCCCCGGCAACACACACACACACACACACACACACACACAGTGCTCACATTGGATGGTTGTAGGTGGAACCCTTTTTCCTGCCTCCAAGTCCTCCCCTCCTATTACCTGGGAGAGAGGAGGAATGAGAACTGAAAATCAATGATCAGTCATAAAATCAGACTGGGAAACTGAGGCACAGAGAGGGGCATGGATTTGGGCATTGGTCCAGGTTATAAAGCTCATCCATGAGGGTGGCCCAGGACCCAAAACTCTTTCCAGTGTCTCCCACTCAGTCCCACATGGGGACACCTGGAACCCTCTGCCTTTTGGGAGGAAGAGCCCTGAATCTCAGGGTGAGGACAACTTTGCCCTAAGGATCACTGCCACCCCCACACCAACCTAGGCATGCTGGCTTTTCGGTTTCAAAGTCCCTCTGCCCTTCCCCCATCTGGCTCTGTGCTGGGGAGGGGCAGAGCCTGGGCTCAAATTCCTCCCTCCTCAGAGAGTAGCCTAACCCTCTCCCTGCCTCTCCTGGATGCCCAGTGAATTATTCATCCATTTGCCCATTTGATCTTGAGTTCATTCACTCAGCCAGTGATCCACAGACACGGTCAGTGTGTCTGGCCCTTTAGCTGTCTGACAAAGTTCACACCTTCTTGCTTCCTTCTCAGGGCAGCAACCTTTATGATTCTAATCTGCTTATTGTGGTTCCCAGGCCTGGCTTGGCACAGCATTGTCCAGAGTTGCTTTTTAAAAATACACAGTCCTGGATCCTACCCCCAGATTCTGTAGGTCAGAGAAGAGGCCCAGAAATCTGGCTGTTTTAACGCTCCTTAGTGATTCAGAGTTCAGCCAAAGGCGTATGTGGTAAGGGTTGGGCTGTTGGGAGAGGAGGAGGACAGGCCAATCAAACTGATACCCTCAGAGAGAATGAAAGCCCCAGCCCCTCCCCTCCATGCACTGTGCCTCATCTAGAGGGCTAGGCCTCACCAGCTCCAGAGCCCAGCCCAAGTCCATGTTTACTCCAGTCAGGAGGAAAAGTGAAGGGAGAGGATGCACCAGACTCTGATCTTCAATTGCCACCAACAAAACTGGGCTCTCATGCCCTTGGGGAAACTTCTCTGACACCGACACTGGAGACAGGGCTCCACTTAGCCCCATCCTTAATCCCCACACAGGGTGCATGGAGCCACTCCTGCCTGAACCCCAGACAGCCCCAGACTTCAGGCACTGCACCCCGGCCCACGGCCCCAAAGTCGAAGATGCGGGGCTGGGAGGCGATGTGTGACGAAAGCAGGAGGGTGAGCCCTGGCTCCCCACTCCTCCCATGCTGAGGTGGGGGGCTTGTGCCTCTCACAGCAGTTCCTCCTCCTCTCTCAGAAACTGCCTCGTGCATGCCTCCCACCTCCTCTCCTCCACTAGGGAAGAAGCACCCCCAACGCCCCTGCTCCTCCTGCGAGGAGATGAGATGTGCCTGCATCACCTCTGTCAGCTCCGCACTCAGCACCGCCTCTCCCAGACCCTTCACTTGCATTTGTCTGTCTGCGCCACCACCCTACAAACGTCTCTGCCAAGCCAAGAGCCCTCCCTCCACTCCACCCCACACCCAGGAGTGCCGGGGAAGGGGAAGGTGGTGGAAGGGGTAAGAAGACCCGGGAATGTGGCCACCTACCCTAGGTCTATGCAGAACTGCACACACTTGACCCCACATCTCTGTGTCCAAATCCCACCCTTGCCTGCCCCAGAGTGAGGAGTTGGCAGCCTGTGAGGGGCGTCTTCTAAATGCCCCGGGGCTTTGGGAATGCAGCTGGATCTTGCCCCTTTGCCTTTCTGTTTGGCAGTGTGCGGGGATGGGGCGGAGGTATGGGGGGCCTTCCTCTTTTACACTGTCCTCCTCACCTTTCCCCTCTCTCTCCAGTCTCAGAAGTCTGCCATTATTTCCTTCTTAGTGGCCCACCCCTCCCACTGACTGAGTTCTCCTTCAACCCATGTTCCATCCCTGCACCCCCAACCCCAGGCTCTCACAGTCCATGCTCCAGTGTCCCTCGGCGGGCCACCCCCACCCTGGCACCCCCAAGGCCAGGGCTGCATCTCCCATATCTCTCAGATTGCCCATCGTAGCAGAGGGCCAGGGGCAGGCTCCTCAGTGCAGTGTCCTCTCACAGGCCTCTGGCACCCTAGCTTTCTAGTCCCACCAGACACTTGGTCTCAAAAGCCTGATCCCACAGAGAACTGATCACTGGGCCTGGTGGGCCCAACCCCCTACTTCTACACACCCTCCATCCCCACCTGGAAGTTGGCAATTTGGAATTGAGTCCCAGAGACCAGAGTCCACTCACCCCTTCCCTCCCCACCCATTCAGTGAAAGGAGACTGCCATCAGGGCAAGGGTGACTCAAGTCCAACTAGGCCCAAACCTCTGGGGTGCCCTCCTCACCCAGCTGCCTGGCTAAGGTGTGGACGAAGCTCATCCACTGACCTGGAACTTGCCCACCCCTCAGTCCCAGAGTCAGCAACAGACTAGCCCCTGCCCTCTGCCCAGCCTGGCGACCTCAGAGCCAGGGTCTACACTGAGAGCTGGGAAAGGAAGGGGGAGGGTGAAAGAAAGCAGGCGGAGGCGCAGGTTCCTGGAAGGCGTCTTTAATCAGGATTTGGTAGTACACAAGCTCTCCGGATTGTCTGCATTAACATACAGGGACTTAAAAAGGCACAAGATCCCTCGCACAGCGACGCGTGACGGCGGGGCGCCCCCTCCCCGCCCGTGCGCGGCCGTGTGCGCGTGGGTGCGTGTCCGTGTCCCACCCCCGTGGCGGCGCCGCGCGTGTGCGTGTCGGTTTCAAGTGTTGGATTTGTACAGTACTCGCAGTCTAGGGGCAGGGGGCTCAGTGCATGCTTTTCTACCCGGGCCTGGGGCCACCCCCCGACGCCGCTATGTACACTAAGGAGGACGCACCCCGGAGAGAGAGAGGAAGAAAAAAAGCGTCCCATCTTCGTGTGCGTGTGTGTGCGTGTGAGCGTGTGTGTGGTTTTGAGTTTTTCGTGCATGCTTCCGCTGGCCAGGGTCGGGGATAGTGCAAGCGTATAATACAGTATTATTGCAGTACAAAATGGGGGGTCGAGAGAAGGACTTACGATGGGAGGGGAAGGCTCAGGAATAAACCGACTGGGACTCAGGACCTCCGCGAGGGTCCTCTCGCTGATCCCCTTCCTATTCCTCCCCCACTCCGCCCCCACCCCCGCAATTAGAAGGCGTCTCCTTACGCAGGAAGGGGCTCAGCTGGGCCCCAGTGCTGAGTTTCTCTGTCCCATCAGTCCCGCTTCTCCGGGGGCAGGGGCCAGCCCCTCTCCTCGCTCGACACTGAGAACTCTGAGGGCCCGGAGCCCCGCCCCCTCCCCCACGGAAGCCCCTCCGATCGGGGAGCGGGGTCGACGGAGCAAGTGCAAAGGAAGCAGATGTTGGTCCCTGAGTTTTATTTTCGGGGGTGGGGGTGTGGGAAGAGCTGGAAATGGGGGGGCATGTTTGGTGACCCCCAGGGCCCTCAGTGGTGGGATGGGGCAGGGGACGCGGACTGGGGCGTAGGCAAAAAGGGGGCTGTTGGGTTGCTCTGAGAGACCTGGGCTCAACGCTCTGCTCCCCCTCAACTCTGGGCTCTTTGGCATCCAATTGCAAGGCCAATTATTGGGGCGGGGGTGGGGGGCAGCCCGAAGGGCAGTGAGGTAACGGGAGTCAGGGGTGGGGCGACAGGGCCTTCTGAGCCTGGAGGCTTAGCCGAACGCCTCCGCCTGTCCCCACCCGCACCCCAGCCTGGCAGCACTGAGGGGAGCCCCACTCCAGCCCGCCCCCGCCCCGGGGCCAGGGACCCAGAGGCCGCCAGCCAGCAGCAGGGAAAAGCAAACGAAAACGGGCGCGAAGGCGGGGGCGACGGGGGCGGCGGGGGACGCGAACCCAGGGGAAGCCTCGGCGGCGGGGTGGGGCAGGAGCGCGGCGGGGCCGAAGTCCGGCGGGGGGGTGCAGGACGCCGCGGGGCGCTGTGTGGGGCAGGCGGTACATTCGTGGCGCTGGCCGCGGGGGCGGGCGGGTGGACGGGGGCCCTGGCTTGGGGACCTGCGGGGGTCCGGCTGCGCAGTCCTCGTGCGCTCCCGGCCGGGGCTGCTAGTGCAGGGTCCGGAGAGTGGGCGAAGTGCGCGCAGCTAAGGAGGGAGAGTGTGTGAGTGTGGGTGTGAGTGTGAGTGCGTGAGGGCCGGTTAGTGAGTGGCCAAGTGGACCCCACTGCCAGCACCCCCACAGCCTGTGCAGGGAGGGAGGGTGCGTGGTGGGACTGACGGCGGAGCCAAGCGGAGGAGAGTCTAGGAAGGTTCTAGAAAGGAGTCCTGTGGGCTCCATTTCCCCCTCCTCTCCACCCCTTCCCCCCACCTCATTTGGAGGAAGGGCACTCAGGCTTGGAGCCTCCTGGGCTGGGACGCCCACTGGATGGTGTGTGGGGAACCAGAGGGATATCGGAGGGTTGTGGCCCTCAGACGTGGAGCCTTTCCCTTAGGGAGAAGGATGCTTGACATTTTCAGGGGCTGACTGTATGGAGGGTGGGCTGCTTCCTGTCCCTTGAGTTGAGTGTGTCCCAGGTCTAAGTGGAGTTTGGGGTAGGGTGAGATGGGGTTCAGGCCCTCCTGAGAGATCTACACTTCCATCCCCAAGTACCACATCAACCCAAGGACAGCAGAGGATACAGCATTTTCCAGGCTCCCCACACACAGCTGGAGTTGCCCCGATCCCCGGTCAGAGCCACACCCTCCCCAAGTATGGTCCCCTCCACTGCCCACTCCATATAGATACATTTACACAGCTCCTTCTGCCTACCCAGGGGCCCAAGGCTCCCCGCACCACTGCCTGAGCAAGACAGCACCACCCCTCCCCAGAAAAAGGGATCTAGGCAGGACAGAAGAGAGAGCGAGTCCGAGTCCGGGGGTCCTGGGACCAGCATGGCTCAGAGGTGCCACCATCCCCCACCCACTGGGCAGGGCTGTGTCTGTTTTCCCCAAAACTGGAAATGCAAAGGGATATCGTTGGGTTCAGGATGTTAGCGGTTGGGATGAGTGTTCAGTGGTTATTGCTGTGACCCAAGCTGCCTTTGAGTGTGTGGGGCATGTATATTAAGTTATCAAAAATTTACTAGCGCATTTGTCACGGACCCAGGGTCCTCAGAACATGCCCTCTCCCATGGAAAAAATACTAGTCCCACCAGGAGGCCCCCACTCACCACAGAAAGGTCCACTGGCTCCCACACTCATTCAGGCACTTATGCACACCACATGTATCCACACAGCACACACCACACATCCCCACTGGCCAGGTTCGAGTTCCTGGGCAAGAACACTGTCGCCTTTCAGTGCTGCAGCCCTGGACAGAGGGTGGCGCAGGAAGTCCTCAGGCTCACAGTGGTTGCAAAATGAGTTTAGGTCACCTCTGCCTGTAAACCATTTTGGTTTGGTTCATAAAGTGATTTTTCTTTTTAAAATTAGATGCCAACAATTAAAAGTTGAGAGATTTCAAATAAAAATTAGAAGACAGTGGCAACAATTGGTTGAGCTGAGGATGGTAGGGGCATGGGAGTTCCCCTGTTTACCACAGTCCTTGAACCTGCCACTTCCCTGACACTGTTTGGATCTTGTTGATGTATGAGTTGGTGACACCCATTCGGTGCTCACAGATGCCAGTCTCTTCCCCGTCTGTGAGCCTGACCCCTGGGACCTCACCAATCCCACTGAGGTCAGGCTTTGGAGCCCCTGCTTTCTCACGCTAACTCCTCCTCTGCCCACCTGATCCCCAGAGCTGCTGTGGGATGCCTGGGGCCATGTGGGATTGAGGGGTTGGAGGTCTCTGGAGAGACAGGGTCCAGCTATTTCAACCAACCCCAGTACTCTGGAGTGACTCTCATCTGGACGCCACCCCATGGCAAGGTGGGAATGGGAAAGGAAGGAAAATATGGCTTGCTGACAACTCCCCTCTTTTCTATAGACTGAGGAGGGGACCCACCGCAAAGGACAATCAACCAACCAATACACAGACCAAGATGTTTCACAAACTCTGTCAAACAAGACCTCAGATTATTCGGCATGGGTGGGTTTTTTATATGTTCTGGTAAATAAAATGTTCTGATTAATTTGTTAAATGCAGATAACACTGGGATCTACCTCATAAGCTATCATGAGGTTTAAATGAGTTAATTTTGTAAAGTGCTTAGATCACTGCCTGGCACATAATAAGCACTGTGTGCCAGTGGCTATTAAATAAAATCACAAATAATTGTAAACCACCACTAAATGCAGAGTGAGACTATCAAGTGCGAAAACACCACTTTCAAAATACAACAAAGACAGCTGTCTCTTTTCAAAGCTGACCCCGAGGAGGCTACACGCTTTCCCCAAGCAGGGTATCAATCTTGAAACATTCTGGCCTCCTCTTGGGAAATGCTTCAGAAAACAAGAGTGACAATATTGCAGGCTCACAGCATCCCCACCTAGCCTGGGAACCGGAGACCGGCAACTCGACCCAAACCATGTGAAGCTCTGCCGAGCTTCACGTGAACTTGATCCAACACAAGTGGCTTAGATGACCTTAACAATTTCCAAGAGTCAAAGCCACCCAGAAAAGATAATGTTATTAAGATCACCTGTTAGCTCAGAGCTTTATGGCTTACAAAACACTCTCCCCTCCACCATGGAGGATATACAAAAAGATGTCCCCCTAAAGGACAACATGCTTTGAACCATGGCCTTGCTTTAAAGGACACACCCTCTCCCACAGGTGTCAGTTCTGAGGTGGGAGGTGTGTGTTTGAAAACTCAGCCACCTTCTCTGGCCGGGCGCGGTGGCTCACGCTTGTAATCCCAGCACTTTGGGAGGCCGAGGCGGGCGAATCACGAGGTCAGGAGATCGAGACCACGGTGAAACCCCGTCTCTACTAAAAATACAAAAAATTAGCCAGGCGTGGTGGCGGACGCCTGTAGTCCCAGCTACTCGGAGAGGCTGAGGCAGGAGAATGGCGTGAACCCGGGAGGCGGAGCTTGCAGTGAGCCGAGATTGCGCCACTGCACTCCAGCCTGGGCGACAGAGCGAGACTCCGTCTCAAAAAAAAAAAAAAAAAAAAAAAAAAGAAAACTCAGCCACCTTCTCAATGCTGCAGGATTTCCCACTTCCAAAGGCGTTGGAAACACTAATATGTATGTAATGCTAAAATGAGGCTGAAGCCAGTGCCATCATCTTTGATATTTCACAAGGCACTTTGGGATCTTAGAGTACCTCAGGGTTCTGGTCACTGAGATGGAGCTGTGCTCAGGGTTGAGTAGTGGAACCCTCTAGAAGGGAATGCTGGATCACAGAGTGCTTGGTTTCATCCAACCCCAGATTGGGGGGGATCCCTGCCCACATTGCTGCTGACTTACGGAGCAGATGGTGGGCAGGTTCCCTTCACTTCACCTCCTGCCACTACCTGGGGTGGATGGGAGGAGGGCAAGAGGAGGGGGCTGGGGGAGGCAGTGCCAGCAGGAGGGGAGTGGGGCCACTGTTCAGCCTCACCCCCTCACCTTTGTGCTTTTTGTTTTCTGTCCCTTCTCAAAGGGTCCACCTTGACCCTCTCCTGCCTACTGCCTGAGCAGGGTGCAAAGCCATCCAAAACAGCCCAGAGGGCAACAGAGGCTTGGGTCTGGGGAGATTCAAAAGTGAGCAGCTGAGATGGGGGTGGGGGTGGGGCACAAGTATTAGAACCCAAATCTGGCCTTTGTTGCCAGATGGAGAAGGTGCTCTTGGCCCAGACATCCTCAAAAATAAATAAATAAATAAATAAATAAATAAATAAATAGACTTACAAAGAAAGATTTTGGGGAAAGGAGTGTGTGGCTATGGAGTGGCTTACGTGGATGGTGTGGATGAGCCATACCACAATCGTGGCCCTCTGTGTGGACAGTTTGGCTCCAGGGCACTGCCCACCATACTTATGGCACCCCCAGGCAGGGGCCAGCCTGAGGCCTCTACTCTAACCAGAGCCATCTGGGGAATTGATGGGCCAAGCAGAGGTTACAGGGAGAGAGGGGTAGAAGAGTGAAGCTGGGATGAGAGTAGGTACATAGGAAACTACCAATGACTGCATAGACATCTTTCTGGCTCCCTAACACACATGTGCATACACACACTCATACAACACTGTGCAACTTGCGCACGTGCCAGTCACATTGAGGTCTATGTAAATGGTACTTCCTGGAATTACACAGTGCACAGCCTGAGCATTCATCCATGGCAGCCCTTCCACATGCACAAACACTCATTCGTAAGCACACTCTTACGCACAAGTGTACACGCATGCACACAAGCAAACATACAGTCTCACTGAAATAAACATTTTGCAAATCTTTGCGCCTCCTCCCCTCCCCATACAGGCACTGCCCTTTCTGGCACCCACTTCACTACTACCGCATTCCACAGGGGAACAGAGGTGCTGGCTGACACGGGCAGGATGAATAAAGGGAACCTTGGGCTCCCTGCAGTGAAGGTTGGGGGCTGAGAAATGGGCAGAAGAGGCATGAGCAAGCTAGCATCCTGACACTTCCCCACTCCCAAGTGTCCAGATCCCTATCCAACCTGCCTCTCTTCTGCTGTGTCTTCACCACCGCCCTTGGGGCTGACCGAGCACCTGCAGGAAGGAGTCACCCTCTGAGAAGGGCAGAGGTGGGGCCGCTCCCACCTAGGATTTGTCCTGAGACACTGGTTTTGCTGACAAGCACACGGTTTCTCACCTCATCCTTAACAACCACCTTTGCTGCCACTGCTTCTAAGCTGGGTCTCCTCGTTGCTCAGCTCCAGCCTGCCTTGAGAGGTGAATCCCAGGCCCCTCTCATCCATCCTCAGTTCCTGAGGAGCGGAGGACAGACACCCAGTCCTACCAGGGAGTGATGGCACAGGTGTTTTGGGGGAGGGGCAGCCTACCATGGACTGAGCCTTTCTGGGGTAAGATGTGTGAGGAAGGAACTCTGTCCTCAATGATGATGGCCTGGGAAAGTCTCGCTAGGTCACAGGGCTGCCTCCCCCCATCACTGAGCACTGAAACACTCCCCACCACATTCCAAACCTGGCTGTCCTGGCCTCCATCCCATACACGGGGCCGCGCACACACACACACACACACACACACACACACACACACATATACACATCACGCAAGGAGGGTCTTGGCCTCCCACCAGCCCCTCGGGGTGGATCAGACCCAGCCATGCCAAGAGATCACAAATTAAACAGAACAAAGCCCATGCCAGAGTGCCTGTGGCCCTGCAGGCCTCATCTCCCTGACACCTTACTGCCCACTGGACTCTGGACCCATCAGTGGCTCCAGCTGAGCGCCCCTGCCCTGTCCTGGAAACTGTACCACCAGCCCCACCCCTCCCTGCACCATTTGGCTGGCACCTACAAAGGAAGCTAATGGGGGGGGGGTGGGACGGAGACTCTGCTTGGGGTGGGAGTATTACAGTACCTTGGGCCAACGTTCTAGGGGGGCTGTATTGCATGATGGGGTGGGATGGGGTGTGTGAGTGTGTGATTATTGCGTCCTGGGAAGGAACCATGGTCCTCTGCCTGCTCCCCACCCCCCCCCCACCTGCCCCCTCCAGGAGGGGGGGGGCCCAGCCTAGGTCTTGTGGGTGAACCGGGCCCACACCTGCTGCAGCTGGGACCGCGAGATGCGGAGCACCGAGGGCATGAGTCTGTGGTTGCCAGCAGCGAGGGGCGCGTGGCGCCGGTGGGGCGCCCGCACAGGGCTGCTCTCGGCCGAGCGGCTGCGCTGAATGAGGGAACCGGAGGAGCCCGAGGAGCCGCCGCCGCCGGGGTGAGGGTAATGCTCCGTCTCCAGCGTGGAGGAGGAGAACACGGAGGACGCCAGTCGTCGCAGGGGGCTGTACCGCGGGAGGGAGTGCCCCGAGAGTCTGTCCTCCTCCAACTGAAAGAGACCAAGAGAGTGGAGGGAAAAGAGGTGTCAGGCACAGACTCGACAGCTCCGTCTCCGGGGCCACCCACCGCTCACAGCCCCTGCGGCGCCGGCGTCCCAGGCAAGTGGGCGGGTCAGGCAGGGTGGAGGAGGGTGCAAACCACCCGCCCCAAGGTCCTGCCTCAGAATCTAGGCTCTGGCCTCCAACGCCCTTCCCCCTCCTCCTCCTCTCTGGAACTTCTCACACTATGGTCTCTGCAAGGAGACCATGGTCACTCACCTCCTCCGAGAAGCCTTCCTGGCTTAGTCCTACCTAGCTCAGGGTTGTTCTGGACTGGGGAATCCATTCTCTGGGGAAGGTGGCTCTGTGCTCTGAGAGAGTTCCTTGCCATGTGTTGACAGCTGTGTGCGGCCTGTCTCCCCAGCTGGATTCTGTGCTACTCATTAGGTCTCAGAAACTTTCCCTGTACACCCTCCGCCTTGGCACCCCCGCCCCATCACAGGGAGGTGTGGGGATCGGGGTGACCATGCGGCATAAGGTGGGACTCTAGAGCCCAATTACTCGTGTTTGAATCCCAACTCCACCACTTAAAATCTGAGTGACCTTGAGCAAGTTACTGCATCTCTTTGAGCCTCAGCTTCCTCCTCTTTAAAATGGGGGTCATAATGGTGCCCACCTCAAAGGGTGGTCGTGAGGATTCAATGTTATAAGATGTGCAGCACTCGGAACAGCACCCGTCACGGAGTAAATGCTGCGCTCTTCACTGGGCCATTTTAGTATCTAATTTTAAATCACTCTTCCTAATGAGGGAAGGGATGGACTCGTAGGAGGAGGGGCAAACTGAAGTCATTTCTTGAACGTGGCTTTTTCCCTGCCCCCTCAAAGTCTGAGCCTCCAGGCAGCTTGTGTACGGGGCTGGGCAGAGCTGCTGCCTCATCGCCTTCTGGAAGAATCCTGCTCTGTGCCCCCATGCCCTCCGAGTGAAGTGGAAGTGTCCCAGATACGTGGGGGTAGAAATGGCACCCAGGGTGTTACCGGACCTCTCCTAGCCTGACCCTCTCTCTTCCTGAGACTGAGGCCAGTTGAAATAGCTTCTACAGTGGCAGCAAGGACTGGCTGGGCCAGCTCCTCCAGGAAGGAGGGGGCCTGGGACACTCAGCTCCAGCATCCCTTGCTGCTGTCAAATGGGGGCACAAGGGACTTGGCATGGAGCCTCCAGCAGACTAGGGAAAAGGGAGAACATTCTAATAGGACTGGCTTTGCTTCCACCTTGCTTTCCCTTTCAGCTTCTTTTTGGCCAAGTCTAGGATCCTTCTGAGCTAGTCCCATCTGTACCAAGGATTAGGGGTCTAAGGCCCATCCAGAGAGACCAAGGGACAGAGGCACCACCGTTGCCCAAAGCCCCCTCTCACAGCACATGTGGGTGGCTTGAGTTAACATTCCAGCCAGAGTTTGCTCAGCTGCCAGGCAGAAGGATTTTTCATAGGATGGCATTGAATCCCAGAGTGCTCTTGCCCTTCAGATTGGGCACCACTTGTGGCCACCTGCTTGTCTTCAACACCAGTTGAAATATTACCGCTGTGAGACCACTCCAGCTCCCTCCCCTGCAAGCTCCCAGCTTCTAGCAGGTAAGAGTGCTCTCCCTGATGCACCTGGATTGTAAACATCTTTCTAGACCTTTGCATCTCCACCCCACCACTTGTGACCTTAAGCTCCAAAAAGGCAGGACTGGGCAGCTTTATTCATCTTTGTCCCCCAGCCCCTAGCACACTGCCCAGCACGTGGCAGGGAAATGCTTTGGTGGCTGCCGGGCAGTGTCTGTGTACTCAGTGCATGCTGACCTGCTGTGCTATCGGTCAGAGACAACCAGTAAAGGAAGGCAAACAGCGCTCCCCCAAATCACACACTTGCTAGCCTGCTTCACCCTTGCCCTAGCTTTTCCCGCAACTCCTAATTTGTACCTTAAATTTCCTTGAGAAGAAAGCCAGGTGTGAAAGAAGAAGAAAAAACAAAAAACAAAAAAACCCACCATCACCAAGGTAGATACTTTAAAATTGTGCCTGCTTTCACACTGTTTCCCTCCCGCTTCCCCACATGTGCAGGTGACAGAGTTGTAGGTGCTCATAGTTTAAATGATTGGTGTTATGAGGAAGTTCACACATCAGGCACTGAGAAAATTGAGCTAGGTCTAGAGAGGGCGCCTCGAAAAAACGTGGTGGGAAAGAGGGAATTCAGCAGAGACTTCCTGCCTGCCCTGAGCCGCATAATCTCCGCCCGTGGGTGGAGAGTCCCAGAAACTGTGATTCTAGGAAGCAGCCAGATTTGGGAGGTCCTGCCATAGGCCCAGGCTGGGGTCACCACTTCCTTCAGGCCAGCCCAAAGACAGAAGAAAAAAATAGGCCAGTCCATTTCTCCCTGCTCCTCTACCCTTGATGAAGGAAGATCTCTGCTTCACCCCGTTGTCCTGAAGTACTTGGCAAAACATGTTATACCCCATATGTTCATCAAGAGACACACACAGAGGCTGCCCTGCACACTGACATGCCCACAGGCACACCTGCTGACATGGCCCAGACAGTGGGTATGCACACAACACACACACACACACACACACACACACACACACACACACGCATGCTCCAGGCTCTCTCTGATCCTGCACAAACCATCTGCTCTCTCTGGCCTGTATGTTTTCTGTTAAACTCACAGACCTCAGGCCGGGCGCAGTGGCTCATGCCTGTAATCCTAGCACTTTGGGAGGCTGAGGCAGGCAGATCACCTGAGGTCAGTAGTTCAAGACCAGCCTCACCATGGAGAAACCCCGTCTCTACTAAAAATACAAAATTAGTGGGGCATGGTGGTATGCCTGTAATCCCAGCTTCTCGGGAGACTGAGGTAGGGGAATTGCTTGAACCTGGGAGGCAGAGGTTGCAGTCAGCTGAGATGACGCCATTGCACTCGAGCCTGGGCAACAAGAGCGAAACTCTGTCTCAAAAAAAAAAAAAAAATTTGCAGACCTCAGACGGAATGGCTCAGAGCTCAGATCTTGGAACGAGCTGCCTGGGTTCAAGTCCCAGTGCTAACACTTACCAGCTGGTGCTGGGCTAAAAACTTTGCTTCTCTGAGTCTTAGTTTTCTTACTTTTAAAATCAGGATTCCCTGTTCATAGTGTTGCTGTGAAGAATATACATGTAAACATGAAAGTGCTTAGGACAGTGCTAACTATTGTTGTCATTATTAGAATTATTACTCCAATTGTTATCATCAATAGAAATGCTTTGACATTCTAGGCATCTGTGGTTCTGTACACACTTGCAGACCTGCTGCATATTCTACACAAATGCAATAACGTGTGCACCCACATGCAGGCACATACATGTGGACACATCCATCCACCAGTGCATGGCTTGAGCTCCGCTGACACAAATGCACGTGCACAGGGGCAGAATGCTAACCAACCTCGATTCTGTACACTGTGGGGAACCCAAGGCCCACAAACACCTCACCCCCAAAGACACACACAACTCATCTCTTGCTGACACAGTTAGTGCCTGTCCCTGTCACAAGCAGGACCCGAGCCCGAGACTGACTGATTACAGAATCAGCCTGTGCTTCCCCACCCCACCAAATCTCTCTCTCCCCACACCCTTGGCCAGAATTCCCCAAAGAGAGGATGAGTCCCAGGACACAGGTAGGAATCTGCAGGTAAGAAAAACTTTAGAGATGAACCTCAGAAGAACCTCAGCTCCCTCATCTGGAGGCCCAGAAAGGGACACTGACTGGCCCTCAGTCACTGGGAAGGGAACGGCAGAGCCAGGTCCAGACCTCAGTCTCCCGACTCTAATTCTGGGCTCTCTCTTGACACTGTCTGTCACCCTCCCTAGACTCTGCACTTCCTGCGGGTACAACCTATTGTGCAAGTCACCTCTGATGCCTGTGGTACATGGCACACAGTAAATACTCAGTGAGTGTGGATGAATAAATGGGAGCGGAGCAAGGACCCCAAACACATTTTGCTCCCTCTCCTGCTGCCTGGCGCTGGGTGTGGTGGGAGCAATGGCTACTCACAACACAGTGGTGCTAGCCCACTGACTGCCCGGTCTGCCAGGGCTGCACCTCCAACTCAGGCCAGCTAGGGCCTCTCTGGGTGAGGACTCACAGGCCCCACTTTTTGAGGCCCCAGTTTCCAGTGTCCAGGCAAGGCCGGAATGCATGCTCCCCAGGATCACAGCTTGGAGGTCCTCTCTTCTAGAAGGGACCTCTAGATACCGATGGGGTCTGAATACACTCCTGCCCACAGCGGCTTTTCCCAGGGCACCCATGTGTTCCCAGGCAAGGCCTCCCAATCTGAGCAAGTGGTAGAACTGGCCCCTGGCCCAACACCTGGGCACCTCCCAGAGTCACCTAGAGTGTACGCCCCCAACGTGGGACCACTAAGTGGAACGCGGCGCAGCCCCTGAGCCCCTTCCGGCATCCCCTCCATGACTCTCCCCAGCTCCTCTGTGGGTTCATGAACCCCATTTGGCACACAGTGCTAGAGTTTTCCTCGATTTCCCAGGTCAGAGGTCAGCCTCTGTCCCACATAGCAAAGCCTGGTCAAGCCAGTGGCTCTCTGCCTATTCTGACACCCTGTCCTTGTCAGAATAACCTAAATATCACGAGACGTTTTGCAATTTGGCCACCATCTGGCCCCTCCCTGCCCTTCCAGCTTTGTTCCTCAGTCCTCCCACACAAGGAGGTGCCACTGCAGCCAGACTGGGCTCTCCCAGGGCACCCAACACACCTGTCCCTGTGCTCAACTATAGTCTCTCTCGCCTTGGCTCCACTCCTCCCCACGGCCATCCACCTGGCTCTCAGAGCTCACCTCCTCCATGAAGTCTGCCCTGATCATGGGAACCACTTCCCACTCCTCCCTGCTGCCCTCCAGACCTCTCCTGCCCTGATTTCGGGGACCTTCTCCCCGGTGCTCCTCCCATGCTCCGACCTCTCCCTCTCACTCATCATGTAGAGCTCCTTCTCCTCTCATTCCCCATAGATGTGAGCACCTCTCAGCTTCCACCCTCACTTTTGGGTTCTACACCCTGCACAGTCCTCTTGGGTAACATCACCCATTCCCATGGTTTCCCAAACCCCGAAATCTGTATTTCCAGGTGAGATCCCTCTCCTGAGCCTCAGGTGCCTACACATGGACATCCTTAGATTCCGTGAGGTCATTGTATTTATTTTATTTTATTTATTTTATTTTATTTTATTTTAGTCAGAATCTCGTTCTGTCACCCAGGCTGGAGTGCAATGGCACAATCTTGGCTCACTGCAACCTCTGTCTCTCGGGTTCAATCAATTCTCGTGCCTCAGCCTCCCAAGTAGCTGGGATTACAGGCAGGCACCACCACGCCCAGCTACATTTTTGTATTTTTAGTAAAGATGGGGTTTCGCCATTTTGGCCAGGCTGGTCTTGAATTCCTGACCTCAGGTGATCCACCCACCTTGGCCCACAAGCCTGAGCCACCGCACTGGTCAGATCATTGTATTTACATCTGAATTCTCACTCCCTTCAAAACCACTCAGGCCATCAGCCGAGACACGAGATGCCCTGGCCCCCACTCCATCACAGCCCTCTTGGCCTATCCCCAACACCCTTGGCACTATCCACCTTGCCCCACATCCACAGCCCCACCCCAGCCCAAGCCACCGGGGCACTGTCTTGCCTGCCACGTGGCCTGCCTGCATCTCATTTCATGCCATTTCAATCCATTTTCTACACAGCAGCCTAAGGATCATTCAACAGTACCAATGTAATCATGTTGTACTCCTGTTTAAAAGCCTTCAGTGGCTCACCAAACCTGCAGCATCAAGCCCCGACCCCTTAGCATAGCCCCGAGACCCTCCGTGGCAGGGCCCAAGGCTGACCTCGCAGCCTTGTCTGCTGCAGTGTGCCATCAGCTCAGTGTTCTCAGATCGCCCCCTCCCGGCCTGTGCAAAACACTGTGCCCGTGGCCTGCAAGGCCTTTCTCCTGCCTTTTCACTTGGTTTCACTGCTCATAGTGCCAGACTTAACTCAGAACTGAGAGGGCACTTCCTCTGGGGAGCCTTGCCTGCCCCCCAAACATGGTTTCAGACCCTTAAGCCTGTCTACCTCCATCATGGCCCTGTGACTGCTGGCTTACTGGTCAGTAGTGCCAGCACACATGGAGCACCCCAGGCCTACACACCAGGACTCTGGGCATCTGGATATGGGGAGTGGGGTGCAAGCCCAACCTTACCTGTCTCTGTGGGCCTGTGGGGTCCGACTCTCTCCGTCGAGGGCGGGGTCCCGAGTGCAGGGGCGAGTGGGAAGGGCTGCCGGGCGTGGGGGGCTGTGACGTCTCGGAACGGCCATCGGCCTGGCTCAGCTGGGGTGGCAGGGGCTGGGGTGGCAAATGCGGCAGGTCCTCCTCCGCCAGTGCCTGCATGCTGCGTCCCCGGGGCCGGACGGTGGGCTCTGCCCCCAGCCGCCGCCGCTCCTCGCCCTCCTCGGGCAGTGGCCGCAGCTCCTCGGGCTCCTCGTCCGTGGTGCCCGACGTGCTGGGCTCAGCCCCCGGAGGGAAGTCCTTGAGCTCCGTCTCCTTGTCGATGATGACCCACTCTTTGCTGTCGAAGTCCTCCTCCTCAGCCAGCGGCACCGAGCGGAAGGCGTTGCTCAGGGCCTCCTGCTCCACAGAGGCTGACACGTCCATGCGGCCGCTGGCCTGTCGGTCAGCGTGGCCTGTGTCCACTGACAGCATCTGGGCTGGCTGAGAGGAGCAGGCCTGGCGCGAGGGCGAGCCAGGCAGATCCATCCGTGACCTGCAAAGCCACCCCTCATGGGGCTCAATGCCTGGCCCCACTGGACCCCCAAGGACCCCACGCCAGCGGCAGTGTGGGGCGTGACTCCCAAAACCTCCTGACCACAGTACCCCTCCCACCCTGAGCCAGGCCAGTTACCTCTAGATTGTCACCCTCCAACCTCACTTCCTATCAAGGCTTTGTTAGTTCGTTTGTTAGTTCGTTCGTTCATTCATTCATTCATTCAACAACTGTTTTTGAATGCTTACCATGCTCCGGGAATACAAACAAGCAGAAAATAAACTCAGGTTTCTGTGCAAGGAACGCTCTCTCCTGGGCCACCCTAGGGAAGCTAATCTTCCTCAGGCAAGCTTTGTTCTTACCTCTCCAGTGCTCACACCCGCCAGTGGCTGCTTCCTGCTGCTTCTAGGCAAACACACCCAACTGGCCCTTGAGTTTACAGAGGGCTTTCTAGCCTCTTCTGCCACCACCCTCCAGGCCTGCCTGGCTGGTTTCTTCACCCCCAAGATGGCCTTGTTAGTCCCAGTTCAACAAACTCCAGTGACTCCCCGGCCCCAACAACAAAGTCCACATTCCTTGGTTTACACTCAAGGCCTCTCACAGCCTGACTACAGCTGTCTCCCCATTTCCCTCACCAGCCCCATCTCAGATTCCACCCTTAAGGCCCACCCCCAATGTAGCCTCTCCCCACAGGACCTCTCCCCACACACAGCCTGTCCTTCTACTCTTTGCTGTCTGATACAGGTTGGCTGTCTCTTTGGACAGGTAGCCTGCCTTTCCCATCCTGCAAGGATTAGTGCATTGTATCTCTCTCTCATCACAGGGTGAACTTCATGTCTGTCACATAATCTGTCTCCCCAAGAGACTGTGAGCTCTGCCGGGCAGGACCTGGGTCCCATCTGACTTTACCCCAAGGGCATTGATCCTGCCTTGGGACATCTCTTCTGTCGTTATCTTTTTTTTTTTTTTTTTTTTGTGACGGAATCTCTGTCACCCAGGCTGGAGTGCAGTAGCATGATCTTGGCTCACTGTAACCTCCACCTCCCAGGTTCAAGCTATTCTCCTGCCTCAGCCTCCTGAGTAGCTGCGCTTACAGGTGCACATCACCATGCCTCGCTAATTTTTGTATTTTTAGTAGAGATGGGGTTTCACCATGTTGGCCAGGCTGGTCTCGAACTCCTGACCTCAGGTGATCCACCCACCTCGGCCTCCCAAAGTGCTGGGATTACAGGCGTGAGCCACTGCGCCCAGACTCGTTATCTTGAACTGTGCTGTGAATCTCACATTACTTTCAGAGCTTCTCAACTTGGGGCCATGCCAGCCCCAAGAGGCGGATATTTCTGATTGTACAATAGTGTGGGGGGGATGCTACACAAGAAAGAATTGCCCTCTCTCAAATGCCAGGGTACCCCACTGAGAGCCACCACGGAGGCCTAACCTATCTGGGGTTTGTGCCACTCCCTCACGTTCAGGCTGTGGGCAGGGGGCTGACTTTCATTCTCCCCCAGCATCCAGCCTGTGGTTCAATGGCTCTTCAGCTGCAGAGGCAGGGGTGCAGATCAGAACCGCCTGTGGGGCTTTCTTAAAATACTCCCGCCCCAGCCTACGTGGGACCTGCCCAATCTGACTGTGCACAATATTTTTATTGACTTGTTAATAAAGACTTAAATAAAACATCCCTGAGAGAGGCCACCTAGGGTCTTATACTTATGCTCCCATGTAAATGGCTGATACCATTTCCTTTCTGAGGCACGGTTTGTTTTGATGGAGTAAAGGGGAGAAAGGGTGCCAAAGAAGGCTCAGGGCTAGTGGTGCTTGTGTGTGTGTGTGTGTGTGTGTGTGTGTGTGTGTGTGTGTGTGTGTGTTTGCATGTGTGCGTAGTGGGAGCTCAGACGGAGGGTTGGAGACAGGAGGCAGTGGGGTGGGAAATCCGAATCCCAACTGCTTTGTACTGTCTCCTGCTCCCGAGTGCCCCAGAGCCCACCCAGAGCCTCTGCCGTCTATGATATCCTGTCCAGCCCTCAACTTTCTCCACCATCCCTGCAACTGGGGTTCACTGTGAGCCAAACTAATTTGTTTCTTGTTCCCTAAAAGCAGGCAGCCCTTCAGGACTGTCTCATTCAGGGCATTTCCCACCTCTCTTCTCCACTCATATCCCTTCCCAAACTGCCTTTCCTCACTTCTCTGTCACCAGGGAGAGGGACTCCAGGCTACCACAGACGACAATGGTGTTCTTCAGTCCCAGGTAAGCCAACCTGTGTGAGTGTGTAAGGACTGAGGTTGCTCACGAGGAGACACACGGAGTGGATGCCAGAAAGGATACCGCCTTATCCCCAGGACTGGGTCTTTGGAAGAGACCCCTTTTCTGTTGCAGAGAAGGCCCCAGTCCTACTGTGGAGTGAAGTCCCACTCAGAGGCCAAGAGAAGATGGAAACATCTCTCAGGGGCCTCCCCACCTGATGTTGTCCCACCCACCACCAGCACAGGTGGGGACCGGGCCCTGGCCCCTGTTGTCCACCCACCATCTGAGGTCAACAGACCATTCTCCCACCTTCCCATCTTCACCTCCTAAAGGCTCACCTAGCTTCTCAATGCTCCTTTTCCCCAACTAGGTTCCCGCTGGTCCCCTCCCCTCTGTAACTTCAGATCCTTCAGCCCTAACCCCCAAAACTTGCCCTGCTCTGTCTTCCAGCAATTCCCAGGCCCCCTCCCCCAAAGCTGAAGAGATCCTACCTCAGCTGCACTTGAAGCGTCTATAATTAGTCTCTAGGAGAAGAGATTCTGGAAGCACACACGCCCACCAACCAACTCACCCCTCACCCTTCCTGGGCCCAGGCACCCCGCCTGTCCCTCCTGCAGCCTGCACTCCCCCAATTCCCTTTCCTGGCATGAGCCGGGACCTCTCTGGATCCCCCACTGGCTCTCCCAGGCCCTGTCTCTGGCCCCAACTGAGTCTGACCCCAGGCCCAAGTATAACCCTCTCAGCACTTCCCAGGGTCTGCCCACCTCCACCACACATCTAACTTTTCCTCCAGACCAGCCACGTGAAGGCGGAGGGGGCCTTGCGCCCCAACCATGCCCCTGGCCCCAGACCCACCTCCTCTCAGGTAGCTCCACTCGCCCGTCCGCCGTGGACAGCCTTTCTGACTCAGGGCTGTTCACCCTCCGGTAGCGCAGAGAACGGACTGGGGTTGTGGGAGAGTCTGGGGGGGCACGCACCGGGGAGCTGGGGACCCCCATGCCTCGGCTCTGTTCCTCCTCCACACAGGGGCTCTGCAGGAGAGGGGAGTGCCATGAGCTGGGGCTGATGAGGCAGCTGTAGGCGGATGGTCTCCTCGGGGTGAAGGAGACAGAGGATGATGATGATGGGAGACACAGCGAGGCTAGTGTGGGGAGGGACCGGGAAACAGAGGCAGGGCAAGCAGGCAGATGGCTGGGGACAGGGTGCTTAGGAGGAACAGGGCGGGGGCCCAAGGCTGGGAATCGGGGGTGAGAGAAAAGGCCACCCACGCCCTTCGCCCTGGCTGCAGTTACTTTGCCGATGTTGATCCGGAGTTTGTTCCGGTTGACATCTGTCTCCTCCCAGACTTCAGCCTCAGGACCCCCGGGGTGGGGGACAAGGTGGGGACTGGGGCCCAGCCCCTCAGAGGGCCTCCCGGGCAGAATCGGGGGTGCGTTCTCCTGGTCACTCAGGTGCTCTCCCTGTAGCACATCCTCAGTGTTCTCCCGGAGCAGGTCCCCGGGCACTGGCGTCACATTGACCACCCTGGAGAGGACAGGAGGGAGCCATGGGCAAGGCTGGCAGGGGTGCCCTCTCCTCCCATGGCCCTCTCCTACCAGCACAGACCTGGAGACCACCCCCAGGAGCGGGCACAGAGGTAGTCCCGTTAGGGGTGAGAGTGTCCCTAGGCCCATCACCATTGCTGGCCCACAAAGCCTCTGAGACCAGACCACCCTCAAGTTGGCAGGGGCCACAAGGAGATGTAGCCATCTAGCTCTGTTGACTTAGCAGATCTTGCTGTCATTCAAGAACCTGCCAGATTTCCATTGGTGTTCATTGTCTGGCTTCCTTTAGACCCAGGAATGGATCTAAAAAGGAGACTCGCTTTGAAATTCCTTTTAAATTTAGTTTTCTTTTGTTATTATTTTGCAGTGTGGGAGCATAGATTGAAGTTGCCCTGAATATACACTTAAAATTTTTTTTATTTAATCTTCTTTGATGATTAAACTTTCGAGTTCTTTAAGCAATGTCTGTATGGAACTGGGCACTGTAATGTGCTACCAAGTCCTGTTAAGTCTCCTTCCTAAATGTGTCCCCTGAAGCCCCTGCCCACTTCTCTCCTTGGCTTGCTCCTGGGGCTGGGTGGAGAGCCCCTTCTAACTTCAGCTCCTCCCTCTACCAGCTCTGTCTTTGTGCCTGTCACATGGTTCTGAAATTGCTGACCCATCGATTTCAAACATCCCAGACTCAGCTGAGAGTGCTTTGAGGGCAGGAGCTGTAACTTTCAGGTGTATAGCCTCAAGACATGGCCGTTAAATTCATGCATATGAATGATACGAAAGAGAGAAACTGGGGGGCTCAGGTAATTTCACTTAGGGTTCCCTGCTCCCCCAGGGACCCACTAAGGTCAAAAACTCCAAATGAGGAAGATGCCCACTCTATGCTCAGATTGAAGGTGGAGATGTGGCAGAGTTTCCCAAAGTCCCAGAACTCCACTAAGGATAGGAAAGACAGCCAAGTGTGTCCAGGTAGGAAGGGAGGAGAGGAGAGGACCGCCTGCCCTCTTAGGTAACAGCTCCAGGCAGGGGCTGCTGGCTCGCCTTCCTGAGACTCACCCAAACATGGCTGCCGTCTGCCGGGTGTTCTGCTGGGGCGGGGTAGAGGTACTCGTGGACAGGAGGGCATCGGTGCCTGCCTTCTCCCAGTCAAAGGCCTCATTCTCGGCGATGCCCCGCTCCTTCATGCTGTTCTCAAACACCGACATGATCAACTGCAGGGGGTGAGGGTGGTGGGAGGACAGAGAGGTGACCCAGGGGCTAGCCAGGAAGAAGGGGCAGTTGCTGGGATCATAGGGGGAAGACAGGGACTTTCCAGGACAGGAATGGGCCTGGAGGGGGCATTGGAAGGAGAAGGGCACATTGATTTTAAATGAAAACATGCACATGATATGCAAATCAACATGCAAATTATCATCTTGGATTAAGCCCCACTGACTGGACATGAACCCTCTGAGATCTGTCCCCTGGTTACCGTCTCCAAACCTCCTCTGCCATTTCCACCATGTTGGCAACCCTAAACCACTGGGAGTTTCCAAACCCACGCATGGGGTGCTGCCTCTGCACAGACTGCCCCTCTGCTGGGGCGCCCCTCCCACTCATCCTCTGCTCTCTGCAGCTTCCCTTCTCTTCACCGTATATTCTCTCCACCATACAGCTGCCCTACAGGGCGCAGTGCATCAGTTTGAATTGTCTACATGCCTGTCTGTCAACTCTGCATCCCTAGCAGCCAGCACAGGGCCCCAGCCTGGGGGGTGCTCGTAGCTTTGTGGCCTTGGGGATCCCATGAGGCTAAGCCAAGATCAGGGGACATCTCTGCCAGGCTCTGGGTTCAGGAGGTGGCAGACAGCTATAGACCCTCTGAGGTCCCCAGAACACTCCACTTCTGGCTTGGCTGTCTCCAGAGCACAGGGCGGGTTCTCTCTGCTGACAGGACCCGCTTAACTGAATGCATCCTGTGTGCCTGAGGCTGTCTCTGCTCCTACAGTGTGCAGCATCGTGCCTGGCGCATAGTGGATCCCAGGCAGAACACTGCTGATGTTTCCCCCATTCTCTGATCAGGGTCAGTGGGTCCTATGGGGTGTGGTGATGGAGGCTTGGAAAGAGCACTGGACTCGGAGTCAGAAGATGTGCCTGAGCCCAGCCCTGCTCCTAACCACAATATTGGGCCTCAGTTCCCTCATCTATGAAATGGGCATGATCATCCCACTTGCCTCCTGCAGAGTTTTCGTGTAAAGTACTTAAAAGCATTTGGCTTCATTAATTGTTTTTGTTTATTTGTTTGTTTGAGATGGAGTCTAGCTCTGTCACCCAGGCGGGAGTGCTGTGGTTTAATCTTAGCTCACTGCAACCTCCACCTCCCAAGTTCAAGCAATTCTTATACTTTAGCCTACTGAGTAGCTGGGATTACAGGTACCCACCACCACACCCGGCTAATTTTTGTATTTTTAGTAGAAACAGGGTTTCACCATGCTGGCCAGGCTGGTCTTGAACTCCTGACCTCAAGTGATCTGCCCGCCTCGGCCTCCCAAAGTGCTGGGATTACAGGTGTAAGCCACCGCACCGGCCAGCTTCATTAATTGTTAAGAGCTGGGGCTGGGCACTGTGGCTCACACCTGTAATCCCGGCACCTTGGGAGGCCGAGGCAGGTGGATCAAAAGGTCAGGAGCTTGAGTTCACCTGACCAACATGGTGAAACCCCGTCTCAACTAAAAATACAAAAATTAGCCGGGCATGGTGGCACCTGCCTGTAGTCCCAGCTACTCGGGAGGCTGAGGCAGGAGAATTGCTTGAACCTGGGAGGCAGAGGTTGCAGTGAACAGAGATCAAGCCACTGCACTCCATCCTGGGTGACAGAGCAAGACTCTGTCTAAAAAAAAAAAAAGAGCTGGAATAATAATATAAGGAGCATTCATTATCATCAAAGGCTTGCTTGGAAGCTTAAATGAGTTAACGCATGAAAAGCACTGAGAACAGGGTAAGCTCTTGATAAATCTTGGCTGTGACTAGTTTACAAGAGCATACATGCCTTTAGTGCAGTTAGAAGACCAAGGGAAGAGGCTTGGGGACAAGGCAGGGCCGCGGAGCCTCAGCAGGAGTGAGGTCTGATGGGGGACAGTCACCCACAGAGTGGTGTCTAGGGAGCAGGGGCAGGGTAGCAGGCTCCCACCTGGTAGTCAGGCTTGGTGAAGTAGTCGAGGCTGGCAATGTGGTCCAGGAAGAGGTGGAACTCTGACGGCATGTGCTTCAGCAGCATCCGGTGCTCATACTTCTCCTTGATCATCCCTACCTGTTCCTGGAGGCAAGAGGCCACAGGGAGATGGAGTTCCAGCTGCCCTGACACCTCTTCTGCCACCTCAGACCCAGCTGCCTGGGGCTCACCTTGTCCTTGATCTTCCTCCAGGGCAGCTGGCCCACCGCAAACTCCACCAGCATGTAGAAGAGGGACCACAGGTCATCGTGGCGGCCCATCTCCTGGAGGTGGGGGGAGGGAGTCACCTGCAGCTCTCAGGTCCTTCCCTGCTAATGGGCGGCTGACCCTTCTCTGAGGGGCATCTGTCAGGGAGGCCTGACACCCAGGCCCCTAAGGACATAACTGGGGTCTCCCTGAGGCCGCAGCTCCATCCCCAGCCCTCCAACACCCACAGAGTCCCACAGCCAAAACTACCGTGTGTGCTTCCTCACCCGACGGGGGGCTGTAGTGAGAACACAGAAGATGGGGCTCCCGAAACAAATGATGAAGGGGACACTGAGTCTGCCACAGAGGGGACTTCCTCCAGCCCAGGGTCTCTGGGGTGGCAGATTGCAGCACCTGCCCCACTCTCCTCTCCCCACCCCTCCCCAGAAGCACACTGCACCCTGACCTTGCCCCTCCCACCTCCACATCCCGCACCCCGGGCTTTGCCACTCACCCGGTTCTTGTGGGCATTGACCGAGGCATAGCGAACAGTTCCTCGAAACCCGGCCACATTCCGAGGCTGCAGAAGGGAGACCACCAAGAACGTCACCCGCTGTGCCCTCACCTCAGCCACCTCTCAACCCTGCCACCAAGTCTAACTCTTCACCCTGACCACCTCCCCTGGCTGAGGAGGTGGGCCTGCTCTCTGACCTTCCAGTCCTAAACCCGCCTGCTGACCCTGCTCCCTGCCCAGAGTGGGCAGGAAAATCACAAGGTATGGATGTGGCATCCCCCAGGAGTGCAGGCTAACGGAGAGAGGGGACAGGCCGAGTGTGGACCCCAGAGCTAGGTGGCGCTGATACTGAACACAAGGCCAGGCCAGCTTAGGCAGCTGTAAGAAAAGTGTGTGAAGGGTCCCCAGATTTGGGAGTAGGGGGGAGTCCTCCACTGTCCTCCCCACCCCGACGGTACTCACGGGCCGCACATCCCCCGTGGTGTTGGTGTACTGCCGAGCCAGCCCGAAGTCCAGCATATAGCACTTCCTGTAGGTGGAGGGCAGCCTGCCCATGGCAAAGTTTGACTGGGGGAGACAGCAGCTGTGAGCCCTGGGGGCCCTAACCCCAGCTGGGCCACCTCAAGGGGCACCAAGAAACAGCTCTGCAGCTGGTGAAGGGCCTTCAGCCCCACATTCACTCGCCGGCAAGGAAACATCAGTATTCACATGTGTGCACAGGTCACGGCCTCTCATCTGAGGGACGGGGGTGATCATCCCCATTTTAGAGATGAGGAAACTAAAGGTCAAAGAGCTTAGGGAGCATCTCTGAGATTACACAGCAAGTGGTGACTCAGCCACATCTGTCTGGCTCCACATTTTTGGGACTCCCCAGCAAGGCAATGTGATTTGGTGTAACTGGTGTGGCTGCCTAAGGCAGCAGGCCTGCTGGGTGGCCTTGCACCATCCAACTAACATTTCTGGGCCTCAGTTTTCATCTCTTTAAGTTGGAGGTTTTTTCCTAGCACAAATATTCAAGATGCCACAAAATCAGCTACTTGGAACTCCTTGCCAAGCCCCAGCCCCTCAGTCCCTTTCCCTCGATCCCTCCATCCTTTCCTAGCCCCTTCACCCTCCTAGGTTCCAGGACTGTCAGGTCAGGGGCAAGGGATAAGGAACAGAAGGGAAGAACAGAGGAGAGGCCTGGGCATGACCGAGGGGCAGGCAGGGGTGCATGCTCCTGGGAGCAGGGGAGAGGAAGAGATGGGGCCTGGGAAGGAGAGCAGGAGGGGCTTGGGGAGAAGAGGCTGTCCCATCACAAGTCCCAACCATGGTTGCAGAGGAGAAACCAGGAGACCCAGGGAAAGAATTGGGGGTGTGTTCTGGAGGAGGGAACAGACAGGCGTGTGGGGGCAGTGCTCACAGGCTTGATGTCACGGTGCAGGAAGCCCACAGAGTGGATGGCCTCGATGGACTCCAAGATCTGCTTGCCCAGCCGCAACGTGGTGCTCAGCGTGAAGGTGCCTCGCGGCTGGCTGCGGCGCAGGTCGGCCAGGTTCCGGCCCTGCATGAGGATGGAGGTGGGGGGTAGACTCACCCTCAGCCGTCATCCCAGACACCACCATTGTGATACTCTTCCCAGCCTCACTCCAAAGTGTTGTGCCCACTCCCCGCTCCCAGGGCCACAGTCTCCCTTCCCTTCCCCTGCCCTGGAGTCACAGCCCAAGCTCTTAGAGAGGGGAGCGAGGATGGGCCACGGGGACTCACCTGGAGCTGCATCACTACATAGTTAAACTTCTCGTTCCTGCCACAGCCAATGAACCTGCACACATGGTCCTTCCCTGAGGGGCACAGACATAGGTCTTCCAGCTCTTACTCTTTCTTCCTCATTTCCAACCCTAAG
The DNA here is from genome assembly GCF_009828535.3 of Hylobates moloch. NCBI lineage: Eukaryota > Metazoa > Chordata > Mammalia > Primates > Hylobatidae > Hylobates > Hylobates moloch. The sequence continues at coordinate 41,610,912 of NW_026652295.1, read as the reverse complement.
GTGAGTTCCTAGTGCACTCTTGATTCCTGGTACCTCCAGTGCTGGCCCTGTGAGCCCCTCTCTTGCCACCTCCCTGGCCCTAGCCTCATCATGTCTCCTAGAATCCAGCTCCATCACTTCCTGGATCACCAACCCGGCCTCCAGCCCCATCACTCTCTTAGACCCCGGTCCCATCTCTCTTAGACTCTGGCTCCGTCACCTCCCCCTTGGCTCCTGACTCCATCCCCTCTTCCCTCTACCACACGACATCTCCTCCCTCACCCCAGCTTCTGATCTCATCACCTCTCTTAGCCCCTGGCTTCATGATCTCTTCCTTCCCATCCCCCTGCCCGAGGCCCGAACCTTGCAACTTCTTGAGCACGGCCACCTCCATCTTGAGGACCTGCTTGGGCTGCTGGGCTGACTCCACCTTGAGGGCCACATTCTCCCTGGTCAGCAGGTCCATGGCCTCGTAGATCTCACCAAAGCCCCCGCCCCCGATCTTTTTCAGCTATGAAGATGAGGGGATAGGGGGTGCTCAGGGATCAGGCTGAACAGCTTCTCATCCCACCTGCTGCTTGGTTGCATCCTTCATTGGTGGGGAAGGGGAGTATCTTTTGTTTTCTTTTTTTTTTTTTTTTTGAGACGGAGTCTCACTTTGTCGCCCAGGCTGGAGTGCAGTGGTGCCATCTCGGCTCACTGCAACCTCCGCCTCCCGTGTTCAAGCAATTCTCACACCTCAGTCTCCTGAGTAGCTGGGGCTACAGGTGCACGCCACCATGCCCTCCTAATTTTTTATATTTTTAGTAGAGACAGGGTTTCACCATGTTGGCCAGGCTGGTCTCAAACTCCTGACCTCAGGTGATCCAGCTGCCTCGGCCTCCCAAAGTGCTGGGATTACAGGCATGAGCCACTGTGCCCGGCCAGAAGGGGGTATCTTTGAAGAGGAGAACCTCATGTCTCTCTTCTTTGCCCCACCCCATCAGCACCCCACCTCCTCTCCTAGTGCCCTGGGACAGACGGCTCAGCTCCTGAGCAACCACACACACACACACACACACACACACACACACACACACAGCCAGATGTCAGAGTGGGTAGCAGGAAAGGGTAAAAGACCTGTGACCCCGTATAGACATGGAGAAAGCCTAATGTAGGATTCTGAGGAGACACTGGGCCACCCCTGACCTTTTCTTCTCTAGAAGGACAACAAATATCATGTTCCCCCATCCCCTGTGTAGACTGAGCGACCCCTATCCAGAAGGAAAACCAATTCCAGGACCTCCCAGCCTCAGGGCGGATTGATCCCCTGGGGAAGCTGGCACTTCCTGGGGTTGGCAGCCACCCAAGAGTCACAAGAAGGAGAGAGTATTTGGGCAAAAGGGGATTCAGCAAAGGGTGTTCATGGCCCATGCTCACTGCCGAAGCTCACATCACATCACTCCCTAGGTCCCTGGTCAGATGCCCACAACCAGGATGAGCCTCCTCTCCAGGGCTGGAGGCACTGTGGGAGCGTGGTGGGACCGGCGCCTGGAGGGAATGGAGCAGCGGTCTGATCCTCTCGGCCTCCCCCTCCGGCTTCCCAAAGCAGGCGTGAGAAAGGCGGGGAGGAGAACCGCAAAAAAGTGAAGGAAGAGCTGGCAGGGAGCCGAGCAAAGCTGAGTTCTGGGGAGGGGCTCAAAATCATTTCAGCTCAGAGGCCCGGGGGTCCTGGAGGGTGAGGGCTCTGCTGGCAGGCATGGGGAGCAGGGAGAAGGTGCTGAGTTCCAAGCTGAGACTGGTTTGGTTTAAGAAAGATGTACATGACCTCAGAGGAGGTCCACTGAAAACAGAAAGAGAAAGAAGGATGGAGAGCTTGATGCTCACCCCCTCGGGCAGCTGCCTCAGTGGGGGCCTGTCCACTCTGTGCACCTTCCCAAACCCTCATTCTGTCCTGCTGGCTCGTGGCTCTGATCAACCTGCAGACTCTGGCCACTCAGCCTCCCTCTTGCATCTCTGAACCTGCCCCGAACATCTGTTCAGCACCCAGATGCCTTGTGATTGTTTAGTGGTGGTTGACACTGCGGAATGGAGGGAGGAAGACCGGGCGGAGCTGGAGGGCTAGGAGTTCCCAGGTTACCATTGAACTCACTCCAGAAAGAGACAGGAGCAGGAAGGGAAGATTTGGAAAAGAAGCAGAATGCTGGGTGGGTATTTCAAGGTGCTTGTGTCTGGGAAGAAGACAGGGAAAGAGGAAGGAGGAAGAACAGTGAGAAACCAGAGTTCCTTTCTCCTAGAGATGAAATTTAAAGGCAGGATTTCAGAGCCAGGAGGGGACAGACTCAGACTAACAGGAAACAACGGCATGTCTGCCTCTGGGGTACTTTAAATTCTGGGGAGATGCGAATATCTTCTAGATTCCTTTATGGTTTGCTTGTGCGAGAACAGAGGAAAGGGCAAAGGGGAGGGGAAAACCGCATCTTGGTCTCACAGATGTCATCTCAGTTAATCCCCAAAGGCTCCTGGCAACACAGGTGAGGAAGGTCATGTGATTCCCCATTTCGCAGAGAAGGAAAACTGAGGCACGGGAAATGCAATACCTTGCCCCACATCACACTGCTAGTTAATAGCAAAACCAGGTCCAGGCGCAGTGGCTCCCGCCTGTAATCCCAGCACTTTGGGAGGCTGAAGTGGGTGGATCACCTGAGGCCAGGTGTTTGAGCCCAGCCTGGCCAGCATGGCAAAACCCCGTCTCTATTTAAAACTACAAAACATTAGTGGGGCGTGGTGGCGGGTGCCTGTAATCCCAGCTACCTGGGATGCTGAGGCAGGAGAATCACTTGAACCCAGGAGGCGGAGGCTGCAGTGAGCCGAGATCATGCCATTGCACTCCAGCCTGGGCAACAAGAGAGAAACTCTGTCTCAAAAAAAAACCAAGCCAGGCAGGTTTCATTTAAACCCAGGCAATCAAATGCAGAGTCCATAATGTTACAGAAACTGTGGACCCATCAACATTCAAAGTGTGAGTGCTGAGATTCAAGCCCAGATCTGCCAGACTCCGAAATCACTGCTAGAGATAAGTTGGGAAGGCTCGGGACAGCTAAGACATTTATGACACCTACTTCCCAATTTCCCAGGGTGCCCTGGGGTATTTCTCTACCACCTTCATTTCCCAGCAGAACTTATTTCTCCTTCTTTACACCCCTCCTTCCCCACCCACCCCCCACCCATTATGGAACCTCCATAAGACAGGGAACTGGGTATCTTCACCACCCACTCCACCAACATCCCTTCTCCCTTGCACCACAGCTAGGCCTGGCTTATCCATGAGACATAGTGACTAGGCCCCTGATACCTTTAGGGGGACCATGAAAATGTTTTAATTTCTTTTAAAATCATAAGGGAGGCCAGGCATAGTGCCTCATGCCTGTAATCCCAGTACTTTGGGAGGCTGAGGTGGGTGGATGACTTGAGGTCAGGAGTTTGAGACCAGCCTGGCCAACATGGTGAAACCCCATCTCTACTAAAAATACAAAAATTAGCCGGGTGTGGTGGCGGGTGCCTGTAATCCCAACTACTCAAGAGGCTGTGGCATAAGAATTGCTTGAATCTGGGAGGCAGAGGTTGCAGTGAGCTGAGATCTTATCACTGCACTCGAGCCTGGGCGACAGAGTGAGACCCTGTCTCAAAAAAATAAAATTAAAGAAAAAATCATCAGGGAAAAAAAATGAACGTTTAGATCAAAGAGAACAATCTAGTATATAATATTAATATATTCCTCTTTATACCAATGCAGTCATAAAATACAATTTTAAGTACTTTCTTATGGAGGAAGGGGCCCATGAAAGTCACAATGTGGCCCTGCCCACAGTCCAGTGACAGGAATATTCTCTCAATCTCCCTTTTCTCCACTCCTGCTAAATTTTACATGATCTCAGCCCCTGCTGAAGGACCTCACTAAACTAGAGGAGAAATATGACACAATAGGATCAGCACTGGTCCTTGGGAGGAAGGAGACCTGGTTTCTTGGCCAGCTCTGGGTGACATGGGGTGAGTTTCTTAAACTCTCTGAGCCTCCACTCTTCCTCCTCTGTAAAATGAAGAGAGTTGGACTAGAATTGGTCACAAAGGTTTCTTCGGCTCAGTGGTCCTGATTATTGTCAGACAGATCTGGCCCCACCTACTAGTCATGGAAATCTGGCAAATTAGCTAAGCAATTTCCTCAGTTGCCACACCTGTGAAATGGGATTAATAAATGGGAATACAAATCTACTTGGTAAGACCTTGAGATAATGCACATAAGGCATTTTGCACAGTGCCTGGCAACAGTGAAGGCTCAAAACAAATACTAAGTCATTATTACTACTATTGTTTGCTATTCCGATTCTGAGAAGCACCCCTCAAGATGAATAAGATGTTATTATTTTATGTTTTTAGAGACAGGTTGACCAAGCTGGATTTGAACTCCTGGGCTCAAGTGATCCTTCTGCCTCAGCCTGCCAAGTATTGAGGAGTTATTTATTTATTTAGAGGAGGAGTCTTGCTCTGTCACCCAGGCTGGGGTGCAATGGCATGATCTCAGTTCACTGCAACCTCTGCCTCCCAGATTCAAGTGATTCTCCTGCCTCAGCCTCCCGGGTAGCTGGGATTACAGGCGCCCACCACCACGCCCGGCTAATTTTTGTATTTTTAGTAGAGATGAGGTTTCACCGTGTTGGCCAGCCTGGTCTCGAACTCATGACCCCAAGTGATCCTCCCACCTCGGCCTCCCAAAGTGCTGGGATTACAGGTATGGGCCACCATGCCTGGTCCACGTATTTATTTTTAAATGCCACATCTAGTGCCACTGACCCCCTTTATCTCCTGGCCACCGAGATCTATGGGCAGTTTGCCTTGGTTCTTGAGCTCTGCCTCCCACCTCAGTGCCATCCTCACCGGGAACAGGCTGAAGGGAAGCATGTGGCCCCTCACCCTCTCTAACACTCCAGGGGTGGGAGTCGGAGCTGGGGGTCGGAGGTGAGGAGAGGTCGGCATGCTTGCCCTCCCCCCAGCTCCCTGCTCCATTTTGCTCCCCACTCATCTTCTACTCCTTCCCTCAGAAATCACAAAAAAGTTCCAGCCTAAACTCAACATGTGTGTAAAAACTGTCTTTTCCTCACCACTTCAGTGCAAATGTCATTCTGCCTCCAATCCGCCAGAAACTAAGCTCCGGTGCCAGGGGCCCCGAGGTTTCGGAGGAACACTCCTCTCTTTGCCAGATCCTCGTTCCTTTTATTACCGCCCTGGCTGTTCCTCCCCCGATTTCTGTATTCTCCCTCTCAGGAAGTCCCCACTCTGGGACATAAACAGCCCCTTTCCTCATCCCTTGGGGACCCCTAGAAGTCTCCTCCTCTTCACCCCTTCCACTCCCAACCCCCAGTCCCAGAGACATCTCTGAAAACGTCGCCACCGTTGCCTCTTTCTAGGCTTCTAGGGGACCTGCACGGCCGGTGGCTGTTGCCGTGGAGACCCGCCTGCACCCGGGCCTCACCCTCCTCTCCAACTCCGCACTCCCGTGAGCTGAGCCTCCCCACCACTAAAGCACGCGGGCGCGCACACGCGCCAAGCACACACGCACACACACACGCGCACACACACGACTCGGAGTGTACCTGACCTCTGTTGTTCTCCCTCCCCTCCCCCTGGCTCCCCACTCCGGTGCAGTCCCACAGGCTCACACACGGGTTCCCCCACACTGCCTCTCACAGTCCGCCCCACGTTATCCTGTCCCCACAATGATAAGAGGACACCAGAGCGCTATTAAGTGACGGAAAAAGGGAGGTGATTTACAGTAGGTCTCGCTCCCCAAATACTATCATTCCCCCAGCCCTCACGCGCCCCCTCCCAGGCAGGCCCGGCTCCCGAGGAGGCTGAGACTACAACTCCCAGCAGGCCGAGCAGCCCGAAGCCCCGGGCTGGAGGAGCAGGGCACGCCGGGAGATGGAGTCTCGCGGTGCTGCACCTGCCGCAGGACCCGGCGAGGGGAGGAGGCTGGATGGAGAAGATGGAGTGCGGGTGCGGTGGGAGCAGCCTGCAGGGCCTCTTTCCCCAAACCCAAGCTTTTCCGTCCTCTGCGGAAGCGGAGGGACACATGCTCGTCCACTGCCCTTCTCCAAGGTCCGTCAGAGAAAAAGCTCCCTCCTCCACCCCTCTTCCTCCTCCCCACACTGGCCTCTGCAGCTCCTGCCCAGACATCCAACCAGGAGTTGTTCTAGGCTTGGCCTGACCAACGTGACCTAGCGGGGAGAGGGATGAGAAAGGGCGGGGCTGGAGAGAGGGGACTGGGAGAAAGCTATTGTCCACACGTGTTGGCAAAAATAATGACCTGCAAGCAGTATGCAAATGAGCTTAGAGGCACCTCCCTCTTAGGGTAGGGGAGCGGAGGGCACCGGTTTTAACAAGTCTCCAGGTCCTCGCCTCCCTCCCCGCTACCCTCCCTCTGCCCTGCCGGGTCACTCACTCACCACCTTCCAGCGATCCTTGACCACGTAGTTGGCCGGCAGGATGTCGGCCTGCTCCCCTCCCCCACTCATGTTGGTTTCGTCCTTAAGGGCGGCCGCTAGGCACTGCATCCGCCAGCCAGAGGGAGGGGTGTCCGCAGGGCCTGCCCTGAGGGGGCCATCTACCTAGGGGAGTGCGGAGGGCCTGTGAGGGCGGGCTGCGTACCCAGGACCACCTGGCAGATATGGAGGAGAGGAGCTCCACTTCTGCCCTGCATTCTTCCTGGCCCAACTGGACAGATGCTCCAGGAGTTACCAGGGGAAAGATTGTACAAAGGCCAGTGCAAGGAAGATACAGACTACAAACTAGAGATGTTTAAAATAAGCAACAGGACACACATGTTGACCAATGAAGAAGAGGAAAATAACAGTGAACAGGCCGAGGGGAAAGAGACATATGCTAACTGATGCCAGGAAGACTTGCTGACCAAGGGGGCATACCAGACTGGTACCCTTTCCCTTGTAGGGGAGGCCTGGGCCTTGGCTCCCCCTTAGGGGAGTCCCTGTGCCACAAAATGTCCATGGAGCTGTGCAACGGAGGCTTAGTGAAAAGGGAAGACCTGCTACCCAAGGGGTGACCCATGGGACACCCACACCAAAGTGACTTGCTAATCAGCCCTGGGAGACGTGGTAATCAAGAAAATGAGGGGAGGCACTAAAGCACCTTGAGGGTGGTATTAACTGAAGGGGATGGAGGTGCTGAGAGTCATACACCTTTCTTAGGGTGAGCTGAACCCACTGACACAGCCATGGGGTTGGGAGGTCAGGATATGAGAGATGGGGTGAACACAGGTGATGGACTCAAGACATGGATTTCAGATGGACAGCCGCCTTGTGGCCACTGTAGAGGGACAGAGGTGGGCTGAATTGGGGAGGGCAGGAAAATGGGAGGAGCCTAGCAGGCGGCAGGAGGAGTTGAAAGGGAACAGCAGGTCTGGGTGGGCATGGAGTGAGAGAGCCTCTGACCACACCTTTCTGTGTCTGCTTAGGAATCAACAAGAAAGAACACATCTCTCCTCGAATTAGGACAGGTAGAATTTGGATATCAGGGAGAGTTTCCCAATAGCGGGGGTTGGGAAACACAGGCACATGTTACCGGAGAAATGCCCATGTGTGCGTGTGTGTATGTCTGTGTGTATATCTGTGCATGTATTCTTCTGTGTGTATGTGTCTTTGTGTGTCTTTCTTTGTCTATCTTTTCTGTGTGTCTGTGTGCTTTTCTACATGTATCTCTGTATCTGTGTGTGCTTGTGTGTGTTTTGTGTCTGTCTGTGTGTGATGTGCATGTGTGTAGGCACGGGGCCAGAAGACATGACTTTCTGAGATCTCTGCCAAGCCAGGACAGGATTTGGAACCAGGATACCTTCCTCTTCTCTTTCCCTCACACTTTTTAGAAGCACACTACCGTGCCCTCACAACGACCCTGGAGAGTCACAAATAGTGAAAGAGGGAAGTTACTTAGGCTGGGGTTTGGGGTTGTGGGTGGCGGGAGGAGGGTGGCTAAAGAGATCTATAGATGGGGTAGAAACTACATAAACCCACCTTTCCTTGGGATGAAATAACTTCCCAGGGCTCCTGCATCTAGACATCCTGCCATAGGGGACAGGGTGGGACGTGGAGGTGTGGAAACCACCTTCCAATTCATGATGTGCCATGGTGGACATATGGAGAAAGGATCTTCATGGGGAGGGATGCTGCCACTCCTTTTCTCTTTCTTCAAGTGACTAAGCTGAGCTGTTTCCTCCAATCCTTACAACTTCAGAATATCAGGACTTCCCTCCTTCTGCCAAAGTGGGATATGGGGGCATCAGGAATCTGAAGGGCAGTGAGGGCAATGGCAGGATGAAGGGAGAGGTAGGGATGGGGATTCTAGAATAAAGGTGGAGGAGACAGGTTGAGGACAAGACTGAAGAAGCAATTGAACTGGCGGGACGGGGCCTTCGAAAGTTGAACTGGGTGAACTCTGGTGGGCTTTCCAGTCCTGGGACAGTGGATCTGTTAAGTTGATAAGGAAAATTTGTGTCCTGCTCCCATTTTATAGATGAACAAACCAAAAAGAAACGGATGAGGCAAGAGAAGGAAGAGTGCAGCCAGGTAGATAAATGAGGGTTACCTGCCTCTCCCTCCCCACCCTCCTTCTCTCTGTGTCTGAGGACTACGCTCAGCTGAGACTCGGTTGGATGATACAAACACGGGACACTTGGCTGTCTCGTTACTGCTGTCTCAGGCCCCTGTGTGCGCATGGGGGCATGGGCGCGTGGTGAAGGCGAGGTCTTATGCAGGAGTTTGTATGAATATCTGTCAGAGAGTGCAGGTAGGAGCATGTGGAGTCAGTGATGGTACATAGGGGTACGTGGAAGTGGTGGGAGCTCATCATGGCCTGTGAATACAAGTGTTGATGTGTAACTCTGCAAGGTGTCAGCAGGTGTGTGTGGGAATCTGGGAGCCCAGGTAAGGAGAGGTGATGGAGACCAGCGAGGGATGATGGGAACAAGTGAAAGAGGTGTGGAGGGAGGCAGAGGGGAATGACAGGGATGAGGAGCGACAGGGTCAGAGGAGGGGGGTGGGTAGGATAGAGACCGGTGAGAGATAATGATGACAGGCAAGGAAGAGATAGGACCATGGGAGGGATCTCTGGGCACAGTTGAGGGGGTGAGGAAGTATGGTAAGAAGGCAGGTGGGAGGCATGGAGGGACTGAGGACAGGGAGGGAGGTTACGGAGACAGCCGAATGACTCGTCAGGGATGACAGGAGATCCAGGGGTGAAGCCATGGGGACAGGGGACGGAGGTGAGTGGGGAGGAGCAAAGTGCCTGGAGGACGGGTTGGGGAGGTCTGTGTGCTGGGGACAGGGAGCGGCTCCAGGCCTCGGCGCGGCCCAGGCGGTGTAGGCCAGCGTCCCAGCCCAGCGGGCGGCGACAGCAGCGCGGAGGGGAGCCCAAGAAGGCTGCGCTGGGAGGCGAGCCAGGCGGAGCCCCCTGAGCCCACGAAGGAGCCCCCACCCCGACCCCGGCTCGCCCCGCCCCGCCTCACCTGCTCTGTGCCCGCTGCGGCTGCGGCTGCGGCGGCGGCGGAGGCAGCGGCTCGGGGCGGCGCATCCCCCGGGGCCGGGGCGGGGCGGGGGCGGCTCAGTGCGGCGTTGGGTGACCCGCTCCCTCCGGCGGCGGCGGCCTTCCGACCCGGACCATCCCGGCCCGGCCCGGCCCGGATCCTCCTTGGGCGACGGCGGCGGCAGCGGCGGAGCGGGGAGCTGCCCACAATGCACCGCGCCGCCAGCATCAGCACCAGCCCTGACATCACCGCCCGCCGCCCGCTCTGACATCACGGCTCCTCCTCTGACATCACGTTCCGCCGGCCCCGCTCCGCTCTCCTCCGGCCCTGGGACTCTCTGGCTGTCCCGCTCCAGCTCTCAGGTTCTCCTTACAGCTCTCTGCCACTCACTTGACTCCATCTCCCAGCACAGCCCCATCACTCCTTACCTGTTCCCATAAAACTCACCTGTCTCCATCACGCTTTATCTTCCCCACTCCCAGCATGTCTCTAAAATTCCTCACCTGACCCATCATTCTCGCCTAATCCCCCACTCCATCCTCTACATGTTTATGTCGCCTTTCTCTAAACTCATTCCCCTCTTCTGTACCCATCCTCCCATACGTCCCCATCACCCACCTCTTCTGGGACCATCCCACACTCTCACCCACCACCCGTCATGTGTAATTCTCACCTCACCACCTGTATGCTTTATCTTTTGGCTCAATCTGTGTCTCTCTTTCTTTGGCCCTTTCTTTTATTTGTGGACAAACTCTGCAATTGGTTTTTACTGCTTACCAAATAAGATGCACACTCTTTACTGTGACATCAAAACACCTTCCCAACATGGACCCATAAGGCCATTACTCCCCTTCTGACATGTTGGGTTACTCAACAACTCAACATTCCAACTTTCCTTGAACAACAAATCTGCATGCTACCTGTCTCTTTCAGTTTCTTCCTTCTTTTTTTTTTTTTTTTTTTGAGACAGGGTCTCACTCTGCTGCCCAGGCTGGAGTGCAGTGGTACAGTCTCCGTTCATTGCAACCTCTGCTTCCTGGACTCAAGCGATTTTCCAGCCTCAGCCTCCCAAATATTTGAGACTACAGGCGTGAGCCACTATCCCCGGCTAATTTTTGTATATTTTGTAGAGACGGGATTTCACCATGTTCCCCAGGCTGGTCTTGAATTCCTGAGCTCAAAGCCATCTGCCCACCTTGGCCTCCCAAAGTGCTGGGATTACAGGCATGAGCCATTGGGCCCCGCCAGTTCTTTCCTTCCTTAATGCCTTCAACAAATGCATACAGAGCAACTTCAATAATAATAACAACAACAATGGGCCAGGTGCAATGGCTCACGCCTATAATCCCAACACTTTGGGAGACCAAGGCAGCAGGATTGCTTGAGCCCGGGAGTTCAAGACCAGCCTGGGCAACATAGTGAGACCTCATCTGTACAAAAAATTTAAAAATTATCTGGGTCTGGTGGTGTGCACCTGCAGTCCCAGCTACTCGAGAGGCTGAGGGGGGAGGATTTCTTGAGCCCAGGAGGTCAACACTGCAGTGAGCCATGATTATACTACTGTGCACCAGCCTGGATGACAGAGCGAGACTCTGTCTCAATAATAACAACAACAATTGCAGCAGTTATTTACTTCTGCCAGACACTACTCTAACTTTACATATGTTAATTCCTTTAATCCTGATGACAACCCTCTGAGGTAAAAGTACTATTGTTATCCCTTGTTTTATAGATGAGGAAACTAAGATACGGAGAGGTTAAGTAATATGTATTCAGTTACACAGCTAGCAAGTGGCAGAGCTAGAATTCAATCCCTGGCTCTGGAGTCCATGGTTCTAATCACCACTTTGGGAGGAAGGATCATTGAGCCTGCAGGAGTAGTCAGGGAAGGCTTCTTGGAGGAGGTACATTCAACTGTAATTTGAGGAATTAGTAGAATTAGTAGAAGTTTGCCAACAGACAAGTGGGGCCAGGGCAGATAATGAAAGAGACTTCCAGGCTGAGAAGACAGCATGAGATGAGGCTGGGGCGGGCATGTGCAAGATCATGAAGGATCTTGTGTGCAGTGCTAAGAAGATTAGATTTTATCCATTTGGTTTTTGGAAGCATAGTGGATACTGTGGAGAGCCATTCAGATCTCCCTCCAGAATCTAGATGCTTATTCTCTCAGATATGAGACGTTGAAGGCTGACTGCTTTCAGCTGACCTGTTCTCTGGGAATTGCCCTTGGCCAAGGGAGCTGCCTCATCCAAGATCATGCCCCCTTCCTGGGACATCCCACATCCAATTGATGAGTATAAAGGCCTGACCCCCTTGCTTCAACTGGGGACGGCTCTGAAGAGATATCCCATTTTCAAAATTAATAGGGACAGCTGAGGCTTCTATTGAGACTACATCAGAGCTCAACTTTCCCTTCCACACAAGCTTGCCTTCTTCAGGTTCCTCCTGAAGGATCAACCTCCACAGAGGTTGATCACCAGAGCACTTCCCAATAAACTTACTGCGTGATCATCTCTGTCTCAGAGGCAGTGTCCTGGGGAGCCTGATTTTCAGATAGGAAACCACTGAGGAATTTTGAGCAAAGATGAGACATGGTCTGATCTGAGTGTTGGGTTAGAATTCTAGTTTCTTTTTCGCTTTTGTTTTCAGTACTTTAAAACTGTTGCTCTATTGTCTTCTAACTTGCATTGTTTCTGATGAGAAATTTGCAATTATCCTATCTCTGTTCCTTTGTATGAAATATATGTCTTTTATGCGTCTGTTTTTTGCTTTGTTTTGTTTTGTTTTGTCTTTTGAGACAGAGTCTCTCTCTGTCACCCAGACTGCTAGAGTGCAGTGGCACTATCTAGGTTCACTGCAACCTCCACCTCCCGGGTTCAAGTGATTCTCCTGTCTCAGCCTCCCGAGTAGCTGAGATTACAGGCATGCACTACAACACCCAGCAATTTTTTGTATTTTTAGTAAAGACAGGGTTTCACCATGTTGGTCAAGCTGGTCTCAAACTCCTGACCTCAAATGATCTGTGCACCTCGGCCTCCCAAAGTGCTGGGATTATAGGCATGAGCCACCGCACCCAGCCCAATGCCTCTGGTTTCTTTTAAGATTTTCTCTTTGTCACTGAATTTAGCTATTTAAGCTATTTATGATGTGTCTGTTTTACATAGTTTTATTCATGTTTCTTGTGCTTGGGTTTGTTGAGATTCTTGTATCTGTGCATTTATAGTTTTCATCAAGTTGGGAAATTTTTCAGCCATTGTTTTCTTAAATATTTTTTCTGCCCTCCCCTTTCCTTCAGGGACTCCAATTACCCTGTATATTAGGCCACTTGAAGTTGTCTCACAACTCACTGATGCTTTACTTTTTCCCAGCCTTTCTTCTCACTGTATTTCATTTTGGATAGTTTCTATTGCTGAGTATTCAAGTTCACTAATCTTCTCTCTTACGGCATCTAATCTAGTATTAATTCCATCCAATGTATTTTTCATTGTTGTTTACAATTCTGGAAGTTCGATCTGGGTCTTTTAAAATCTTCCATATCTCTACTCAGTTTTTTCTTCTAACTTCTTAAACATATGGAATAATTATAATGACTGCTTTAATATATTTTTCTACTAATTTTATCTAAACAATTTCTGGATTAGTTTCAACAGATTTTTATTCTTACTATGGGTCATATTTTCTGCTTCTTTCCATATCTACTAATTTCTTACTGGATGCCAAATACTGTGAATTTTACCTTGCTGAGTCCTGTATATTTTTATATTTCAGTGAATATTATTCAACTTTGTTCTGGACTGCAGTTAATTTTTAAGAAGCAAAAACAGGCTGGGCATGGTGGCTTATGCCTGTAAATCTCAACATTTTGGGAGGCAGATGCAAGAGGATTGCTTGAGCCCAGGAGCACAAGACCAGCATGGGCAACATGGAGAGACCCTGTCTCAAAAAAAAAAAAAAATCAAAAATCAACCAGGCATGGTAGCATGCATCTGTGGTCCCAGCTACTTGGGAGGCTGAGGTGGGAGGATCGCTTGAGTCCAGGATGTCAAAGCTGCAGTGAGCCATCATCATACCACTGTACTCCAGCCTGGGTGAAAGAGCAAAACGCTGTCTCAGAAAAAGAAAAGAGAGAGACAGAGAGGGACAGACAAAGAGAGAGAGAGAGAAAGAAAAACCAGTTTGATCCTTTCAAAGTTTACTTTTAAGTTTTATTAGGTTAGACCAGAGCAGCCTCCAGTCTAGGGCTAATATTTCTCTCCCACTAAGGCAAAACCTATTTTGTTTTTTGCTACTAAGGCAAAGCCCTGTGAATTTTCCATATAAGCCAGTAGGAACAGGCACTAGTTCCATCCTTGTGTGAGCTCAAAAATTGTTAACTCAGCAGCTTTCAGATGTTTTTCCCCACCACAGGTAGTTTCCTCATACACATGTGCTGATCGGTCCTCAGCTATCTATTCATGGAACCCTCTGAACCTCTCCAAAGCTCTCTCCTGTCCTGTACGCTCTCCTGCAAACTAGCGGCCTTGGCCTCCCTAGACTCCCAGCTCTATCTCCTTGGTCAAAGAGACAGCCAGGCTCAGCCTGGGTTCCTCCATCCTGCAGCCTGGTAACCTTGCAGGCAATAAGCTGGGGCAAATGTAAACCTCGTCTACTTTGTTTTCAGTCTTTCAGGGATTACAGTCCTGTTCTGTGCTGCCTGATGGCCAGTGTTCAAACATTATTGCTCTATATTCATATATTCTGTCCAGTTTTTTAGTTGTTAAAGATGGGAGGGTAAATCTAGGTCTTGCTGCTTCTTGGCCAGAAGAAGACATTTGATCTAGGTGTTACATGGCAGGAGTGTGAGGATAGACTGGAAGAGTTTCCCCAGATGCTTGATTTCTGCATTCCTTGAGTCACTCAGCCCTTTGCACATTAATGTATGGCGTTAACCTGATTTCTCCTATTCTTGAGCTAAGGCCGGCTCCTCCCAAAGCCAAATGGAGTCAAAAATCTCAGCTGCTCTTCTTTACTCCTTTTTATAGCTCTGTTAGTGCCCATTGAATGTCTCACACAAAATAAATGCTTTTAAAATGTGTCCCCAACCTGTACATTAAAAGGGATATAAGGCCGGGCACAGTGGCTCATGCCCGTAATCCCAACATTTTGGGAGGCTGAGGCAGGAGGCTTGCTTGAGCCCAGGAGATCCAGACAAGCCTGGGCAACCTAGTGAGACCTCGTCTCTCTGGAAAATAAAAATAAATTTAACAAAAATTAGCCAGGTTTGGTGGTGTGCTCCTGTGTCCCCAGCTACTCAGGAAGCTGAGGTGAGAGGATCGCTTGAGCCTAGGAGGTCGAGGCTACAGTGAGCCATGACCATGCCACTGCATGCCAGCGTGACAGAGCAAGATCCTGTCTCAAAGAAATAAATAAAAGGGACTTAAAAGATAAATAAAAATAGGTAAAGTTAAACTATACTGTCTAGAAATGCACATTTGGGTGATAAAACCATAATGAAACTTAAGGAAGTTTAATGATGTCCTTCCTTTCTGTCCTCACTATAAAAGTAAGGGTAGTGGTTACTTTGGAGGGAGTAAGGGGGCCATTTGGGATGGTGCACATGGAAACTTCTGGGTAGTTGAAGATCTATTTTGAGATGATATGGGTGCAAGAGTGTTTGTCTTATAATAATTCATTTGTTTAGGTGGTTTTCGGTAGCTGGGTTTGATTTTATAATAAAAGTATAATTTTATTGGTATGCCCCCGCATGAATGAATGAATGATTAATACATCTGGGCATTGAGTATCAATGGTTGCTCACATCAAAACAGAGAGACATCCAGATGCTATGTGCCCATGTTGGGATTACACACCATCCCTTGTGAAATAGCCTTGCCCAAATTCAACCTGAATCTGATTAAGCCTCTACATCCAACTCCAATGTACAGGAAATAAGGAATATAGAGAAACACGTCCAATGACATCACAGGGCTATAACTGGCAAACTTCAGACTGAAAGGAAACTGCAGGATGAGAGAGAGAAAGAGAGAATATAGGGGGAAATGTATATATTAAAATAGACTTAAAAGGCATGTCAACCAATCATAATATGTGGATCTTGATTTTAAACAAATAAATTAGAAACATTTATAACATTTGTAAGACAAGAAATTTGAACACTAATGGAATATTTGATGACATTAAGAAAATCTTGTTAAATTTTTTAGCTATGATATCATAATAATATTTTAGTTCCTTTTTTTAATAAGACAGGGTCTCACTATGTTGGCCAGGTTCATCTTCAACTCTTGGCCTCAAGCAATCCTCCCACCTCAGCCTCCCAAAGTGCTAGGATTACAGACGTGAGCCACCACGCCCAGCCTTGGTTACATTTTTAGTAAAAAAGAGTTATCTTTTAGAGACATATACAAAAAATTTATAAATGAAAAATGTAATCTGAAATTTGCATCAAAATAGTACAGTGAGGAAATTTAGTATGAATACAGATGAAACAAGACTGGCCATAAATTGATAATTATTAAATCTCATACTATTTTCTCTACTTTATATTTTGCTTTGTTAAAAACAGTTTTACTGGCCGGGCGCGGTGGCTCACGCTTGTAATCCCAGCACTTTGGGAGGCCGAGGCGGGCGGATCACGAGGTCGGGAGATCGAGACCACGGTGAAACCCCGTCTCTACTAAAAATACAAAAAATTAGCCGGGCGTGGTGGCGGGCGCCTGTAGTCCCAGCTACTCGGAGAGGCTGAGGCAGGAGAATGGCGTGAACCCGGGAGGCGGAGCTTGCAGTGAGCCGAGATTGCGCCACTGCACTCCAGCCTGGGCGATAGAGCGAGACTCCATCTCAAAAAAAAAAAAAAAAAAAACAGTTTTACTGTTGTAAATGGCAGGATTTCCTTCTTTTTAAAGACTGTTTAATATTCCATTATACACACACATAGTGCCACCGCATCCGGCTAATTTTTTAAATTTTTTGTAGAGGCGGGGTCTTGCTTGTTGCCCAGGTTGGTCTCAAACTCCTGGGTTCCATCAATCCTCCCACTTCAGCCTCCCAAAGTGCTGTGATTATAAGCATGATCACAGTGCCCAGCCTACTGTAGCTTTATAATATATTTTGAAATCAGACATGAATAAACCTGGAGGGTATTATAGGGAAATAAGCCTGTCACAGAAGGACAAATAATGCCTGAATTCAACTCATATGAAGGATGTATAATGGGTAAACTCATAGAAGCAGGCCAAGCCTGCTAACAAAAATTGGCCAGGTATGGTGGCACCTGCCTGTAATCCCAGCTACTTTGGAGGCTGAGGTAGGAGGATCACTTGAGGGGTCGAGGCTGTAGTGAGCTGTGATGCCGTGATGATGCCACTGCACTCTAGCCTGGGTGACAGAGTGAAACCCAGTCTCAAAAAAAAAAAAAAAAAAAAAAAAAAGAACCTTTCTGTCACTCCCAAAATGTTTTCTTGTGCCCTCTGCAGGCGATTCCTGCTCCCACCCCCAGCCAGCCTTAGGCAACAACTGGTCTGCTTTCTGTCTCGCCAAACATGCCTCTTCTGCACATGTCAAATAGAATCATATGATATGTAGTCTTTCGCTATTCTCTGTATCAGCATATAAATTTGACATTTTCTATAATAAATATAATTTTTGTTTAATTGAAAAATGACTTGCATTTGTATAGCATTTTATTTTTATTTTTATTTTTTTTTGAGACGGAGTCTCGCTCTGTCGCCCAGGCTGGAGTGCAGTGGCGTGATCTCACTCCGCCTGCCTCAGCCTCCCAAAGTGCTGGGATTACAGGTGTGAGCCACCGCGCCTAGCCTATATTTTCTAATGTGCCTTCACATACTTCACTGCACCATGCTAACCAGGTGACTAGGGCAGGATAACATTTCTTACCAATTTTATAGATGAGGAAACAGGCTTGGAGAGTTTAAGGGACCTGACCAAGGTCACAGAGATAGTAATGGAATCAAGGTTGGCCTCCTGGGGCCGGGCACAGTGGCTTAATGCCTGTAATCCCAGCACTTTGGGTGAAACCACATCTCTACTAAAAATACAAACATTAGCTGGGTGTGGTAGTGGGTACCTGTAGTCCCAGCCACTTGGGAGGCTGAGACAGGAGAATCGCTTGAATCCGGGAGGCAGAGGTTGCGGTGAGCCGAGATCACACCACTGCACTCCAGCCTGGGTGACACAGCGAGACTCCGTCTCACAAAAAAAAAAAAAAAAAGGATTGGCCTCCTATCACCTGGTGAGATATTTTCCCTGTCAAGCTGTCTCACTAGGCTCCCCACTGCCCTCACTCCTCCAGCCCGTCACCTAGTACCCCGTCCCTCCAACTCAGGCCTCTCTGCATTGAACCGGAAGGTCTGAGCTGCAAGTCATGGCTCGCTCTGAATCCTCACCCAACTGACAGTGGACTAGAACCAGTCTCAATGCCTTGTTTCCCATCTGGAGAAACACAAAATGTTCCTTCTACACTTTTACTCATCTATTCAAAATATCCCTTCAGCCTCAGGTAGAAAGGAGACGCCAGCCAGAGCAGAGGTGTGGCCCCCAAAGAGATGGGGGCTGGCTGGTTTATGTATCGATTTATTTACTTATAAGATACAGAGGCCACTTTAGGAGGCCGAGGCTGGCACATCACCTGAGGTCGGGAGTTCGAGACCAGCCTGACCAATATGGTGAAACCCCATCTCTACTAAAAATACAAAATAAGCCAGGCGTGGTGGCGCATACCATGTAATCCCAGCTACTCGGGATGCTGAGGCAGGAGAATTGCTTGAAACTAGGAGGCGGAGGTTGCTGTGAGCCGAGATCGCGCCATTGCACTCCAGCCTGGGCAACAAGAGTGAAACCCTCTCTCAAAAAAAAAAAAAAAAAAAAAAAAAGATACAAAGACAGAAACAAGATGGTGTGTGTTTGTGAATGTGTGTTCCTTGTCTTTGGGGGGAACTGGAGGGAAGATGTGAGTGAGGATAAGGAGCGTTGGGGAGGTTGCCTGTCAAGTCCGCTAGCACATGAGGCCTGCTTCCTAATCTGTGTATGCATGTTTGTGTGTATGTGAGAGACGGCACCTGGAGGTGGAGGGACAGGTGTGCAGCTGTGTCTTCATGTTTGCCCCATGGTCCCTGTATACCTAGCTGGGCCCAGCAGAGCAGTGGGCAGAAATACTCTGAAATCTCTGTCTCCCTTTTGTATCTTAGCATTAAAAATATACATATTGTTGCATCTTCTCTGCAATCGCACACTTCAGTATTTTAATAGTTATCTTTCAGGAAGAATACGGAAGAAAACACTGATGGAGTTTTCCTCTGGGGAGTGGGGCTGGGGTCTCAGGACTTTCTTTCCACTGCATACTCTCTTGTTCCATTTGAAGGTTTTGTCATATGTTTGTGATTGTCGTAATAAAATGAGGGTGAAATCAGTATTGGTGAACAATGAGTGCTTGCCTGTCTCCCTGAAGACATCGCCTCTATCAGCCTACTTACTACAGGGCTGAGCAGACTACGAAGTGCTGTGAAATACATCCTCTCATTTAAACCACTCATTCATTCAACAAATATTTAATAAATGTTTCTTATGTGCCAGGCATAGTTCTAGAAACTAGGGAATGGGCTAGGCACAGTGGCTCACACCTGTAATCTCAGTACTTTGGCAGGCTGAGGTGGCAGGATCGCTTGAGCCCAGGAGTTTAAGATAAGCCTGGGCAACATAGTGAGACCCCATTTCTACAAAAAATTAGCCAGGCATGGTGGCACTCGCCTGTAGTCCCAGCTATTCTGGAGGATGAGGAGGGAGGATTGCTCGAGCCTAAGAGTTTGAGGCTGCAGTGAGCTGTGACCATGACACTGCACTCCAGCCTGGGTGACAGAGCAAGACACCATCTCTTAAGAAAGAAGAAAAGAAAAGAAAGAGAAAAAAGAGAAAGAAAGAAAGGAAGGAAGGAAGGGAGGGAGGGAAAGAAAGAAGAGAGAGAGGAAGGAAGGAAGGGGAAAGAAGAAAGAAAGAAAGAAAGAGAGAAGAAAGAAAGAAAAGAAGGAAGGAAGGAAGGAAAGAAAGAAAGAAAGCAAGCAGGAATACAGCAGTGAAAAACCTTCTACTGGGTATAGAAAAACATGCAACAAAATTAATAAGTTATATGGTGTATGAGAAGGAGAAAAGGCAAGGTAGGGAAGGGTGATAGAGAGTACTGAGGGATGGAGGGCTGCCATATTGAATAGGGTGGTCAGGGAAGGTGGAGTGTGAACAAAGACTTGAAGGAAATGAGGAGTGAGCCAGGAAGCTACCTGGGAGAACAGGGTTCCGGGCAGAGGGAACAGCAAATGCAAAGACTCTGCGGCACGGGCATGGCTGACATGCTTAAGGAACAGCCAGGAAGCCAGTGAGGTGGCAGAGAAGTGAATGAAAGTAATAGAAGCTGGAGTTAGGGAGGTAAGAGGGTGACAGGATCATCTGGAGCCTTGTGAGCTACTGTGGGGTTTTCA
Source organism: Hylobates moloch (assembly GCF_009828535.3). NCBI lineage: Eukaryota > Metazoa > Chordata > Mammalia > Primates > Hylobatidae > Hylobates > Hylobates moloch. The sequence continues at coordinate 41,590,878 of NW_026652295.1, read as the reverse complement.
GTTTTTACCCCAAGTGAGATGGGAAACACTGGAGGATTTTAAGCAGAGGAGGGTCATGACCTAGATCACTCAAGCTGCTGAGTGGAGAGCAAATTGTAGCAGGGAAGGGCCAGGGAAGGTGTATAGAGAACCCTTGACATAAGTAATTCCATCTTAGAAAGACTCCATCACTGGGTGCATTCGCTCATGCCTGTAATCCTAGCGCTTTGGGAGGCTGAGGTAGGGGGATTGCTTGGGCCTAGGAGTTTTGAGACCAGACGTGGAAACATAGTGAGACCTTGTCTCTACAACTTTTTTTTTTTTTGAGATGGAGTCTCACTCTGTTGCCCAGGTTGGAGTGCAGTGGCGTGATCTCGGCTCACTGCAACCTCTGCCTCCCGGGTTCAAGCGATTCTCCAGCCTCAGCCTCTGGAGTAGCTGGGACTACAGGTGTGTGCCACCATGCCTGGCTAATTTTTTGTATTTTTAGTAGAGACGGGGTTTCACCATGTTAGCCAGGATGGTCTCGATCTCCTGACCTCGTGATCTGCCCACCTCGGCCTCCCAAAGTGCTGGGATTACAGACATGAGCCACCGAGCCCGGCCAATTTTTTTTTTTTTAATTAGCTCAGCATGGTGGCACGTGCCTGTAGTCCTAGCTACTCAGGAAGCTGAGGTGGGAGGATTCCTTGAACCCTCAAACTTGAGACACGAGTTTGAGGCTGCAGTGAGCAATGATCGTGCCTCTGCACTCCAGTGTGGGCGACAGGGACCTTGTCCCCAAAAATAATAAATAAATAAATAAATAAAGTTTTTTAAAAACTTCATCTTACATTTCAAAAGGCATCAAGCCAACAGGGTCCAGATGTTCGCCTAACCAATGGAGACAACACCCAACCAGATAAGGGCATCACCCTTTACTATAAGTCCTCATCAGAGGACTCAAGGACCATAAAATGAGCAGGACTTCAGCAACTAGACACGGCCACCTTAACAGACCGAGTCTTGCTATTACTCGTGACCAGCACCTGGTGCCTTCCTCTGAAGGCTCTGCCCAAATCAAGGACTCTTCCTTGCGAGCTCTTGATGACTATCCCCATCAGGCCAGGACTCTGTCCACAGCACTCTCCTTGGACTGGTTCGTTAACCCCTTTTCTCTTGATGTTAAATGTTCTTGTGTTTGACGTGAAATTTTAACCTGAAACATTTATATCCTTACCTATAATACTATGTATGGTTTGCAATACAGTCTGACCTGTGGAGTGGCTCCAGCTTGCATGCCCGCGGCTCTGACTACCGAGTGAACAGGTGGTCCTAAGGAGAACTGCCTTCTTGGGAACTCCATGTGACGCCTAGCTTTTGTGATTGAAATAGCATCAATAAAAACCTGATCTTGTGGGTAGACACAAAGGTGGGTGGACCTGGTTCTGTCAGACCTTGAGCAGCTCACGACATGCGGAGACCTGTTAGGAGGCTGTGGAGAGCCGGGAGGAGGCTTAGACCAGGGTAGTGACCCTGTAGGTGGTCGTCAGATTTCAGATTTGGAAGGACGAATCCACACGAGTTGTCAATGGATGGGACGCAGAGTTGGAGAGAAAGGGAACGATCCGGATGACTCTGAGGGTCTTGGGCCTGAGCAGCTGGGAGGATGCAGCTAAAGCCGGCGAGGAGGAGGGGAGCAGAAGCGGGTGAGGTGGGGAAGCCCTCGAGTTCTGCCTGGACAAGGTCAAGTTAAGGTGCGTGTTAGGCATCCGAACGTCAAGTCCGGGAAGGGTGTGTTCCCGAAAGGGTCCCGGCTGGATCCTCCCAGTTCGTCGCCCCCATTCCACAGGTGTAGACTCAGCAGCCGGGCTCTGCTCTGGGCCGGGCGGGATCACGTGGCCGCGGGTTGGCGCCCCCTGGCGCCGGAGAGCGCGAGCGACTGGGGAATGGCTGCTGCCATGGTGCCGGGGCGCAGCGAGAGCGGGGAGCGCAGGGAGCGCGGGGAGCCTGGCCGCCCGACCCTGTACTTCTGCGGGAGCATTCGCGGCGGACGCGAGGACAGGACGCTGTACGAGCGGATCGTGTCTCGGCTGCGGCGATTCGGGACAGTGCTCACCGAGCACGTGGCGGCCGCCGAGCTGGGCGCGCGCGGTGAGGCCCTGGGGACGCGGGCGGGGGCCCGGCTGGGCTGGCAGGGACCCGGCCTGTCCCCACCCCAAACACCCCCACCCAGCAGCTGCGCTCCTGGCGCCCGGAGCCCACCCTTCTACCCCGGTGCTCCATCCAGCGCCCCAGCCCGAGAAGGAAACGGGCCGGGGCTCGGGCTTCATGGGTCCCAGCAAGCCTGCGGGTGTAAGGCAGACTCAGCATTATCTTGACCTTTGGTTCCTTCTTGGAGAACTCTGTCTTCAGCTGCTTTCAGAGCGTTTGTAGGGTGCAACAGAAAGAAGGTGGATTGGGCTGCTTTGCCTGGGCTCAGTTCCCACCTCACCCGCTGGAATCTTTTCCACCACCCAGCACGAAAGGTATCCTCCTGCCTTCCCACCAACTTTTTTTGTTTTGTTTTGTTTTTGAGATGGAATCTCACTCTGTCGCCCAGGCTGGAGTGCAGTTGCCTGATCTCGGCTCACTGCAACCTCCACCTCCCGGGTTCAAGTGATTCTCTTGCCTCAGCCTCCGGAGTAGCTGGGACTACAGGCACGCGCCACCACACCCGGCTACTTTTTGTATTTTTAGTACAGACGGGGTTTCGCCATATTGGTCAGGCTGGTTTTGAACTCCTGACCTCAGGTGATCTACCCGCCTCGGTCTCCGAAAGCGCTGGGATTACAGGCAGAAGCCACCGCCCGGGGCCTGCCTCCCCTTTTTCTGTGAAGACATCAGCACGTCTTAGACCCGGCTGACCCCAGTTCTCACTATTACCCTCTCTCACATTTTTGTTTTGTTGATACAAGGGCCTGTCTGTCGCCCAGGCTGGAGTGCAGTGGTGCGATCATAGCTCGCTGCAGCCTCGGCTTCCTAGACTCATGATCCTCCAGCCTCAGCCTCCTATTAGCAAGCACTGCAGGGACACAACACCATGCCTGACTCAAAATTTTTCTGTAGAGATTGGGAGTCTCACTATGTTGCCCAGTCTGGTCCCGACCTCCTAGCCTCAAGTGATCCTCCCGCCTCGGGCCTCCCAAAGTGCTGGGACTATAGATGTGAGCCCCCGTGCTGGCCTCATGTTCTCTTTCAGGCCATTATTGTGTTCTGCTCCTGGCTGCTGGGTTTTTCTTTCTCTTTCTATTTATTTAGTTATTTATTTGGAAACAGTCTTGTTCTATTACCCATGCTGGAGTGCAGTGGCAAAATCTCAGCTCACTGCCAACCTCTGCCTCCCGGGCTTGAACGATCCTCCCACCTCAGCCTCCCAAGTAGCTGGGACTACAGGTGCGTGCCCCCATACCTGGTTTTGTATTTTTTATAGGGACGGGATTTTGCCATGTTGGCCAGGCTGGTCTTGAACTCCTGAGCCCAAGTGATCTGCCTGCCTCGGCCTCCCAAAAGTGTTGGGATTACAGACATGAGCCACTGAGTCTGGCTGGATTTCTCTAAAGCATACTTTGATGTGCTGGTCTGGAATCTTGCAGATCCTTCCAGTTTGAAAACTGTATCTTGAATGCTTGTGCTTCTGCTCAGAAAACCTTAAGTGGCTTCCACTTACCCTACCCAAGAGCAGACCCACAGTTTGTGGGACCTTATGCAATTCTGGGAGACCTCGTTAAAAAAAAGACAAAAATCACAATACAAAGTTGCTGATGGTTTGGAAAGGGCCTGTGCAAGTGGAGGACCCTGAAGCTTACAGCTCATTAGTTCATGGTATATCCAGACTGCCTGGTGGCTCTCCAGGTCTTTAGTGTCATCTGAGGGAGCCTGTTAAAAACGCAGGTTCTGATCATCTGGGATAAAGCCTTTGAATGTGTACTTTTTTTTTTTTTTTTCCCAAGACAGAGTCTTGCTCTGTCGCCCAGGCTGGAGTGCAGTGAAGTGATCTCCGCTCACTGCAACCTCTGCCTCCCTGGTTCTAGCAATTTTCCTGCCTCAGCCTCCCGAGTAGCTGGGATTACAGGCGCCTGCCACCACGCCTGGCTAATTTTTTAATGTTTAGTGGAGATGGGGTTTCACCATGTTGGCCAGACTGGTCTCAAACTCCTGACCTCGTGATCCTACCGCCTTGGCCTCCCAAAGTGCTGGGATTACAGGCGTGAGCCACCACGCCCGGCCCAAATCTGTACTTTTTTTTTTTCTTTTTTTTTTTGAGATGGAGTTTTGCTCTGTTGCCTAGGCTGGAGTGCAGTGGCGCAATCTCGGCTCACAGCAACCTCCGCCTCCTGGGTTCAAGTGATTCTCCTGCTTCGGCCTCCCGAGTTGCTGGGATTACAGGTGTGCACCACCACACCTAGCTAATTTTTGTATTTTTAGTAAAGATGGGGTTTCACCATGTTGGCCAGGCTGGTCTTGAACTCCTGACCTCAAGTGATCCACCCGCCTCGGCCTCCCAAAGTGCTGGGATTACAGGCATGAGCCACCGCGTCTGGCCCTGGAATCTGTACTTGTAACAAGCTCCCTAGTGGTCCTACCCTGATGTGGTGGGCTGAGACTCACCGTCCTGGAAGATAACATTTAATCAAGCTAGGACCCGAGATCCCTACCCTCTGGGCCCAGGATGCCACTCCTACTTTTGGCTAAGTGCCCATGCACCTTTTCCTAATCACTGTCATCCACAGTTAGTGCTGCTGATGTTCTCATTCAGCCCTAATTACACGTCCCACCTTGCACAGGGTTGAATTTTTCTTTTTGTGGCTATTCCATTTCCTCGCTGCTTTGATGAGATTGTCATGTTTGGTCAGGTCATCTGGCACAAGGCTCCCACCCTCCCTGAGCAGGGTGGGTATGGACATACAAGGGCATAGGAGTTACCAGGAGCCAGCATGAGGCATGTCCTTGACCAGCTTTCCCTTAACACAGGGGAAGAGGCTGCTGGGGGTGACAGGCTCATCCATGAGCGGGACCTGGAGTGGTTGCAGCAGGCGGACGGTGAGTGGCGCTCCCTCCTTCCAGCACCTAACTCCTCTGGAGTGCTGGGTTCCCCTGGACATCCCGGCCTCCACACCTAGAAGGGACTCCCAGAGTTCCCTCCTCACCACAGCCACACCGTCATCTTCCTTATGAACCCCAAGTGCCCCCAATGCTGAGGCTTCCTCTCATCTTTCCTCCCAGTGGTCGTGGCAGAAGTGACACAGCCATCCTTGGGTGTAGGCTATGAGCTGGGCCGCGCCGTGGCCTTTAACAAGCGGATCCTGTGCCTGTTCCGCCCACAGTCTGGCCACGGTGAGCACCCCAAGCCTCCCTCCTGGCTTTCTGTGGACCCAGCCCTCAGCTCCTTCCCTGGTGGGCTCTGAGCACCGCGCCTCTCCCAAGGGGTGAGGGAGCTGTGCGGGTGTGGATGGGAGGCAGGGAGCTGTGAGGGTGTGGATGGGAGGCAGCCTCACCTTTCCCTGCCCTTTCCAGTGCTTTCGGCCATGATCCGGGGAGCAGCAAATGGCTCTCGGTTCCAGGTGTGGGACTATGAGGAGGGAGAGGTGGAGGGCCTGCTGGATCGATACTTCGAGGCTGATCCTCCAGGGCAGGTGGCTGCCTCCCCTGACCCAACCACTTGACTTAATCTCACTTTCTGAAATTCTTCTATTCTCAGACACTGCTCTAGTACCATTCCTTCCTCTTAGCCCCAGGAGCAAATTAAAAGGTACAGTTAAAATCCTAACTTTCTGTCTTGTGTGAGTCATGGGGGTGGGGCAGGTCCTCAGTAATACCCTTTCCTGCCACATTTCACTTCAAGATAGACGCTTTAGAAATCTCTGGGCTGAGAGGAGGACAACTCCTAATGCCCTCAAGCCCCCTCCTCCCCAGGAACACTTGGGAGGAGGGCCGGGCGTGGTGGCTCATACCTGTAATCCCAGCACTTTGGGAGGCCGAGGTGGGTGGATCACGAGGTCAGGAGATCGAGACCATCCTGGCTAACTCGGTGAAACCCCATCTCTACTAAAAATGCAAAAAATTAGCCAGGCGTGGTGGCAGATGCCTGTAGTCCCAGCTACTCGGGAGGCTGAGGCAGGAGAATGGCGTGAACCCGGGAGGTGGAGTTTGCAGTGAGCCCAGATCGTGCCACTGCACTCCAGCCTGGGCGACAGAGCGAGACTCCGTCTCAGAAAAAAAAAAAAGAGTTGGGAGGAAGGTTGCTCCTGCAGGTGGCCATCCCTCTCTCCGTCTCCTCTGAACTGGGCTGGGGCTGCACCTGGCCCTTTCCATGCCAACCTTCACTTCCCTTTATCAGCTTAAGTCAAATGAGTCTGCTCTGAGCCTTCTCGGAGGATAGAAGAGTCCGGAGGTCTAAAGGAAACAGTAAAGATGAGGAGTGTGGGTAGATGTGACGCCAGGGCAGTGGCAACTGGCTGGTCCCTGGTGAAGCTGTCAGCCTGCTCCCAGAGACGTATGTGAGAAAGAGACCTTTATTCAGTAAACAGGAGGCACTACAGACGCTGGGAAACCCCCTCCCCATGACAGGGGCAGCTCCCGCCCCCTGAGCCCCGTGACTCTGGGGCTGCTCTAGGTGTTTCCTATCTGCCCCCTCAGTCATAGGCCTCATCTTCATCCTCCTCCTCATCACCAAAGAAGAAAGTCTCTTGGTCCAGGTTCTCAGACTCATCGTAGGAGAAGCTGTCATTGTCCAGCTCCTCATCAAACTCATCCTGCTGCCACTCGGGCACATCATCCTCATCGTCTTCCTCCTCCTCTTCTGCCTCTGGCCCTGAGGAGGCCTGGGGCCTAGGGAGAGCCACCACACTCAGCCCAGAGGCTGCCATGTCCCACTGCCTCCTCCGTGGCTCTGCCCACCCCACTTACTGACTGCCGGGCATGTTGGGTCCTTTTGCCTCCCAGGCCTCTACTGATGGACTCTGAAGACCAACCCGGAAATCCTGGTGAGCAGACAGAAGGATTTGAGAAGGAGGTAGAAGGCATGGGGCCTTTGGACCCAGCATTCCTTCCACTGATGCTCTGGGGGGCCAAGCTCCTGCTAGACTGCTCCCCTCCCAGCACAGCACTTCATGAAACACTGCCTTCGTGAGTTCACTCAGATGGTCTCCGGGGATACAGGGTACCAGGGGGAGGCACACCACCCTGTGCTTAAAGAGCTTACAGAATCTATTTATTGTCTTTTCTGCCCACGTGACTTACCAGTCAGTAAGCAACCTGAGGACAGGATTCACAGTTTAGACTCAGCATCGGTGCATCAGAGCTGGAGAGAGCCTGGGAGAGCTCTTGCTCCAGTGACCCCAATCCCCTGATGCCCACTCCTAGGATTTCAAATCCATATCTGGGAAGTATGGTCTGGAAAAGTTCCCCAAGTGATTCTGATAGGCACCTGACCAAATACCCTTGATGTGGGCTAGCCAACCCCTTTATTTTGTAGGAATCCCCAGGAGGTGAAGTGATAGGGTCAGCATCAGGCAGGTTGGCCCAGAAGCCGGGATGTGCGCCCAGATCTCGTAACATCCATTCACCCGCTTTGCTGCCTTTCCTTCTGGACTCACCCCAGGGCAGGGGCTGTGCTGGGACAGGAGGACCACAACTCCTACAGAATGCAGGAGCAGAAGGGGTCTGGGCCGCGCAGTACCTGGGCGGAATGCTGCAGGATGGCAAGCAGCCTCTCCTGGATCCGCCGGAGCAGCTCCATGCCTGTGCTGAGGCAGTCTGCCCGCAGGAGGCGCAAGGAGGAGGCCAGGTCTCTGCACCGCAGCAGGGTCTCCTCTGCAGAGGGGGCAGGCACAGAGGCTCCCTCCCTTCTCATTCTCATCCATTCTTTCCTCCAACAAACACCTATGGAACATCTACCAAGAGCCAGGTGCAGCTCTAGACATTCTCATGAAGCTCCCTAGGGGAGCAGGGTAAAGACCAGAAACCAAGAAACATCCACGAACATCTGCGCCCTTGGGCACCTTACAGTGTAGGCTTTCAACCTGAACTTTAACAGCCAGGCAGTGAGAAGGCCATGAAGAATGAAGAGGAAGAGGACACAGGGAAGGCAGGGGTGCCGCTTGACCTGTCCGGGAGGGGCCGGGCTGTGCAGCAGAGGGGAGGAGGCAGGAGGAGGGCCTGGCTGGCAGGGGTGGCTCACCCAGGAGGATCTGCAGGGCATTGGTGTGCAGCTCCAGGTTCTCTGTCTGTTGCTCCACCACATCCATGTACTCCGCGTCCTGGCTGTAGAAGCTGTACACGCAGGCGTAGGCCAGCACCTGCAGGGGCTCCCATCAGCTCTCCTGCCTGCCCTCTCCTCATTCCCTTCATCCGGGCAAGTCCGATGAAAGCAGCCAAGCCTCCCAGACCCCTTTGGCACACCCCTCCCCTGCCCTCCTCCCCCACCCGCTACCACCTTCCGAGCCTGCTCCAGTCCCTGGCAGGCATCGTTGAGGAAGGTGAAGGATCTGGGCGGGGGCACTTCATGGATGGCAGACACCCGGTTCCGCAAGTTCACAGCAAACTCCTGTGTGGAGGAAGGTGTATCAGCACCAGCACAGGTGGCACAGCACCACCTGCCCGGTCAAACCTTCAGCCCACCCCCTCCACCCCACCACCCCAACCTGCTTCTGCAGGCATCTACCCGCTGTTTCCTCCCAGCTCACCCTTGCCTGGTGATGGAAAGTGCACCTCTCATTATAGTCCTGAAACCGCTTCTCCTGGCGAGCTGCCTTGCTTACCTAGCAAGGATACGTTGAGAGGGCTATTGGGTGTTTTGTTTGGACAGGAGGGAGTTAATAAGTGGAAAAGCCAACATTCATGGAGGCCTTTCTACACCTCCCCCGATTATCTTCATTCAGTCCTCATGACTGTGTGGGGTAGGTCATATTATTCACCCCTTTTGCAGAGGCTGTTGAGGCTTGGAGAAGTAAATGAACTTGCTCAAAGCCACATGCTAAGCAGCAGAGCCAGGCTCTAACTGCAGGGTCCCTACTCTTTCCTGCTCTGCCCTGCTGCCTCCTGAGAGTGCCCGGCCCTCCCCAGCCTTTCTGTAGCCACCTTGGTATGAGAAGTCCTGTTCTGGAGCTGAAGGTCCCTGTGAACAGACTTTCCAGCATCTGCAGGCCCAGGTGGCTCTGTCTTCCCCACACTGAGCCTCTATCCCAACAGCTAGAACACTGCACTGCACACGGAGCCCTGTCTGCCCAGGACCTGGTAGCATCACCCTTCCCCGACGGCTCTGGGCCTCTTCCCTCCCCCAGTGCCCAACGCCTTACCATGGCAGAGCAGTTGTAATAGTCTTTGTGATTTGGCTTCCAGGACTTGAGGCAGCGCCAGCAGAATCCATGGTTACATTTGGCACAGGTCATGCTATGGAGGAAGCTGGTTGGTCAGGGACTCCTGCCTCTGGGCAGGGGCGTGCCAGGAATGCCAAGGGCCCGGATGCACCCCTGTTGATGCGGTGGCCTCTGCTCCTGCCCTGATAGTCTCCTTAGTCATACCCAGCCCTGCTGAATGCACCCCTGCTTTTGAATTCCCCCAGTCAGTGTGGACTTACGAGTGGGAAAAGGAACATTAAGATCCAGGAAGTCACCGTGGAGGCTGCCATGTGAGGGGCGGCTGAGGAACCGCCCTCTTTTGCTGAGCTTTACACTAAGCCCGTTCCCCACTCCTTCTGCCAGGCCTCCTCCCCCACCCTTGCCTCTGGCTCCCCAGAGTACCCCCCTTCTTACTGCAGGCACCCCTCGTTCTTCTCGATGGGAGCCTGACAGCTGGGACAGCGCTTGGAGATGAGCTTGGCCAGGTGCTTGCTCTGCGCCTCCACGCTCATGCCATCGTAGTAGCCACCATCATCGACCCACTGAGACATATGGCCACAGCTAGCAGGGTAGTGTGCCTAGGGCAAGAGGGCATGGTGGGGACACAACTGAGCCCTGAGGGCAGCACGGCTGGTGCGCACAGGAGAGAGGGGAGCAGGCACAGGTCACATTTGGAGGGCTCCAGGAAGAGGAACAGAGCTCAACTGGGTGGCAGAGGCTGAGGAAGGACAAGTCACAGTCTGTGTGTGTGGCAGGGAGGGGGTATTAAGCAGGGAAGGAGCGTGAATCCTTGCTCAGGGTCAGGGCCAGTGTGGGGCTCCCACCTCAGGGAAGCTACAGTTGAAGCATGAGGCCCAGCCACACTTGGAGCAGGTGGTCCCACAGCCCAGGCCCTGGCGGCACAGGATGCGGTCGCAGCCCTGGGGGTTGGTGCACCAGGTCAGGTTGGAGCAGCTCTCCACATAGCCACGCAGGAGCGCCTTCTCATACTGTGGAGACGCAGGTGCCACGAGGTGAGGGTATGGCTCTCCAGGATGTCACACCTCCAGGCCCCCAGCACCCCGTAGCTCAGCCCACTCCCTGGGGCACGCTCCTTTGGCTCTGCACTGGAGCCTCTCTCAGACAGAGGGGATACCTTGGAGATGACCTCTGGCGAGGAGACGATGGCACGAATGAAGGCTCCAGTGGGCTGGGCGGGGCAGTCGGCAATGGGGCAGGTGCAATTCAAAACAAGGTTCTGCTCGATCCGAGTTGTCAGGTACTCATTCCAGCAAGACTGGGAGGGACAAAAGGAGGGGCTGCTCACAGACAGTGTGGAAGCAGCACAGGGGGAGTGTCCTGGTAACTAAGCTTGCGTCCCTCCTTCCCTTCCCCTCCACTACAACGTGGAAGGCCAGAGACAAGCCTGCCTCTAGATCAATCAATGCTGACTCCTCTCTCTGGCTTTGCTGAGAATGGCCCAAATTACAGTTTTCTTTGAAGATGGGGTGGGCTGTGTATTTGCCTAATCATAATTGCTGTTGGGATGGACAAGGAGGGAATGGGTAAAAATAATCAAGAAAAAGGAGAACGATTCAAATTCTAAGGAAGATATGCAGAGAGCAGGAAGGTCCGAGAGAAATGAGGCCTGGGAAATGGGTTGCCTGGGTGGCTGGCAACACGGCTCTGGTCTCTCCTCCCAGCTCCAGTGGCTTATCTCCAATGACTGTCCGGATGCTCCTGTCTCTGACTTATGCCTCCAACAGACCCAGCCTCTTCTCTACAAAACTGACTTGCCCATGGCATCCCCCAAACCCTGATCAACTTGCACCACCGTCCCCCTCGTCACCACTGTTGGAATCTTCATATCGTTCTCTTGCTCCCATGTCACTCCCCCATCCTAAATCAGGCCATTATCCCCTCATCCCTAAACCACTGTGAGAGCCTGTTCTGATCCATGGTCTCCTCTCCCGGTCTCTCCCCACACCATCCATTTGGTCTATGCACGAGCAGCCGTTGCAGCCGTCTGAGCCTCCTACAGTACTCCATGAGCGACCCCTGCCTCTCACACTGCCGCCATGCTTTCCAAAATGATGGGTCTAAACCCTCAGGAGACCGGGTGTCTGTGATATCAAAGCTGCAGCATAAATTTGAAGCACCTGACTAGATCATTTTTACTCAAAGTACCAGACCAAAGTAAACAAAACCCTTTCTGCATTGAAACAAACCCAGACAAAGTTGGGAAATTGAATGCAAATTCTTGCATTTTTGAGATAGAACAGGGAAAATTTTCTCTGAATTCAGACCCTACTCTTACAGGCACACCGGTGCCTCAGGGTCCCCCTCTGCCCTGGCATCTCAGTCTGGGGACCCCCAGCTGCTCTCATGACTATTGTCCAACCCAAGTGGTGGGGCTCACCCTGGGAGCTGTCCAGCTGCTTCTCTTGCATCGCTGTTGTGCCACTCAGCTGTGACCAATGCTGCACAGGCTCCTCCTTGCAGGGGCTTTTCAATCAGCCTGTTCATCTGCCTGGTTTTCAGGCCCCTTGTCTCTCTCTCTCTCTCTCTCTTTTTTAAACAAAGTCTCGCTTTGTCACCCACACTGGAGGGTGATGGCACAATCATGGCTCACCGCAGCCTCAATCTCCTGGACTCAAGCAATCCTCCCACCTCAGCCTCCTGAGTAGGTAGGACTATAGGTGTGCACCACCATGCCTGGGTAAATGTTTTTTCTATTTTTTGTAGCGACGGGGTCTTGCCATGTTGTCTAGGCTGGTCTCAAACTCCTGAGACCCCCCCGTCTCTATATCTCTAAAGGCTTGGTACCCTGGGTCTGCTTCTTTCTCCTTGGGTAAGGCCTGCCAGGCCTCTCCGCTTCATTCCAAATTCAAAAATCCACTGTCTACCTGCCAATTCCACACAGGTGTCCAACAAGCAGCTCAAACTTTACAGGGCCACAACAGAGTAAAGATGTCACATGCCATCCACCCAGGTGCTCAGGTCAAAAGCACAAGAACCATCCTTGATTCCCCTGTCTGAAGCCCCTACATCTAACCCACCAACTCCCGTCAGCTCCACTTCCAAATGTGTCCCAATCCACCCTCTCTCATCGCCACTGCCCCAGTCCAAACTACCATCTCTTGTCTCTCATACAACAGTCACCAAATGGGCCTCCCTGCTTCCACTCTTGCTCCCCCCAAGCCTTTTCTCCACACAACGGCAGAAGCGATCTTTTAAAAAATGTAGGGCCGGGCTGGGCGCAGTGGCTCACGCCTGTAATCCCAGCACTTTGGGAGGCCGAGGTGGGTGGATCACGAGGTCAGGAGATCGACACCATCCTGGCTAGCACGGTGAAACCCGTCTCTACTAAAAATGCAAAAAATTAGCTGGGCGCAGTGGCGGGTGCCTATAGTCCCAGCTACTCAGGAGGCTGAGGCAGAAGAATCACTTGAACCCAGGAGACGGAGGTTGCAATGAGCCGAGATCGCGCCACTGCACTCCAGCCTGGGTGACAGAGCGAGACTCCATCTCAAAAAATAATAATAATGAAATAAAAATAAAAAATATAAACCAGATCATATCAACATTCTGCTTAAACCCACCATGGCTTCTCATAAAATAAAATCCACTGTCAGGCTGGGTGTGGTGGCTTATGCCTGTAATTCCAGCACTTTGAGAGGTCAAGGCGGGAGGATTGCTTGAGACTGCCAAAATTCAAATCCTGACCTTTGGCAAATTACTTCACCTCCGAGTGTCTCCCTCTGTCATGTAAAATAGGAATAACAAAAATACCTACCTCACAGAACTAGTATGAGAGTTAAGTAAAATAATGCATGTAAACAGCACAATGCCTGGCTCAGAGTGAGCTCCCATCAATATTATTAGCTCTCTGGTCCTTTCTTGCTGGGATTTTTTTCAATACCTCATTTAGCACCCAGTGCTATGCACATAAGTCCATGAGAAACATTTGTTGAATGAAAAAATGAAAGTGTAAAGGAAATAATTAAGAACCTGGGGAAAAGGGAGCATAAGCAACTATGTGAGAGGATAAGCCAGAAGCACAGCCAAAGGGAAAGAGAAAAAGAGAATACACACGCACACACATGCATGCACGTCTGTCCCCCACGCCTGGGGAAACGCTGTTGGGAGAAGCAGCTGGAATTCACGGTAACCAGGAGTGCCCCTCCCGCTAAGCTGAAGTGTTTGGGCTTGGCACCAGTTCTAAAGAGCTGTGAGGCAGGAATATCAGACTCAGTGCTCCCGGTTCTCTGTACCTCAGCCCCACATTTTTTATTTTTGAAGATGACTCACTCCCCATCTGCAAGCTTCTCTGTGTCCATTATACAGAAGCAAGCCAATAGAGCAAGAAGACCCTGAGGCGAGGTCTCACTCTGTCCTTCAGGCTGAAGTGCAGTGGCGAGACATGGGCTCACTGCAGCCTCCGCCTCCCAGGCTCAGGTGATCCTCCCACTTCAGCCTCCCAAGTAGCTGGGACTATAGGTGTGCACCACCATGCCCAGCTTATTTTTGTATTTTTTTGTAGGGATGGGGTCTTGCCATGTTGCCCAGGCTGGTCTCGAACTCCTGGGCTCAAGCAATCTGCCTACATCAGCCTCCCAAAGTGCTGGGATTATAGGCATGCACACTACCTCACCAGGCCTATTTTAAAAATTTTTTTGTATTAAATGAGAGTATATGATAAAAGCAGTGATAGTGCACTGAGATGTGGGGACTTAAATGGTGATAAGGGCAACCACAAATTAGAGTCATCGCCAATCTACTAACACTTTTGCAAGCACTTCACAAAGTGTCTTGACATCTATTTTACACGTATATCTCTTAGTTCTAACTTGGCTGATAATGGGAATCCGTGAGGAGGCTTTAAAACTTCCTCTAAATTTCTCACCTCCAGAGATTCTGCTTTAATTAGTCTGAGGTATCATCTGGGCATTAACACGTATAAAAGCTTCCAGTGATTATAATATGAAGCTCAGCTGGAGAACCATTGGTATATATCGCTGGATCCCAACCACCAACCTTTAGAGTGTCAAGGCAGGTGGTACCACTTACAGATAACAAAACTAGTTTAAGAGGGACTAAGAGACTAAATCCACTATTGCCCAATCCATATTGATGAAAATGGCAGTGCTAGGCTAGAACCCAAGAATTCCCAAGGAATTTTGTTAGGGTAAGGCAGAAAGCCAGGGGCAGGAGCAATGCTGGTGGGACCTCACCTTACAGCAATAGTGCATGCAGCAGAGAGAGGGCAGGTCGTCGTCACACCCCAGGGGGCTCACACAGACTGGGCAGTGGTCGGGCCGTGCAGGTACAGCCTGGGCCTGGGGAACACACAGCCCAGCTGCCAGCAGCAGTGGCTCAGGGTCCTCACTGTAGCTCTGCAGCAGCTGTTCAGTGCCCCAGTGGGAATGAGCCAAAAGGTGCTGAGCAACATCTGGCTCTAAGTTCAGCGTCTCCTGCACCTGACGCACCGTCTGCTTCATCAACCCTTCTACTTCCTGGGGGCTCATGGTGCGGCCTGCAGGCAACTGTAGAGATGCCAGGGTAGCCACAGCTTCTGGGCTTGTGGGGAGGAAAGAGACAGAAGTCAGTATTCCTGCCCTGCTATCCAGCCTACTAACTGAACCCCACCTGGCCCCCAGCTCCCTACTTGAGCATACTTGCTCGCTTGCCTAAGCAGCCTCAGGATAACCACCCAAACCAACCGTCAGAGCAGGTCCTCCACAGAAGCACCTGTAAATGTCAGGGTGGGGCTGGCTGTTGCAATGACTGGGGACAAAATAGGTATCTAGGGGTCAGGGTGCTAAGAGACCAATAGCTGATGGGACAGTCCCACTGTAGGTCTCACCCTAAAAGGTGGCAGCACCTGTAGTGAGAACAGGAGTCTCCATCCTTACTGCTCAAGTGTGGTCTGCGGACCAGCAGCACAGGCATCACAGAAAGCTCTGCTGTTAAATCTGCATTTTAACACTAGCGCCATGTTGAGGTTTGAGAAAGATTACTCAAGATAATTCACTTTACACATGATGCAAACAGCAGGCATGAAAAGCAGGGCCGTAACAGCTTCCAGTGAACATTAGAAAGCTTTGGGGGTGCTGGTTGATTAGAGAAATCCTATGGCAAATTCCTCTGTAGAACAAACTTCCTGAAAGTTTGTATATTTAACTGAGTAGAGTACATAGTTAGCACTCAATACATATTTGCAGGCCTCTGATTGGAAAGGGTTGGTGGTGCTGGGAGGGTCAATAAAAACTACCAAAGTCAGGGAAGTAACAGGGATAGGGAAAAGGGGATTAGACAAAGAAAGAAGGGAAGTGTTTCTCCACAAGGGATCTTGGCTTTGGCATGACAACCTCTCCCACCTCACTGCAAGGGGTCAGGTGGGGTGGCTACCTAGGCTTGGAGGTTTTGCTCTGGCTGCCACAAAAAGGGACATCCGCCTGACCCCGGCAGGGCCCCATGGGCTCCGGAGCGGCATACATCAGGATCTGGGGCCGGTCATCACGCCGTTTCACGTAGCCCTGGCCTAAGAGGTGCAGGATGCAAGACAGGACATCTGTACTGGTACAGGCCACACCCCCAGCAACAGTGTGGCCCAAGGTTCCTGGAGGATTTGGACCCTTCTGCCAGGCCTCCAGCACCTGGATAGGAGGAAAGAAACAAGAAGGCTACTTTTATGTAGGGAGCAGGCTGCTGGGCTCAATGCCCAGCTCTGCCACTTATTTTTCCCCTTTTTTTTTTAAGAGACAGTCTTGCTCTGTCACCCAGGCCAGAGTGCAGTGGCCTGATTGCACCCTCAAACTCCTGGACTCAACTGATCCTCCTGCATGAGCCATGGTGTCTGGTGGCTCTGCCACTTACTAGCTGTGTGATTGTGGATTAGTTACTAAGTTTTTCTTTTTTTTTTTTTTCCAACAGTCTCGCTCTATTGCCCAGGCTGGAGTGCAGTGGCACCATTTCTCACTGCAACCTCTGCCTCCTGGGTTCAAGTGATTCTCCTGCCTCAGCCTCCCAAGTAGGTGGGACTACAGGTGTGCACCACCACGCCCGGCTAATTTTTGTATTTTTAGTAGAGATGGGGTTTCACCATGTTGGCCAGGCTGGTCACGAATTCCTGACCTCAAGTGATCCACCCACCTCAGCCTCCCAAAGTGCTAGGATTACAGGCGTGAGCCACCACGCCCGGCCACTACTAAGTTTCTCATACTTCACTGCTCTTATCTGTCAAATGAAATAAAATAACATTTATAGGATTGTTGTGAAGATTAAATGATGACTTTTTTTCTTTTTGAGACAGAGTCTTGCTCTGTTGCCCAGGCTGGGGTACAGTGGCACCATCTTGGCTCACTGTAACCTCCGCCTCCTGGGTTCAAGCAATGCCTCGGCCTCCCAAGTAGGTGGTTTTACAGGCACGTGCCACCATGCCCAGCTAATTTTTATATTTTTAGTAGACACGGGGTTTCGCCACGTTGGCCAGGCTGGTCTCAAACTCCTGGCCTCAAGTGATCCGCCCGCCTTGGCCTCCCAAAGTGCTGGGATCACAGATATGAGCCACTGTGCCTGGCTGGATTAAATGACTTAATCATGCAAACTCTTAGGATAGGGCCTGGCGCATGGTAAACACTCATGCCTTATCTTTATCTCCTATCTGCTCTGTCAGGAACAGAAAACCCAGATGGAAATGTCACCTACAGAAGTCTTATATTGAAAGAGTTCACTGTGTTCATCCCCAATCCCAAGCATGACTCCCTCCCTCCCCCAACTTCATGGTCCCCTCTCTGCCTACCAGACAAACCAGCTGATCAATGTGGAGGCCCTTTTCCCCATGGGCTTTGAGAATACGAACAAGAAGACAGCTCAAGAGATTCCTCTTCTGTTCCAGGGTTCGGCCCTCATCCTTCTCTATGTTCAGGTATGCCTGGGGAGGTATCAGCCACAGGGCCTCCCCACTGCGCTGGGGCCCAGGCTCATGAAGCCGCAGCACACCTGGAACCCGCTCCCGGTCAGATACCGGAGGAGGCAGAGAGACAGATGAATGGGGACTAAGATGACCCCATTCTCACAGTCCCCCCCATCTTGAGGGCGACCCCCCGACCAGCCCCCGGTGACCTACCCCTGTGTGGAAAGTCCTGGCCCTCATGCAGGGTCAAAGGGCCATTCCCCGAGGTGAGGGGCACGAGTGCCTGGAGCAGCAGCTCTGGGGAGAGGTCAGAATCCTTCAGCAAGGTCTCTACTGACACCTCCTGATGAGGAGAAACACCCAGTCAGGAGTCAAAGGAAGGAAAAGGAAAAGGGGAGGAAGGATGAAGGAGGAACAGGGTTTAGGAGGAGAACAGCAACAGATAAGGTGGCAGAGAGAGGCTAAGGGCTGAAGCACCTCTGTCTGATTGAAATTCAGCAGCAGCCACATCTGCACGGTGGACACATGCAGCGTCTGGTTCCCAAACTGCAGCTCAGCCCGGCCCAGCCACGTCCACTGCAGTCGCCGATGTGGTCCCATGTCCAGGACTGGATGGTTCTGACCTAGGCAAGTGTCAAGGAGAACGGTGGAGACACAGAATGGGCGAAACAAGGGGTTTAGGGGTTGAGGTGTCAAGCTTTGCTCCTACTAGTCCCTACGGGGAGGAGGGCCCCCGCATTTTCAGACAGAGAGATACCTTGTCAAGCTTCCCAATCTCAGCCTTCTCTGCGCCTGCCTCCCTGATGAGCCACAGGTATCTAGGAGCCCATCCCTGAGCTAGGCAGGTTCCATGCAAAAACACCAGAGAGAAAACACTTGCATTTTGCCCTCAAGGAGCTCACAGTTTTAAAGACCCACTGGGCTGGATCTCTTCCTCCTCCTGTTTCACAGCTCAGGCAAGGTGAGCCTGAGACATCTGTTCATACTGGAAAGCAAGGAAGCTGTCAAAGGGAGAGTATTAAAGGGACCAGGAGCCTGCCTGAGAGATGCTCTCTGACCAAAGATGGGACAATTTAAGCATCCAAAAAAAAAAAAAAAAAATTCACCTGCAATGTGTGATGGAACCACACAAAATATTTTAAAATCTGTGAGTTCATAATATATTTTTAGAAGACCTCATTGGTTATATTTAAAAGATACTAGAGAACCAACACATTATTTTTAAAACTAGTTAAAAATAATTGGAAGAGGAAACAATCAAGCCTTTCCTGTATAAACTGGACTTCAGGGTAAAAAGGTGAAAGGGTTTCTCTTGAAAGCATTCCAGCTAATACACAAAGAAGGAATGACAGAACTAGATATAACTATTTCATAACCCCTAATGAAATGATAGACCTAAGCAATGGTAGAAATGCCTGCCTGGTGAAAAGCTGATGGAAAATTACATGTAATGTATAGACAAGACTGACACACTGAAACCCATTGATCCATCTCAACATCACAAAGGGAGACAGGCTGAACCTGCCTCCTGGTGGAAAGACACATACCACCAATGAAGTGTTCTTGCCCGAGAAATCAAACCCAAATCTGAATAAGCCTCTACACCTACAAATCAGTTTTCAGGAAATAAAGGAGACAGAGGAATATGCTTGAGGACACCATTTGAATGCAATCAGGAAAATCCAGCCTGTGAATGAATAACCCACTTTCCTCCAGAAATAATTGCAAGGAGGATAAAATGGGAGGTGGAAACCTACAGAGTAAGGGGGATGTAAGATAATGCAACCAAATGCAATGCGTGGACCTTGGTTGGATCCTCACTAAACAAAAGAACTAACCAAAAAACCCCAAGGCAATCAGGGAAATATGAGCAATGACTGTATACTTGATACAAGGAATTGCAAATTTCTAAATATTTGATAACTGTAGTATCCTTTTTTTTTTTTAAAGAAAGAGTACTTATCTTTTAAATTTTGGGGGTGGGGAATAGATGGGGGTACAGATTGAAGATTGGCCATGAGCTGATATATGTTGGAGTTTAGTCTGTCTACATTTGTATATGCTTGAAATTTACAATAAAAAGACTTTTTAAATGAGGGTGAAAATAACCCTTCTCAGACAAATAAAAAAACTGGTAGGGTTTTCCACCAAACACCAAAATGAAGACACTTTTTTTTTTTGAGATGGAGTCTCACTCTGTCCCCCAGGCTGGAGTGCAGTGGCACGATCCCGGCTCACTGCAACCTCCACCTCCCAGGTTCAAGCAATTCTCCTGCCTCAGCCTCCCAAGTGGCTGGGATTACAGGTGTGCACCACCATGCCTGACTAATTTTTGTATTTTGAGTAGAGACGGGGTTTCGCCATCTTGGCCAGGCTGGTCTCAAACTCCTGACCTCAGGTGATCTGCCCGCCTCAGCCTCCCAAAGTGCTGGGATTACAGGCATGAACCACCATGGCTGGCCTGAAGATACTTCTAACAGATGTATTTTAAAAAGAAGAAGGACCAAGAGGCAAAGGAAACGGTGACTAAAGCAATTGGCATGGTGGCAAATGTAAATATCCCTGAATAAATAATAATAATGACAATGTTGGAAGTTAAAAAAAGATAATGCTAAGATATGGAACAACAGTAATAAGTAATATGGGAGTTAGAGCTGGAGTTAAGATTTTCTAAGGTCCTTTTATTGTTCAGAAGGGTAGGAAGTGATATTAGCTAATCAAGGATACAGGTTAAAAATACAAGGGTATTCAATTATAGAAATAGAATGCCTAAGTTCTAAAACTGATATAGACAAAAAAGAAATGTTTTAAAAATAATCAATCAATCCAAAAGAAGAAAGAAAAAAGACAGCACAAAAACCCAGGGTAGAATCATATGTATATAGGTGTTAAATTTATTCTTCTTTAAATATAAGAAGGGTAAACAAAAACACAAAATAAGAAGTTAGAAACAGCCAATTAATGAATAATAAATGAATTCACTGAGTTTATTATTTATGAATTTATTATGAATTTGTTATTCATAATAAATAGGCTAAAATTGACATCTTAAAAAGAGATTGTCAGGTTGAACAAAAAACAAATTCTAGGTTTTTATAAGACATGTGCCTAAAACATTAAGGGTATGGCAAAGTTAAAAGCAAAACAATCCCAGGGGAAATTCTAACAAAATTAGAATACTGGCATGATTTTAAAGTATCTCCCCCGACAGACTGCTTATTAATTGTAGCAAGGAGAAAAAATATAAACTATATGAGTGGAGAAAGCAAACAATCTCTTGGCCAGGTTGACAAAATTAACATCATAAAGAAGGGGCAGATGAAAACTGTGTGCTCCAGGTTGTACAGCCTTGGGAAGTACGTGCCTGCCACATACTTAGTATTTTGCCTGGGAATGCATAAACTGAATCTAATCATAAGGAAATATCATACAAACTTAAAACGAGGAACCATTTTTAAAATGTAGGCCAGGCATGGTGGCTCACGCCTGTAGTCCCAGACTTTGGCAGGCCAAGGTGGGCAGTTCACAAGGTCAGGAGTTCGAGACCAGACTGGCCAACATGGTGAAACCCCATCTTTACTAAAAATACAAAAATTAGCCGGGCATGGTGGTGGGCACCTGTAATCCCAGCTACTTGAGAGGCTGAGGCAGGAGAATTGCTTGAGCCCGGGAGGTGGAGGTTGCAGTGAGCTGAGATCGCACCATTGCACTCCAGCCTGGGCAACAGAGCAAGACTCCATCTCAAAAAAATTAATAAAAATAAAATAAAATAAAAAATATAAAAGGGTCCGGATGCGGTGGCTCATGCCTGTAATCCCAGCACTTTGGGAGGCCGAGGCAGGGAGATCACAAGGTCAGGAGTTCGAGAACAGCCTGGCCAATATGGTGAAACCTTGTCTCTACTAAAAATACAAAAAAATTAGCCGGGCGTGGTGGTGCACGCCTATGGTCCCAGTTGCTCTGGAGGCTGAGGCAGGAGAATCACTTGAACCCAGGAGGCAGAGGTTGCAGTGAGCTGGGATTGAGCCACTGCACTCCAGCCTGGGCGACAGAGCGAGACTCTGTTTCCAAAAAAAAAAAAAGAAAGAAAAAATTAGAATATGGAGGCTGGGCACAGTGGCTCATGTCTGCAATCCCAGCACTTTGGGAAGCTGAGGCAGGAGTTTGAGAACAGCCTGGCCAACATAGCGAAACTCTGTTTCTACAAAAATTAGCTGGGAGTGGTGGTACACACCTATAGTCCCAGCTACTTGGGAGACTGAGATGGGAGGATCACTTGAGCCTGGCAGGCAGAGGTTGCGGCGAGCCACCTGAGATCATGATGCTGCACTCCAGCCTGGATGACAGAGTGACATCCCCTCTCAAAAAATACAAGTAAAAGGACAAATTGTATACTTTGAATGGTTAAAATGGCAAATGTTATACTAGATATATTTTATCACAATTTAAAAAAAGGTACGCAAAAGATTAAGAACTTCTCTCCATGCAAAAACAAAAAGCTAAAGATAGAAAAAGATAAACTGGAAAGCCAGTAACCAAAGAAAGCTGGTATACTATTAATACCAGAGAAAAACAGACTTCTAGAGAAAAAGCTTTATTAGAAAGAAAGAATGTCACTTCATAATAATGTTTCATTGACTCTGGAATTTCCAAACCTGCATGGTCCATCATAGTAGCCATTAGCCACATGTAACTATTTAAATTTAAACTGATTATGGCCAAGCGCGGTGGCTCACGCCTGTAATCCCAGCAATTTGAGAGGCCAAGGCAGCTGGATCACCTGAGGCCAGGGGTTCGAGACTAGCCTGGCCAACATGGTGAAACCTCGTCTCTACTAAAAATACAAAAATTAGCCAGGCATAGTGGTGCACACCTGTAATCCCAGCTAACCGGGAGGCTGAGTGAGGCATGAGAATCGCTTGAACCCAGGAGGTGGAGGTTGCAGTGAGCCAAGATCAAGCCACTGTACTCCAGCCTGGGTGACAGAGCGAGACTCTGTCTCAAAAAAATTAAAATAAAATAAAATAAAATAATAAACTGATTACAATTAAATTAAATTATTTAGTTCCTCAGTTATATTAGCCACATTCCAAGTACTTAATTGCCACCAATGACTATCATACTGAACGGTGCAGAAAAGAATTTTTCAATCATTGCAGAAAGTTCTACTGGATAGCACTGTTAAACTATTTTAACCTTCTAACAAAATAACCAAAAAATATATTTACAGTTAAACCAGTATGATTAGCGGTTTTAAAAAATTCACCATCATAGTGGTAGATTTTAGCACACCTTTCTCAGTAGTAGATCAAGTAGACTAAAACTGGTAACTTTACAGAAGATGTAAACAAAACAATTAACAAGGTCAATTTGGTGAAATATGTAGAATCCAGTTAAGAACACACATTCTTCTTAATCACACATGAAACAGGTAAAATATGACCATCTACCAGGCTATAACGAAGTCTCAATAAACTGCAAAGATTCAGAATCACAGAAACCATGCTCTTTGGCCACAGGGGAATGAGGGTAGAAATATAAAACAAAAAAATAATTAAAGAAAAACTTGTTTGGAAATTAAAATATATATTCTTCTGAAAAACAAAATAAGGAAATAATAACAGAAATTTAAAAATTCTTAGAACTAAACAATAATAAAAATAATATGTAATAAAAACTTACGGAACATCCCAAATGCCCATAAACAGCAGAAAGGGTAAATACATCCACACAATGGAATATGACTCAGCAAAAGAAATGAATAAACTAATGATACCCTTGACAACCTGGATAACTCCCACAGACAGTATGTTTCGTGAAAGACATCAGACACAGCAGAATACTGTATGATTCCATTTATATGATGTTCAAATACAGGCACAAATCTATGGTGATAAAGGTTAAAAATAACGATTTCTCCTGGAAGAAGACATTGACTGGAAAGGGGGCATGAAGGAGACAGCCTTCTACGATGCTGGAAATGTTCTGTATCTTGATGGGGGTGTGAGGGAGGTAGATACATGGGTGTATATGAATATAATAATTCATGAAGCCTTAAAATTAAGATGTGTGCACTTTACTGAATACTAGTTATATCCCAATCTAAAAAATCTTTTTGGCTGGGCACAGTGGCTCACCGAGGCAGGTGGATCACCTGAGGTCAGGAGTTTGAGACCAGCCTGGTTAACATGGCGAAACCCCGTCTCTACTAAGAATACACAATTAGCCGGGTGTGGTGGCATACGCCTGTAGTCCCAGCTACTTGGGAGGCTGAGACAGGAGAATCGCTTGAACTCGGGAGGCAGAGGCTGCAGTGAGCAGAGATCACACCACTGCACTTTGGTCTGGGTGACAGAGCGAGACTCCATCTCGAAAAAAAAAAGAAAAAAAAATCTTTTAAAACTTTATAGGATGCCACTAAAGCAGTATTGAGAGGGAAATGAATAGTCTTAAACACTTTTATTTGGAAAAAAGTCTGAAAAGACTAAAAATCAAATAAGCACCTCACTTGAAGTTAGAAAAAGAAAACAGAACAAATTTATAGAAAGTTGAAGGAACTGATGAGAGCAGAAATTAATGAAACTACAACCCATGCTTTCTCATGCCTCGCTAGGAGCTGATATTTTTCTTCATATCTATATCCTGTCCAAAGGTCCTCTCCTCTTCCTCTCTTGCCACCCCAAATCTCACCCCGATCTCCAATTTCCTCTCCCTAGTTCCTCACTCTGGCTGTAGAAACTGGAGAAACGGTCAAGGGCATCACAGAATTCTGTGGGAAGGCACTTTCTGGGATGGTACAGGTAGCAGAGCGGGGAGACCGGCCAGCAGCGTGGTGACAGCACCAGTATAGAAATGGCTGGACTTGGATCTTCGATAAATAATTCTTTCTCAGCTTCCTCTTCCTCCTCTTCCTCCTGAGGGACAGAAGGATTTCAAGGGCCCTTGGGCTCCCTTCTTTGGTCTAGTCTTCTCTCACTCTCCTATTCTCCCTGCTCTTACCTCCTCTTCCTCTAGTCTCTTTTCCTCCTCGTCTTCCTGCTCCAAGAACAACTTGTCGAGCCGCTGGAGCTGGAAGAGGTGGAACTGGCGCTGCAGCTCCTCAGAGGTGCTCAGGCTCTGCAGCATCAGCTGGGGGAGGCGGTTGGGAAAACAGAGGCCAATCTGCTCTAGCACGGCCCCCTCCAGCCAGCTCGAGCCAAAGCTCAGGAGACGGTCTGCCATGTAATGCCTGCAACACACACAGCCCAGGCCAAGCCTCAGTGTGGGTGCCAGCGTGGCCCAGCCTCCCCCTCAAGAACGTAGGTCCCTCTGTCCCTCTGCCTGAGTCACACACCCTACCTCACCTCTTCTTTCCCACTCCCTTTCGACCAATGCATGACCACCTCCACTTTTTTTTTTTTTTTTTTTTTTTTGAGACGGAGTCTTGCTCTCGTCACCCAGGTTGAAGGGCAATGACGCGGTCTTGGTTCACTGCAACCTCTGCCTCCTGAGTTCAAGCGATTCACCTGCCTCTCACCCTCCCGACTAGCTGGGATTACAGGTGCCTGCCACCACGCCACCATGCCTGGCTAATTTTTGTATTTTTAGTAGAGAAAGGGTTTCACCATGTTGGTCAGGCTGGTCTTGAACTCCTGACCTCAGTTGATCTGCCCGCCAGAATGCTGGGATTACATGCATGAGCCACCGCGTCTGACCAGCCATCTCCACATCTTAATCTCTCCTCTGCACAGCCTCTTTTCTCATCTCCCCTATAAGACTTAAATCTTTCCACTCCCTAGATCTAGGCCTCCCATCCCCTACGCCTCCAGACCTGCACTCACTGATAGAAGTGCTCAAAAGTTGTGGCCAGTTCCAGACCAGAAAGGACCATAATGGGTTCCAGGTGCCGCTGAAGCTGCCCCAGCATTTCCACTCCAGGGGCTCCACCAATCAGGCCACCCTGGATCTGCTGGTCAATGTACCTGGCAAACTGCTCACTCATCTGGGGGCAGAGGAAAGGGCATGAGCAAACCATGAATGAGGGAGTGGAGTAGGAGACTGGGGAGCAAAAGGAGGTAAAAGGGCAGAGCAGAAAGAGATGAACTTGGAACAAGAGCTTGCAGCCCTGTGGGGAGCTGGTGGGACTCACATGAGCAGCAGTGAGGAAGGACTGCTGCAGCAAGGCGCCAGAGAAGCCACTGCGCAGAGCCAGCGTGAAGGCTGCCCGAGGCCCAAACAGCTCGGAGCCTGCTCTCTGCAAGTGCTCATAGAGTTTACAGTAACGAGGCACAAAGTCTGGGGCCCTCCAAGCTGCAGCCAGGAATCTGCCAACCTGAGGAGAAAGGCAAGAAATGACATAAAAGGAGCAGCCCCTCCCCTCTGCAGACTTCTGCTTGCTTCTGCCCACCTGCTCCTGCACCACGCTCAGCCAGCACTGGGTTATGTTCCTCAGGCTGCTGCTTGGAAGCACTGGCGAAGGTGCCGGGCTCCGGTCCCGACCCTTACTGTTCTTGCTGACTGTAGAGACAGAGGGAGAAGGAAGGGGTTTGATCTCAGCCTCTGGGTGAGTACACCGGTCTTGGGTAGTGATCTCCTGGAAAGGCCAGGAGGTCTCAGGGGCCTGGAAAGGCCGGTAGCAAAGCAGCAAGAGTAAGACCCAGGGAGGAGGGAGCCAGATACACCACTGTCCGCAGTCTCAGCTCCACTGGCCATGGCTGGGACTTACAGGGCCGAGTGGATGGCTCAGGAGAAGGCCCAGGAGGAGGCTCCACATGCACCAGCAAGTGGCAAAGGCGACGAACTCGAGAAGCAAAGGACGCTGCTCGACTCAAGGGGTTCCGAGAGGTCTCTCTCTGTTCTAAGTATTGATCCAGCAGCCATCCCAAGGCACTCACGCCTTCCGCATCTGAAAGAAGACAGGTCAGGAACAGGTCTCCATGGGAGATGGGAGAACAGACAGCCCAGGGCAGAGGAGGGAGAAAAATCAATTGTACAAAAAGGCTTGAGGGGTAGTGGGGCCCTAGTCCTCCCCTCACCAAGGTTTGCTTCAGCTGGAGTCAGGGGAGATGGTAACAGGGCGGGGATGGGGTAGTGGGAAAGATTCAAATACCAGAGTCTCAGGGAGCACTGCCTGGGGCAGGAAGGAGAGAGGAACACTGAGGTGACAGGCCTTCAGGGATAAAGACAGGAACCAAAAGAACCAAGAGCATTAACTCAGGTGATCCCTGGGAATAGGGACAAGGAACTGGTTAGTGGGGCCAGGTGTCAGCATGGTTACCGGGAGAGGTGATGTTCTGTACCAGGGGGCTGACCAGGGCCTCCCAGCAGGTCTTGCCCAGTGCCTGGGCGGCCTCATCATCAGGGAGGAAGCGGTCAGCAAAATTCTGCTCGTGGCGCAAAACCCTGTTCAATCTGGGAACAAACAGTGCGTGGTGGAGGATTAATGGCACCGATTTCCCAGAGGCCTCCATTCAAGTGCAAATCAGCTCCCAATCACCCCTGTTCGGTCCCTGACCCAACTTTTCCCAATCAACACAAACTCACCTATGTTCACCTTCCCCCTCATGTCCTGGCTGCAGCTTTCCCTTCCGGACTCCCACAGAAGCATCCCTCCTACTTCTCACAGTGTCCTGTTCCCTCACCCATCTTCCCTCCTCAGGCCCCACCCACCTGGGACAGAGCTGGAGGAGGCGCCGGCGGTCCTCTGCTATGTCCCGGCTCCAGGCTTGTGCCCGAATTGTGTAGAAGAGACATGTTCGGCGACACAGCTGCTCCCGGAACAGCGGCCAGAATGTGGGCTTAGGGCCCAGGACCTCCACACCCCGAACCCGAGTGTCAATGCCGCCCTGGAACATGCACGGACTTATCTGTCACCTAAGCCGCTTGAGCCACTAAGTACTACCAAAGCCAAGCCTCCTGCCCTGAGTTCCCTAGAACTGCTCAGGACATCCCCACATCTCTGGGACTCAACAGGTCCCTGGGCCATCTCCCAAGCAGATCAAGGAGAAACTTGGCTAAAGCCCTGGCCTCTAGATGTTAAAGAACCCAGCCACTCTGGAGACCCTGTGCCACCTCCTCCTCAGCCCTGGCTGACGCCCTAGCATCACCTGCTGGCAGCGCTTTATGCGGATCTGGATGATGGGCCAGAAGCGGTTCAGGTTCTCCAAGAGGATCACCCGGCTGGCAGAGGGCATCACATTCACCTGGTAGGGCAGGGGAGAAAAGGGACAGGAGAGAACTGTCACCTCCAGAAACAGGGTTGGAAAAATTGTTGACAGTAACCAAGTCGGTCATGGTGTGTGCCCTTCACTTCACCTACAGAGCCTAGGGATGGACGTGGTTCTGCATCCCTAATCCCACTCTCACTGCTTACAAGGCAACGCCTTCCCAAGGGGAAGGGATGTCACCATTCCCCAGGGACTAGGTCCTTCCCACAGGCACTGGGACAAAAAGAAGGATGTGGAGCAAGGTGAAGGGGGGCACAAGGGTCCCCACCGTGTTGAGCTCAGTGCTGATGCAGCTGGTACTGTCACCCCCAAACACCACCACCCTGGCTGGCATGTAGCTTGAGTCCTCACTGGCCACCAGCAAAGTGAGCTGCCTGGGAAAGAAGAAAGGAAACAGTCAAAGCTGGGCCTCTGGACGTGGTGGCTCACATCTGTAATCCCAACACTTTGGGAGGCTGAGGTGGGAGGATTGCTTGAGGCTGAGTTTAAGATCAATCTGGGCAACACTGCAAGACCCCACCTCTACGAAATAAAAATCAAAAGAAAGAAATAAAAAGCCCAGAGCCCTGGTTTTAGGTCAAAACTATTTCAAGCCACCACTTCTTTCTCAGGCTCCTGTTCCTCTGCTGGCTCCTGAGGCAGCTGTCCCCACTAGACCCTCTGCTCTTCCCTTTATATTCACCCAAACTGACTTAATTTAAACCCCCAGTTTCAACTGGAAATTAATACACAGAGGACTCCAAATCCACATCTCTATCCCAGATCACTCTCCTGAGCTTTTATGCTGTGTCCTCAACAGATATTTCCATGTCATGTCCCACAGGCACCTCAAAGTCAACATGCCCAAATAAAATGATCATCTGTCCACATAAACCTGTCCCGCTTCCCGTTTCCTTCCTGGGAAATAAAACTTCCGTGCACTCAGTACTCAACTAGAATACTGTCACTGAGGCCTTCACCTTCTCATGGCTTCCCTCACCCAAAGGCAAGTCTTGTGGACTCCACCTCTGAGGATTTCCCAGTCAATTCCCACTCCTGCTGTCTAACTGAACACATGGATCCTTTCTCTACTAGGCCACTGCATAAACCTTCCACCTCTTTCTCTCTTCTGACCTCCAGCCCAAACTCCCATAATTGCCAGAGTGAGCTTTCTCAATAAAAAATCTAGTTTTCTCTCCTCCCTTCTTAAAATCTTCCAATGGCTCTCCCAACTTCTGGAATAAAGTTCAAACTGCTTAGCTCACAAAACATTTTGTGATCTGCCTTTGCTTACTTTTCTGGCCTGTATCTTACGCCACTTAGATATACACAGCTTTCGGCCGGGCGCAGTGGCTCACGCCTGTAATCCCAGCACTTTGGGAGGCTGAGGCGGGCGGATCACGAAGTCAGGAGATCGAGACCATCCTGACTAACACGGTGAAACCCCGTCTCTACTAAAAATACAAAAAATTAGCCAGGCGTGGTGGCAGGCGCCTGTAGTCCCAGCTACTCGGGAGGCTGAGGCAGGAGAATGGCATGAACCCAGAAGGCAGAAGTTGCAGTGAGCTGAGATCGCACCACTGCACTCCAGTCTGGGCGGCAGAGTGAGACTCCATCTCAAAAAAAAAAAAATAAAAATAAAAATAAAGATATACACAGCTTTCAATTGCAGCCAAACATGATTACTTAAAAGTCCCTCCAAATACGCTGTTTCTTATTTCCATTTTGCACATATGCTGTCCTTGTGCCTAGAATGTTGCCCCCTCTTTATCTACCTAATTTCAATGTCAAAACCCAGCTCAGTCACCCCCTCCTTCCAGAAGGAAGTCTGCTCTCATGCCTGTCAGTCTCAGGTACACATGTGAACCGCAATGCTTTTTCTTACTCTGCTCTTACTTGATTTTCTAGTGTAGCTCCCCAGCTGGAATGTAGGTACCATATTTATTGTCCTCCTATTTCGAGACCCTTGCACAGTGCCTGACACAAATGCCTGGCATTAAATAAATGCCCAAAGGAGAAATGGATAAGTGAGCTGTTGATCTCCCTCAACACTAAGCACAGGGCAGTGCCATCTGTACCTGCTGGGGTACAGATCACCAGACACTGGGAGTGAGGGGATGTCTATACTCAGCAAAGACAGGTCAGTATGTCTATGTGTTCACTGCACAAAATAGGTTTGAGTGTGTCCCTCAGGCATGGGGGTTATAGCTGGGGTTGTGTGTATCTGGGTGCTTTGGGGAAGTATCCTGGGGCACAGCAGAACATTCATATATGTGCATTTGCACCTAACAAGAACACCACGGTGCATGTGCAGGGTGATGTAGTGGGAGCCGGTGCTGCCGTTGGATTCCCAGTAGGTCTTGGGGTTGTGGTCCGTCAGCTTGCTGGCCCGGTGCGGGTTGGAGGACACCTCCACCTTCTCCCAGCACTTGTCCTCCTTCACTTCCACACTGGAGCCTGGGGGTAAGTGGGAAGGGGTGACGGTCACAGCCAGGTTA
Source organism: Hylobates moloch (assembly GCF_009828535.3). Classification (NCBI taxonomy): domain Eukaryota; kingdom Metazoa; phylum Chordata; class Mammalia; order Primates; family Hylobatidae; genus Hylobates; species Hylobates moloch. The sequence goes on along the minus strand of NW_026652295.1, from coordinate 41,560,961 downwards.
GTTGAGAGGAAAAAGGAAAAGGTCTAGGGAGCAGGAAGGGAAGGGGAGAACAGACACTGGATGGGAGCCAGGAGAAAGCAGATGAGGGCACTAACCCTGGCAGAGATGCCTGAGGAACACATCAAAGAAGGGGATGTTGATGGGTTGCTGGGTTCGTCTGTGGTCTTCGATCTGGCCCAGCACCATCTGCAGCCGGAACATCAGGGAGAATGAGGAAGAGAAGAGGGAGGAACACAGAAACGCCCAGAAACAGGTAGAGAGAAAAAGTCAAGGGTCAACGGTACACTCAACTCCTCTCTCCCCACATTTTGACAAAACCATGTGGAGTCAAGGTTAGGAAACAAGTGCCCCAGATTTGCTACAACCTGTGCCAAACAGGGATACCAAAGAGGAACACAGTGAATCCCCTTCTCCTGCTTCTGACTTGCGTTCTCTCAGCTGCATACAGCCACTCCTCACCTGAATGCAGCCAGCCAGGATGCTGGAGGTGAGGTTGCTATAGAGCTGTGCATACTTCTCACACTCTGTCACCAGGTCCCGAAGCTCACAGCCCAGCAGCAGCTGAGCTGAGTGCTTGTCCAGGACTTTGGAGAGGATCTCTTTTGCTCCCAGGCAGCAGAGCACCACAGCATAGTCCTTATGCATCGAGGCCAGGCGATGTAGGAAGCAGGTCAGCTCCTGAACAATCTTGAGCCCAGAGCCACATGGATTAATTTACAGGAAACAAGAGGTAGGACACGTAAGGATTGAGGAGAGGGTTCAGTAAAGGAAGTGTCGTGGCTGAGATTGTGGAGACATGCCAACGCCCAGGGAAACAAGAGTACCAAAGTCAGGTGGAGTAAAATAGAGGAGTGCTGGGACTCCAGAGTGAGTTGGCAGAACAGAGCTTGGGCACAGCTTTCCAGGCTGCTTCCTGCCGGGCCAAGCTATGTTAACCCTGGTGCCTGAGCCTTGCTCTCCAATGCACAAACCCGGAAGGGAGGCGAGCTGTTTGGATTGGTGGATGTGGGCTTCTCCTTAGTCCAGAATCTAAAATCCAAATCTAAAATCATCTAAAAGGTTTATACTTCAAAGATTCCAGTTCTGGAGATTCTTAGATTACATTATCCTTCCTCCTCCTACACCCATCCCAGTGCCCCAAGATCCAATCAGAAAGGCTCTGCTGTGCCCTCCAGAGCCTCACAAGGAAGTTGGTGCTCCAGATGCTGCCCTTCCCTCTCTTCCCCTTGCCAGGGTTTTGGTACCTCAGAGTCACTGCTAGGGCCACTCAGGCAGTTGAGGCAGGGCTCCAAGACCTCGTGCCAGGGGAGGACCATTGCCTCAGGGAAATCCAGCAGTCGGGTTATGACCCTGGTGAGGGGGTAGAAACGAGTGAAGTCAGGCCAGGCATGGTGGCTCACGCCTGTAATCCCAGCACTTTGGGAGGCCGAAGTGGGCAGATCACCTGAGGTCGGGAGTTCGAGACCAGCCTGACCAAAATGGAGAAACCCCATCTCTACTAAAAATACAAAATTAGCTGGGCATTGTGGCACATGCCTGTAATCCCAGCTACTCGGGAGGCTGAGGCAGGAGAACCACTTGAACCTGGGAGGCAGAGGTTGCAGTGAGCTGAGATCGTGCCATCGCACTCCAGCCTGGGCAACAAGAGTGAAACTCCATCTCAAAAAAAAAAAAAAAAAGGAAAAAGAAAAGAAACAAGTGAAGTCCCTGAAGTCTGCCAGTTTCCCTCATCCCAATGCATGGTGCCTCAACAGGCCCCTCACCTCAGCACAGACAGCAGCAGAGTCTTGTTGGGCCCCGGAGCATCCAGAGTCCGCAGCAACAGGAAGAAAGGCTGGGTCTCCTGCTGGAGGCGCTTGAGGAGGGGCCTCACGGCACTTCCAGGGCTGCCCTCACGGCACAGCACACGCTCCAAGTCCAGGAGTAGTTCTGCAGATGGGCCCCCAACCAGGGATCGAATCAGTAGCTCAGGGGACCCATCCGGACCCTGGATGATGGGGGTCTCTAGCGCTGCAGCCAGACACACCGGAGGGAAAAATGTGGATGAAGAGTCTTACCAGTTTGTCAAACTGAGAACTGGGAAGGTCCAGAAAATCACCCCACAATTTTCCTTCTATATTGAGGATGTCTACAGTTTTTAACCAAACGATGAGGGATTTTCTTTCCTGACCCCAAATAGAAACCTAATCAGATTTGAAAAAAAAACCTAGTATAGCAAACATTGTCAAGTTAAACACAAGACATTTTAAATCTCCTATAGTCCTATTATTAAATGTTAGCTATAGTAAATATTAACTATGATGATACCTGTACTACCTGCATGGTGGCTTTAGGTACACAGACTAAAAGATACATACGTATTTCCTATTTTTGTTTTTTTAAATGGAGTCTCGCTCTGTCACCCAGGCTGGAGTGCAGTGGCGTGATCTTGGCTCACTGTGACCTCCACCTCCTGGGCTCAAGTGATTCTCCTGCGTCAGCCTCCCAAGTAGCTGGGATTACAAGCACCCACCACCGTGCCTGGCTAATTTTTGTATTTTTAGTAAAGATGGGGTTTCACCATGTTGGCCAGGCTGGTCTCAAACTGCTGACCTCAAGTGATCTGCCTGCCTCAGCCTCCCAAAGTGCTGGGATTAAAGGCATGAGCTATTGCACCTGGCCACATATTTCCTATTTCAATATCCCTCCATACTTCTAGGTTTTCACTTGTTTTTCAATCACAAAGGGTTTCTTCCCCAGTATCAATATCTAACGTTTCCAGGCACAAGTGTTCTGTACCATAAATTATAATTTTTCTTAAGAAGGCCTCCCTATTCTGTGAAGAGAAAGTTAAGCTTAGGCCAGGCACAGTGGCTCACGCCTGTAATCCCAGCACTTTGGGAGGCCAAGGAGGGCAGATCACAAGGTCAGGAGTTCGAAACCAGCCTGACCAACATGGTGAAACCCTGTCTCTACTAAATATACAAAAATTAGCTGGGCGTGATGGCATGCACCTGTAATCCCAGCTACTCAGGAGGCTGAGGCAGGAGAATTCCTTGAAACCGGGAGGCAGAGCTTGCAGTGAGCAGAGATCGTGCACCTGCACTCCAGCCTGGGCGACAGAGTGAGACTCCATCTCCAAAAAAAAAAAAGTTAAGCTTGAAAGAAGAAAAAAGAAAGGCCTCCCTAGATGTCATTTCAATGAGTCTTCCACTGTCCAATAATACTGGGCCAAACCTAGCCCAGATGGATATGAATCCACATATGTTTAAAGCCATTCAAGAAGGCAATTTCCAGCCAGGTGCAGCAGCTCACACCTGCAATCCCAGCACTTTGGGAGGCCAAGGCAGTGGATCTCCTGAGGTCAGGAGTTCCAGATCAGCCTGGCCAACATGGTGAAACCCTGTCTCTACTAAAAATACAAAAATTAGCCGGGTGTGGTGGCAGGTGCCTATAATCCCAGCTACTCAGGAGGCTGAGGCACGAGAATTGCTTGAACCCAGGAGGCAGAAGTTACAGTGAGTCGAGATCGCGCCACTGCACTCCAGCCTGGGAAACAAGAGCAAAACTCCATCTCAAAAAAAAAAAAAAAAAAAAAAAATGCAATTTCTTTGCACATATTCCAGTCTCCCTCTTCTTGGTCAGGAAGTTCTACTTAAGACCTAACTTGAACACCACAATGCTTGCTCATTTCCTGAAGTTTCCTTGTATCTTTCCAGTAAGGAGCTGATATGTAAACCTGGCTGGCACTGTGTGATTCCTCTACAAAACCACCCCTCCACAATGGTACCTGCACGCTCAGGGCTGCCCGGCGGCTCTGAGTAGCGATTGAGAAGCATCATGAGGATGGTGCGTGTGGTAGGCACAGGTTCTGTTCCTGGTGCTATCCCTGAGTGCCTAAACAACGTGTCTCTCAGCTCTCGGGTTATAATCTGGTCTCCCAGAGTGTGGTGGTTGCACAAAAGCAGGTTGAGCAGGAGTAAGCCATTTCTCGCTGCAGAAGAGCACCTGGGAGGAGGGAGGTGACCAGGAAGAAACTGAGAGACCATGAATGCAATGGAAGCAGCAAAGCAAGCACAGAAGCCCGGGCAGCTAGGGAGCAAAGGGCTCCAGTGGGCCCTCTGAGCCAGGCCATCTGATCCCCTGACCTCGGGCCACTCCTCCCAAACCCATAAAGGGAGGTCAGTGTGTCTCTGCCCTCTCTGGGAATCTCCCTATCCCCAATCCACTTGGGTTCTCTTCCAACAACAGTTGGCAGGGCCACCAATGTTTAATCCGGAGGTGACAACGTGAGTGGAATTTCTGTGGAGTACATGAACCTGGAGCACAGGAGTAGCAGGGTTTGGGACTAAGCAGGAGCCTGGAGTTGGGAGGGTAATGCCCTGACCCCTCAGTGTTCAGCATCAGGATCACGGCTGCAGGGACAGTGAGGAGCAGGCTCTCAGAGCCCGGGCGTGTGGCTGAGTCGATGCTGGCGAAGATCTCTCTGGTCATCTGAGCATCAAACAAAGAGTGGACAGAATCTCGGCCAGTAACAAAAGTGGGGATCTCCAAGGAGCTGGCGACAGCCAGCATCTTCAGTGCCTGTGAGGGGGATGTGAAAGCAGAGTGAGAAGGGGGCAGAGTCACCATGAGGAAAGGGAGGCTTCATTCTAGACCTCAAACTTTGGGGCAGCTGAGCTGTTTGCAAATAGGTAGAGTAGGAGACAGAAATGGAAGAGGTAGTGATGGGACATCAAATACTACAAAGAGAGGGAAGGAGGGAAGGAAGAAGGAAAAGAAAAAAGAAAAGAAACTAAATAACAACAAAAAACCCTGAGACTGGATGGTAAAATCAGCCTTCCGCTCCTCTCGGCCCCCAGGCTCGCAGCACCAAGGCTACCAGAGTGGGACAGCCGCCCCTCCTATATCTTCCCCTCAGAATGGTGCCCCTCGCAGCATCTAGTTGTCTTCAGGGGCTTCTTACAGTTGTCTCCCAACTCACTTGCACTCCTTGCTTTGCAAAATCTCCCTTCCCTTGAGTTCCATGACTTCACATCCTCCTGGCTTTTCTCCTACCTTTCTGGTGTTCCTTTGCCCCAAGGAACTGAGGTTCCTTGTCCCCTTTCTCTGGACTCTGCACTCACCCACACGGAGGCAACCAGGCCCATTCCCATTGCTTCGATTACCACCTATACACCAAGTCTCCAAAACCTGTGTCTCCTGGCCTTAGCCAGTATCCAGCCCTTCTAGATAAGACTTCTTGGTTGTCTCACAGGCAGTAGTTGGCATTATAGGAAAAATAATTGTAATGTGCAAACCTGTTTGCTGGGACTATAGAGAAAAATTAAATTAAAATAGACACCATACAATCAGAGTGGAGAATGTCTCTCCTGGTGAAAGGGTTGATTCTCTACAAGAAACCCACGAGAGATGGACTGGGCTAGAAATAATTCTCAGGACAATGCCTCTTGTAAGGCCTGGACCCTCCAAGCAACTTCTATTTCTCAATGAAGCTTTCTCCCTGTAGTTACACCACCCTCCCCCAGTTAGCTGAGTTCTGTAGACTTTAAGTTATTAACAAGATGACGTAATTTTATTTCAGGGCAAGATTTTTTTGAGATGAAGTCTCACTCTGTCGCCCAGGCTGGAGTGCAAAGGCGCAATCTCAGCTCACGGCAACCTCCCCCTCCCGGGTTCAAGCGATTCTCCCACCTCAGCCTCCCAAGTAGCTGGGATTACAAGCATGCACCACCACGCCTGGCTAATTTTGTATTTAGTAGAGACACGGTTTCACCATGTTGGCCAGGCTGGTCTCAAACTCCTCACCTCAGGTGATCCACCCGCCTTGGTCTCCCAAAGTGCTGGGATTACAGGCGTGAGCCACCACGCCCAGCCATTTTTATTTTTATTTTTTTGCCATGATCTATAGTGGATGGCAATTGCTATGTTTTGGTCACATAATTTGACAGGATCAGGGAATTCCTTGAGCATGATGATCTAGACTATGAACGCCTGGCTGCTCTTGGTCCCATAAAGAAAAGCACCTCCCAGGCCGGGTGTGGTGGCTCACGCCTGTAATCCCAGCACTTTGGGGGACTGAGGCGGGCGGATCATGACGTCAGGAGACTGAGACCATTCCTGGCCAACATGGTGAAACCCTGTCTCTACTAAAAATACAAAAAATTAAGCTGGGCATGGTGGCACGTGCCTGTAATCCCAGCTACTTGGGAGGCTGAGGCGGGAGAATCGCTTGAACCCGGGAGGCAGAAGTTGCAGTGAGCCGAGATTGAGCCACTGCACTCCAGCCTGGGCTGGAGCAAGACAGAGCAAGACTCCGCCAAAAAAAAAAAGAGAGAAAAGAGAAAAGAAAAGAGAAGTGCCTCCTGGCCTCTCCCAGGACAGCCTGCTCTAAGAGGACACATGCTCCCGTTCATGCTGCTGCCATTATACTACTGGAATCCATTCTCAGAACTGCTCTGGCCGAAGCCTGCCTGTCTCCCTCAGGAACCCTCAGGCTACACAGAGCTCCTCTGCCCGCACCATCCTACCAGCCAGCACTTCTGTCTGGAGTAACCAGGAAGCCAATTCTTCTGTAAGCTACTCTGGATAAGGGCCTTCCTTCCCGATTCTCCCTGGGCAATGGCAATGCTGGCTTTGTTTTACTCAAACCTAGTAACAGAGTATTTTCTATGTAAGGGTGCCACTTAGATAAAAGAGGAAAAAAAAAATACTTTTGGTTTAATGGTCACATCTAGAAAATTAGTTTTTAACCAGACACCTAATCATAACTAAAAAGGCAGGAGCACTCAACATACCTGAAAACTCAACTCCTGACCTTCTCCCCATATCTCCTCCTCCTGCAACATTCTCTCTCTCTCAGTAAATGGCCACTTCATGCACCCTGCTCCTTAATTTTACACCTGGGAGTCATTCTTAACCCTGGCCTGGGCCAGGCACGGTGGCTCATGCCTGTAATCCCAGGAGGCTAAGGCAGGAGAATCACTTGAACCCAGGAGGTGGAGGTTGTAGTGAGCCGAGATAGTACCACTGCACTCCAGCCTAGGCAACAGAGCGAGACTCCATCACAAACAAACAAACAAAAAACCTCCTGGCCTGGCACAGTGGCTTATGCCTGTAATCTCAGCACTTTGGGAAGCTGAGGTGGGAGGATCACTTGAGCCCAGGAGTTCAAGATCAGTCTGGGCAACATAGCAAGATCCTGTCTCCACCAAAAATAACCCCAAAACTCCCTTTTCCCTTTTTCCAAACACTCAATCCCCAAGAATGTCCAGATCAAACTCTTAAATCCATCTGCATCTTTCCATTCCAAAGTCTACTCACTGATCTGAAGCACCAAAGTATCTCCTCAAGATCAGCAGTCCCCAGTCTGCCTGTCTTGCCCATTGTTCTCTCCTGCCAGGCCCAATGTACTCACCGCCAGCCCAGCCTGCTGCACCAAGACAGAAGTCTTATATTCTTGCATGCAGACCAGCACAGCATAGATGCCACCCTCCCTGGCAAAAAGCGGCCGCCACTCGTGCTTGGTCATGAGCAGGTAAAGGAGGCGCAGGGCCTGCACCACCACCATCTTCTCTCCCACTTGGTTGGTCAGCAGCTCCACCAGCATCTTCACTAGCTTCTCTCTAACAAGAGAAGAGATATTGGGGCTCCCCATCCCAAGGAGTCTTGCCTGACCTCCCAGCCATGGCACCATCGGACTCCCTGACCAATCCCATCCACCAAGATCTAGTCCATCCTCTCTGCCCCACCCAAACCTGCTCTCCTTGCTTCAGTCTCACCCCAATCCCCTCCCCTCTGCAGCCTAACTGCCTCTGGCTCCTCAACTAATGAAGGAGGCAGTAGAAAAAATGTTTACAAACTCTGGCTCACCTTTTCAAATAAATCTATAAATTCAAAGTGATGCTATGTTTACAAACTCTGGCTCATTTTTTCATATAAATCTATAAATTCAAAGTGATGCTAATCAAAATGCCTAAAAGGTGGTTTTGTTTGTTCATTTTTGAGATGGAGTCTTGCTCTGTTGCCAGGCTGGAGTGCGGTGGCGCGATCTCAGCTCACTGCAACCTCCGCCTCCCGGGTTTAAGTGATTCTCAAGCCTCAGCCTCTCGAGTAGCTGGGACTACAGGTGCGTGCTACCAAGCCCAGCTAATTTTTTGTATTGTTTTTCAGTAGAGACGGGGTTTTGCTATGTTGCCCAGACTGGTCTCGAACTCCTGGCCTCAAGCAGTGTACTTGCCTTGGCCTCCCAAAGTGCTGGCCTAAAAGGTTTTTAAAAACACCACAACAGGCAGATCCAGGCCTTGGAAATGCTGAGAAAAAAATAGTGGTAGCCGGGCACAGCAGCTCATGCCTGTAATCCCAGCACTTCGAGAGGCTGAGGCGGGCGAACTGCTTGAGCCCATGGCTTTTGCCATGGCCAACATGGCAAAACCCCATCTCTGCAATAAATTATTTGGCATAGTGACCTGTGCCTGTAGTCTCAGCTACTTGGGAGGTTGAGGTGGGAGGATCACCTGAGCCTGGGAGGTCGAGGCAGCAGCAAGCTGTGATCATGCCACTGCACTCCAGCCCGGCTGACAGAGTGAGAAGTGGTAGGCTTGCCTATTATTACCAAAATATAAATATAAACTTGTAATAACTACAACCCTGGAACCGATATAGGGTAGTTAAATAGATCAACAGATGAGAAGAGAGATAAGGATGGTGTATAAGCCAGTAAAAAAAAAAAAAAAAAGGAAGAACCATTTAAAATATAATGTTGTCTGGGCACAGTGACACACACCTGTAATCCCAGCACTTTGGGAGACTGAGGCAGGTGGATCACTTGAGGTCGGGAGTTCGAGACCAACGTGGCCAACATGGTAAAACCCCATCTCTACTAAAAATACAAAAATTAGCCAGGCGTGGTGGCGCGGGCCTGTAATCCCAGCTATTCAGGAGGCTGAGGCAGGAGAATCGCTTGAACCCAGGAGGCGGAGGTTACAGTGAGCCGAGATTGCACTGCTGCACTCCAGCCTGGGCGATAAAGCAAGACTCTGTCTCAAAAATAATTAATTAATTATTCACTGAGGTGGGAAGATTGCTTGAGGCCAAGAGTTTGAAACCAGCCTGGGCCACATAGTGAGACCCCATCTCTACAAAAAGTAAAAAAAAAAAGAAAAAAAAAAAATTAGCTGGGTGTGGTGGCTCATTCCTGTAGTCCCAGCTACTTGGGAGGACAAGCAAGGAGTGTTGCTAGAGGCTAAGAGTTCGAGGCTGTAGTGAGCTATGTGATCTTGCTACTGCACTCCAGCCTGGTCAACAGACTGAGACCCTGTCTCTAAAAAAAAACAAAACACACGCACAAACACACACACACACACACACACACACACGATGCAATTTAGAGACACCTGGCTATCCATATGAAAACAATGAAGCTGGAGCTCTACTTCACAATATTTGCAAAAATAAACTGCAAATGAATTTTTAAATGAATTTTAAAAAAACAAAATCATGGGTATTTTTGGAAAATATAGAGAAATATTTTTATAATCCTGGAACAGAATAGATCTTTTTAAGTAGGACACAAAATCTAGAAGCCATAAAAAAGCTGAAAAATGTAGCAACAAAAAGTCTGAAACTCTAGCATGATGAAGAAAACACTATACACAAAATTACGAGACAAGCGCAGGAGCTAGAGAAAGGGGCCAGTGGAAATGCTGATCTAAAAGAAGAGGAAGAAGTGCCTCTAGAGTCCCTAGATCACAGTGAGGGTCAGGAGAGAAAATACCAGGTATTGACTCTTGCTTAACAGTGACAGCGAGGCCAGCTGAGGAGGTGGCTCGGGAACTACGAGGGGAAAGAACACAGAAGGAGAACTTCTGGGAAAGTTCTGTTTTTAATCTATCTTTTCTAAGAAGTTTTATAATGACAACAGTGTGAATGAAATATGCTTTAAATACATATCCCCTTCCACGGCCATGATTTATTATATACTAGATAATATACATGGGTAATACATATGACTAGATAGAGAAATAAGTAAGGATGTTTACCAACATGTTAACAGTGACTGTCTCTGCCTTAATGGCTTTCAGATTTTTTTTCTGTCAATCTCACTTGAATATGATCAGATAATTTTTATTTGAATAATTTTCTAACTTTTTTACCATATGTATTATTCTATAACCACAAAATAAAGCTAAGATGGTTTTTAAAAAGACAAGCAAAATATTTGGAACATCAATAACAAAGGAATAACCAAAATGCCTATAAATACATTAAAAAAGGCAAAGATCCAATTAAAAAGTGGGCAAAGGATAATAATAGAATATTTATAGAAAAAAAAAAACAGAACAAATGTATGCAAATGTGCCTAACTTTACCAGAACTAGGAAATTAAAACAAAGAGATACCAATCATTTAAAATGCTGCCAATTAGATAGATTAAAAAAGATGACAATATTCAGTGTTGGCAGACCCATTAGAACACTGCACTTGAAACTGGAGATAACCACACTGCAGGGTCCCACGCAGCAGTAAAAATAATGAGGCAGCTCCACCCAGACTGGTATGGAAAGCCCTCTAAGACTATGAGCGGGGGCAAAAAAAAAAAGTTGTAGAAACATGTAGAATGTGATTACATAGACTAAAACACAGACTCAGAAAATGCTCTATTTCCAAACACACAATTACAAATGAAAATATGTAGGATACAGTAGACTGATAACAGTGGTGAGAAAGGACTTTGTTTGGCCTTCCTCTGTTCTTTTACATTCTTCAGATCTTTTAAAATGAGAATGCAGCTGGGCATGGTGGCTCACACCTGTAATCCCAGCACTTTGGGAGGCTGGATCATCTGAGGTTAGGAGTTCGAGACCAGCCTGGCCAACAGGGTGAAACCCCGTCTCTACTAAAATACAAAAATTAGCTGGGCCTCGTGGCGAGCACCTGTAATCCCGGCTACTTGGGAGGCTGAGACATAAGAACTGCTTGAACCCAGGAGGCAGAGGTTGCAGTGAGCCAAGATCACACTACTGCACTCTAGCCTGGGTGACAGAGTGAGACTCTGTCTCAAAAACAAGTAAATAAAAAAATAAAAATAAATAAATAAAACGAGAGTAAGTTGTGTGGTATCTGTATAATTTAAAAGCAGAGGGATGGACGCAGTGGCTCACGCCTGCAATCCCAGTACTTTGGGAGGCCGAGGTGGGCAGGTCACGAGGTCAGGAGATCGAGACCATCCTGGCCAACATGGTGAAACCCCGTCTCTACTAAAAATACAAAAGTTAGCTGGGTGTGGTGGTGCCTGTAATCCCAGTTACTCAGGAGGCTGAGGTGGAAGAATCCCTTGAACCCGGGAGGCAGAGGTTGCAGTGAGCCGAGATCGCACCACTGCACTCCAGCATGACGACATAGCAAGACTCTGTCTCAAAAATAAATAAATAAATAAAAGTAGAAAAAAATTTAAAATAAAGTAGGTTTTAAGGTCTAATGTGAAAAAAAAAAGTACGTAGGGACAGGAAAAAAAGAAAAAGAAAGAGAAAAGACTCCAGTTCTAGAGCCAAAAAGACCTAGGTTTGAATCCTGGCTCTGCTATCTGTAAAACTCTAAGCAAGTTACTTACATTCTCTAAGCTTCAGTTTCCTCACCCATACAGTAGGATAATAATATTACCAACGCTTCCTCAGGTGTTAGGTGGATTTAATGAAAGAATGCATGTAAAATACTAGCACAGTGCCTGGCATGACAGAAGTGCTCCAAAAATACGAGCCATTAAAACATCCAACCCTCCTGCTCAGCTGCTCCTCAGGCTGAGCCTTCCCTCACCCCCAGCTTTTCTAATTCGTGATCTCAAAGCTCCTTCCCCGCTACCACCATCCTTTGCCTACAGCTTCAACCAAAACCTCTTCCCTCCCCAATATGCTAACCTCAGCGATCTGTCAGGACGGACCAGAGGGTGGTCCCGCTCAGTGACCTCCTCCACAGCCTGAGAGAGGGCAGAGAGCCCTGAAAGCTGCAGGTTTGTGTCCAAGCTGGATATCTGCACAGTGGCCACGACCGCTGCCACATGCTGATCCAGGGAGCTGCGAGGACCGGGACCCCGCAAGGCTCTGGCCATTTCTGAAATTGGTGGGAAAAGGCAATGGCTAAAAGAACTGTGGCACCTTGAAGTTAGAAGTCTTTAAAGTCAAGCCCAGTTATCCTACCAATATTTAAACACATTATCGGCTACTGCAGCTTACAGAGTTTTCCAATTCTGTGTCAGGGATCTAATGATCAAACAAAGGAGATGAAGACACCCCAGAAAACGGATCCTCCTTTTCCAGAGATACTGAAGGAAGGGAGCGCTGGTTAATTAAATACAATCAAGGTCAAAAGGAAGAAGATGGACGCATGGTTCCAAGGCATTTTCCCCTGCAAAAATGACCTTCCTCCACGGCTTTCCTTTGATCCTGACTATCCATTTCTTCTACTGAGACTACCCAGGACTTGTTCCAATTGCTTCCTCCCAGAACCTGACTCACCACTGGCTGCCTCCTTCATCTCAGTGGGCAGGGTCATCCCCTCAGTCACCAGAAGCTGGTTAAACAGCTGAGAATCACTCTGTGCCATGGGGGGCTCGGTCCTTGTCTTGGTGGGCTCGGCCTCTGTCTTAGGGGCCTCGGCCTTTGCTTTGGGGGACTCAGTCTCTTCCTCTGAGAAGCTGGCCTCTGACTTGGACTCCTCTTCTGGATCTGGGGTACAGGAGTGATTTCGTGAAGTAGACAAGCTGCTTGGTTCATTAGACAGCAGCCCATACTTGGTGTAGATCTGGGAGTTGAGGAGGTCATTGAGAGTGCTGCCCTCAAATCGACTACTGAGAACCTGCAGCAGACTCTCGGCCATTTCCACGGACACAGAGATCTCACCTAGGGCCTCTTCACCCAGGGTCTGTCAACAGAAGGGGTATACGTTTAAGAGACAAGCAGACACAAAGGTCTTGGGGTCAGTAATGGGAAGGGTGATCACTCCCCACCATGCCCTCACACCTTCTACATACTAGACCCTCACAGCACTCGCCTCCACCCCTCAGCAGGACTCCTCCTAACTCTAACCTCTAGCTCCAGCCTCCCCCTAAGCGGTATCCCCTATCTGAAACTCCCTCTAGAGAATCCCACCTCTAACCCTACTAGAAAACCCTCAGGTATCTCAGGCCTATAATACCTCATCCAGGTTCTTCCAAAGATTCTGGAATATTGGCTGCTGCTCACACAAGTCCAACTTTTTGATAAAGAAAAGCAGCTCCCACCATTCAGCCTGGGTCAGATATCCCACTCTCTCATTCTTCTGAGGTTCGGGCTGGAGGTACGGCAAAGGGTACAGCCCATCCACAGGATTCCAGTCCCAGGAGGGAAATGCTGAGGACACAGGCATGGCGGGGATCAGCACCCCTCAGGAACAGGGTCCATTTCTGGACCCCTAGGGCTGCTCCTGGTCAGAAGTGGCTTCATCCCAATCACTAATCCTCTGTTCAGAGACATGCTATCCATGTCCCCTCTTAGGCTCACCTGTGCCCAACACAGTAGCCCCTGCCCCCTTCTCCACAGCTGCTGAAGCCTTATCCTCAGTGGCTTCCTCAGGGCCCAGGATCTCCAGCATGTGCCAGTGCACCCAGTAAGTGCGGCCTGTCGACTGCCAGAAAACCTGGTATGAGGGAGGAAGAAAGAGAGCAGAATAGAGAAAGCTCAACCCTCTAAGCCTTGGCCTGTGAAGGTTTGAAAGGACATGCCCAAGCATAGATCTGGGGCGCACCCTCAGATACGCACCTGGCTAAGCCTGGAAAAACCCCCATACGGCAAAAGGCTTCCTTCCCTTATCAGGAGTAGGCCCTGCCTCTTTTCTTAACCATGATTCTCTGCCTCCACATTCCTTCCTGGCCTCTTCCACTGGTGATGGTGGGGAGGTATCTCCATTTATCAGTTCTGCTTCCTGGGTGAGTCTCCCATGAACTTACAGCCCACCCACACCCCTGCCAGATTTTCTCAGCCCTCCAAATGCACCCCGCGCAAATGCCAACCCCCTTGTATCATTCCAATTCCCTAGGTGTGTTCTTCTCGGGTGGCCTGCAGGAGTCCTCCTTATGAAGTCCCAGCTATACCCCACCCCAAATAAACTCCCAACAGTGTCTCACCACCATGTGCTGCCCACCTGCACAGGGGGAATGCCATTGTTGCTCTGCCGGAACTCGCCCTCGTCCCCAGCACTGATCTCCTCATAATCATCCAGCATCCGCACTCGCATCCCCAGCTTCAGCGTCTGTTGCACATATTCTCCATAGCCACTACGGCTGGAGAATTCAGAGCGCTGGCGGAAGACCCACCCTTGTCTTCTGGGGGTGGTGACAATGGTGGGGAGTAAAAGGCTGGGGCCTGAAATGTAGGGCTGAAAGATGGACCGGGTTGGCCGGGGAGGTGACGTGCCCTGTTCGCTGAGGTTCCGGGCCCAGCCCATGCTCCGCACAAGCTCAGAGATGAGGTTGCCCACAGCCATGCTGAACTCCAGCTCCCGCTGTCCCCGGCTTTTCTCTCTTGTGGCACATGGGGAGCTTTGGTCTCCAGCTCCCAGCTCTGGACTGCTATTCAGCTGATCCAGGAGGGAGGTGACACAAAGGTAGCGCTTCACCAAGGAGAAAAGCAGCTTTCCTGGGATCTGTAAGACACAATCCTTGGGACAGGTTCATCTCTTTCTGGCTTTAGCCTCTCCCGTTCCCTGAAGTATCCTCCTCTACAGAAAAAATATAAAGGCCTTCTCCCCAGGCCTGTAGTTCTCAAACTTTGATTTGTGTAAGAAAGGCATAGGGAGTGTCTTAAAACACAGATTCCTGGGTTCTCATCTCAGAAATTCTGAATGGGGAGGGGCTGGGAGGGAGGACATGAACCTTCATGTTAACAAGTTCCCAGGTGGCTCTGGTGCTAACATTCAGTCCTGAACCACGTTTTCAGAAATGATGTCTTAGCCCTCGGACACAGCATTTCCCTACAGCGGGCAGTGTACCTGAGGCAGATGAATGCCCTCAAAGGCCATGCAGTGTTCTTCAGAGGATGTGGTTTCTGCAAACAGCTCCAGCAATGTATAGCGACTGTCAAAATCCATGTGCTGCTCGATGCCATCTTGCTGGCTCAGTGACAGAAGGACGTGAGCCCGACTCCCTGTAATCCATACCCAATCCATATCTTCTCCTCAATCCCCAGCACTTTCTCCCTGCCTTTCCTAGATTCTATCTCCTACCCCAGAGGCTTTCAAACTTTGTTACCAAGACTCACAGAAAGAAATACATTTTACATGGTAACCTGTTACAAACATACATACATACAACTGAAACATTTATTTTATGCTACAAAATTTACCCCTACTAAGTGCTACACACTAATGACTTAAGTTTTTTAAAAAATATTGGTTGTAACCCACCAAATTGATTTCAAAACCAACTAATAAATCTCAATCCAGTTTCAAAAATAGAGATAATTCCTATTCTCTTCTCTGGTCGATGCACTGAGAAAGAACAGATAAGCCAGAGGCTATCGTTTTAGCCTCTTTATATACCTGAAATAGCCTATTAATCTGTATTTTTCCTCTGCATCAAATCGATATTCACCAAGTACTAGGTGGTCTTACAGAGCTAGGAAGTCTCTCCTCTTTCTGTTCTTATTCCCTGTGGCCCCATTTTCTCCATTGCTTTCCTTCTTCCCTGGCTCTCTTACCAGCATCGTGGGCTGCCAGAGCCTGCAGCATTTTGCCTGCACTCCGGCGGATCTGAGGCTCAGGATTGCACAACATGTGCATGAGCAGGTCCAGGGCTCCTGTCTCTCTGAAGACACCAGTGAGGGGCCCGATGCTGGCATAGGCACTGAGCACATGGATGGTGTGGAGCACAGCGGCCGTGAGGCTTGGGGTCCCACTTTCTGCCAGCTGCCTGGCCGCCCTGCGTACCAGCGCTTGAACATCAGCCTCCATCTCTCCCATTGCCACTTCATCCAGGCCTCCTGGATCTCGAGGAAAGCTTCCTGAAACCCCAGCTGGTTCGTGCTGAGGTCCCTTAGATAGTGCCCGCTCACCTAACAGCCCAGGGCAGTTGGCGTAGACCTCAGGAGCCGACAGCCACATGAGGATGTGCTCTGCTTTGCCTTCTTCCACACCCACTTTGCCCACTTCCCCACATTTCAGGACACTCCATCGGATCAGGTATTCAGGATGCCCATCATGCCCAGGCCTCTGTCGAATGAGTTCTTCAGGATATGCCTGCAGCCGAGGCCCTAAGGGCACCATGAGGTCCCCAGCATGCCGTTCCCCCACCATCCTGACCTCCTGGGATACACAAGGAGAAAGATAAGGCAGTATGAGAAAAGAAAAAAAATACATGGAGGGGGTGGAATCTTGAGACACAGAGAAGGTGGGTGGTGATCGGTAGGCTGCATGGTAGAATTTAGGAGGCCAAACAGAAAAGGCAAAAAATAGGATGGAATAAATAGCTGAACATACTTTGGGATTTATAACAGAAGGAGAATGGAGTGAAGACAGTGAGGGGATGAAGAAGGGGTTTAAGAAATGGAAGAGTGGGCTGGGCCCAGTGGCTCATGCCTGTAATCCCAGCACTTCAGGAGGCCAAGGTGGGCGGATCACGAGGTCAGCAATTCAAGACCAGCCTGGTCAACATAGTGAAACCCCGTCTCTACTAAAAATACAAAAATTAGCCAGGTGTGGTGGCACATGCCTGTAGTCCCAGCTACTCAGGAGGCTGAGATAGGAGAATCACTTGAACCCAGGAGGCGGAGGTTGCAGTGAGCCAAGACCACGCCACTGCACTCCAGCCTGGGCAACAGAGTAAGACTCTGTCAAAAAAAAAAAAAAAAAAAAAAAGAAAGAAAGAAAGAAAGAGAGAGGAAGGAAGGAAGGGGAGTTTACAAAAAGAGAATGAAAAGAGTAATAGGCAATGTAACAATAAACAGAGTGACAGTTAAGCAAGACAGTTTAGGCAGGATAGCAGGGTGGCTAAAGGTTACAGATTAGCACTTAGAAGGATGACATGGGTGGACAGGAAGGACAGCAGCACGTGAGGCAGTGGGGTCAGAACATGTGAGGAAAAGTAGGATAGCGGAGGGGCAGGACAGGGAGCATAAATGACAGAGTAAAGCTGCAAGGTGGATGTAAAGGGTGGGCCATGGCAGATATAGAGACTGGAGATGACAAAAGGCTGGGATGTTGGGGCAAATGACTGGATAGGAAAAGTGTATTCGAGTCTTGTGAAAGGCGGAGGGCCCTAGGGACCAGATAAAATTATGGGAAAGATGACCAGGTCCCACCCTGCACTTATACTGTATGTATGGAAAGGATCTAAGTAAGTCAGGTAGATAAGATAGAGGTGGTAATCATGGGGTTAAAGGTAGGAAATGAGGTCAGGAAAGAAGCAATATTCAGAGATTTCAGTATCAGATAAATGTGACTCTGAATTCTGGCTCTCTGTCTCACTGTCTGCATAGTTTGGAACAAGTTACTTAACCTCTGAGCTTGTTTCCTCTTCTGCAAGATGGTAGTAATATTCATAGTTATTTCATGAATTTAGTAAGATCATGTATGTAAAGCACTTGGAACAGCATCTAGCACATAATGAGTGTTCAGTAAACATAATCTATTATTATTCTTAGATGGAGAAGGTAGGGGAGTCATCAAATAAATGCAAAGTTATTAAGACCGATTATAAATGGGAGTGGAATAATCAGGAAAGATATGCGTGATATGAAGCAGTGCAGGGGCAACAGGGAATAGTGAGAATACGAATGGAAGAAGGTAAACCCAGATGAAGATATGGTGGTCAGGGCAGGGGTCATGTTAGGGTAGAGGGACAGAAGATGAGAGTAGAGGTGAAGAGGAGGGAGAAAGACGGACGTGGACCTCAATGGAGGTAGGGGTCCACTTAGGATGGGGGGCAAGCCTGGATGGTAACCAGCGATGTGCCAGAGGGCAACTGATTAGCAGCAGGGGGAAGTAAAAGAATCGGATAGGAGAAGGTAGGAGGTGTAACGTGGGCCTAGAAGAGCAACAATAAACTGAGGTGTGGGGGTGAGGTCTCGACGCATGGATGAGACCAGCAGATAGCAAGGTCAAGCCCAAGCTTGCAGAGCCGTGGGGAGGTGGAGGAGGCCAGCACTGCAGAGGGAACGGGTTTGGGGGGAGGGGGGAGGATGGTTGGGGGCGCGGTCCAAAAAAGCTGAAAATATCCAGTGAATCTCAGAGAGCAAGACCTGGTTCCCTTCGTCAGCCCCATGGACAGTGGCTAAAGGACCGGGGAGGGGACAGGAGAAGGGGAGGGATTGGGTCGGCGCAGAACTCTCCTCTCACCTCCCACCGCCCGGCTCAGCCCTCGCTGGGACCCAGCGGCCGGTCCCGCCGTCCTGGCCCCGCCTCCTCAGAGCTCCCTTCCGGGTCACACGGCGAATGCACGCACGGCCGGGAACCTACGGGTCCCACCGCGGCCCACGCCGAGCCTGGCGGAACAGCGCGCGAGTGGAGCATGCGTGCTACCGCAGGCGGCTGCACGGGAAGAGGGGCGTGGGGGCGCACTACCGGCGGAGCCTGGGATCGAGGTCACGTTGCTTCTCTCTCAGCAGCAGGAAGAAGCCGTTTCCATCCAGTCAACTGTGATGCCCCCTCCACTAAACTGGGTCGGCCCTCTTAATCCTCTCTCCCATCACAGCGATCATGCTGACGAAACATAGTAACCCACACTCCCACCTTAAGGCTGTCCTTTTTGACTTTTCAGTAGGTCACGTGCCCATGAGTTTCCCAAACCCTTCAGCAATGCTTTGGATTAGTTGTGTCACTTTTCCTGTTAATTAAAATTGCTCCTCTGCGTTGGCCTTAACACCTAGCAAAGCCACGCACAGGGAGAAGGTCCTCGGCCCCGCAAAACGTTCCTTAAATTAAATCGTATAGAATTAAACAGCCCAAAGCACACCTTAGCATTACCGCTCTCATCAAGCAGCCCGGATCGCTACTCAGAGCAGCAATTTTAGGAGTTTACCTCGCGTTCATACCCCTATCCCTCCCTAAGTAGAAAAAACAGAACCAAAGACCCCACAGTCTGTGCACAAAAATGATACATTTATTGAAAGAGTATTTTTTTAATACAAAAGAAAGCTCTGTACATAGGACTGTGACCATGTCCACTATTCCTGGGTTAGCATCCCAGGGGAAGTAGAAACCACTGACATACACACTCACATTCAAGCACAAACACTCACTCAGGCGCACACACCCACACACACATACCCCAGAGCCACTGAGGAAGGGAAACACCAAGGGTCGCTGCACATAAAAATGCCACCTCAACTCATCCCTGACACACGCATGTCCTCCCAAGGCCACGCTCACACAACACACATTATAAGCACTTTGCCTGATTCACTCACTGGGTCTGTCTTGTGGGAAGGAGAGAATTCATCAAACGTCTCCTCCCATGGGTGGGGGAGTGGGGAGTGAGTGAGTGGTGGTGGAGTGAAACAAGAGCAGAGAAAAGGGGCTGGGCAGTTACAGACCTGAGTCCCAAGCTCCCCTGCTCTCTGGCCCCTGATTTGCCATGCCCCAGCCTTGAAAGCCACCCATAAGCCCCAGCTATCTCCAGGAGAAAGCCCAGAAAGGTGACTTCCATCTTGGCACCCCAAACTGGGGCAAGACAGCAATGAGGGTTAGAGGTTAGGGGGTTCTCAAACGTGTCGGCAAATCATCCCCTTGATAACTAGGCTGTGCGTAAAATCTTCCCCCATCCCTTCACCTAATCACAGAAGCCAGCTTGTTCCTACTGAAGGCAGTCTTACGGGTTAAGAAAATTTCACCCCACTGCTGCCCTGTTTCTGAAAAAGCTCCCTTTCTGGATATAGGTGGTGAAGGTAGGCTCTGACACAGGGTAAAAGACCCTCCCCCCTATGCTGGCCCACCCTCAAGGTCTACCCCAAAGGGGAAGGAGGGGGGTGGGGCATGGCCCCTGTACAAATTACATAAATACTGAGGTTACACTTAGAAAAATAAAGTCATTTTCTTCAAGGCTTTTTGTCTTAATTTAAAAAAGTTACAGTAGCTGCTCACTCCCTGGGAGAGCTGCCCATTTCTGGCTCCCCTTTGGCTGCACTCAGCCCAAGAGCTGCTCCCACTTCTTCTGACCCCCATTCTTGCCTCTCACCCCCTCCCAGACCCCACCCTGCTCACTGCAACTTGGGCCCCAGGCAGCTGCATGCCTGGGACAGCGCAAGGCTGCAATGCCCATGCGTGTGGCAAAAATGAAGTCAGTTGCCTCTGCCTGACGCCCTCCCACCCCCACCCCGACATTTGGTCTCCCTCTTCCCTCTCCCTAGCAACAGCCCTAAGGGCAAAAAGAGGCCCAGAGCTGTGGGTCACCCTCCCCACCCTGTTGGGGCATGGCCTGAGGGCCCCTCCCCCGGATTTCTCCTGGAAACAACCCAGGACTGGGCAAACCCAGAATCTCCCCCACACACTGGTGGACCCCGAGCTCATGGGGTGGTTCTGTCCCCAGGGGCCCAGCCAGTTCTGGGGAGCCTGAGGGCTCCCCAGGGAAGGGGAGTTTGGGCAGGGAGGGGGACGAGAAAAACGCCATAAAAAAAAGTTAAATATTTTAAAAATATATATTTATAGATTTGTTTTCACTTCGTCTCCTCAAATAAAAAGTTCAAAATCAACTTTAAGTAAAGCAGCTGGGAGGAGAGGGGGAAGACAAGGGGGAGAAGGGAACGCTGGTGGTTCCCTCCAACCCAGGAGCCCCTGGAGGTCCAAGGGGAGCGGCAAGGCAGGGCAGGCGGCCCCAGGAACCTGCCCAGTGCACAGGCCCAGCTACTCAGGAGCTGAAGGGGCAGAGGGCAGCAGTGTGAGGGAAGAAGCCCCCGTCTCCCCAGCTGGCCCCCTGAGGGGCAGAGCCAGGGCTCTTTTGACCCAGCCTGTGGCAGACACAGGGCTGACCTGGGGTCAGCAAGGAGGCTGGCAAGAGGGCCCCAACTGCTTCCTCAGAGGAGGACACGGTGCCCAGCCCCACAGAAGGCCTGTGTGTGGGGAGGTGGGGCACGGTCCCATTGGGTAAGCTAATACTCATGGCAAACATCGAGCCAAGCTGGCGAGGGGATCCCAGGAAGGAGGACGGCCCCTCCAGCAACAGAAATGGGAGGTGGGGCGGGAAGAAGGGGAGGCTGAGGGAGGACGGGTGGAGGCAGGCAGGCCCATTTCTTTGGCTGGAGTGAGAGGGCTCAGTCCTGTGGCTGCCCGTTCCTCCTCCCCGCCTCCCTCCTGCGGCCCGTCAACATGTGTGTAAAGAAAACGTGAAAAGGCAACAATAAATAAGTGGTGCCGTCCCTTGGGCCATCTGTCCAGGGCGGCGGGCGGATCATTCACTCTTGGTGCTGTGGGCGGTGTCCAGGTTCACCACCTGTAGCTCGGTGAGGTTGCTGCTGCTCCCGGCCTGCTGCCCTATCACAGCCATCTGGAGGGAAGGGGGTGTATGAGGAGGGACAGGGACTGGCCAGCCAGTTCAGGCTCCCCTGGCTTCCCTGCCTGCCAACCACAGGCCTGAGCAGAAAAGCAGATGGGCTTCCAGGCTAGGGATTTTGGCTTTGATGAACTGGTTACAGGATCCCCTAAGGTCAAGACAAAGAAGTGGCTATCTGGGATGGGGTGAAAGATATCCCTACCTACCTGGTGGAGCTGAACTGCTGAAACAGGGATCTGCACTGTCCCAGATGACGCTGTCAGGAACACCTGGGGGACGCCACCTACATTGGAAAACCACAGGAGATACTCAAATTTTTTGTTGAAACTTCCAGATATTGGAGGAGTGGTGACAAACGCACAAGTGACCGGGGAGTTTCAGATGTAAAAGCTCACGGGATAGGGTGCCAGTGTGTCTGAGGGTGCATGTGGGTGTGAGTGTCCAAGTGTGCATGGGTGTCCAAATGTGTGTGTGAGCATCCAAGTCTGTGTTGTATTTGCATAGAAATATTTGTAGGCATCAGTGCATACCTGTGTGTGTGCATACGTGTGTGTGCATACATGTGTATGTGTGTGTGCGTATGTGTGTGCATGTGTGTGTGCATGTGTGTGCGTGTGTGTGTGCATGTGTGTGCATATGCGTGTGTGTGCATGTGTGTGTGCATGTGTGTGCATGTGTGTGTGTGCATGTGTGTGTGTGCATATGTGTGTGTGTGCGTGTGTGTGTGTGTGTGTATAAAGAAGGAAACGGTCCTCCTGTCCTTAGCCCTGCTCCTCTACTCACCTGGCTCCTGGACCTGGCTGTGTGACACCTGCATGGTGGATGGTGCCTGGGAGAAGGCATTCAGCACGGTGAGGCTGCCATCACCCAGGCCCGAGGTGGGGGCATACATCACCGCATGCGGGCTAGGGTACATCATGTGGCCACCCACAGTTGTGGGCACGGATGACGTCATGATGGTGGCGGGCAGCGTCACTGGCAAACACAGACATGTGTCAGCTCGGCACTGGTCCCCACTGATAACTCCCATTCTGTCCCTAGGAATTCCAGGCCCCCAGAGCCCTCTTGCCATTTCCCAGGTCAGAAGCTAGACATGACTATTCCTCAGCTCCATTATCAACTAAGAAAAGCCTATTTTTTCTTGAACACAACAGCATCAATCCTTATTTGTATCCTATCACATTGTACTATTCAATTGTCTATCTGCTGAATTCTCTAAGTCCCAAATTTTGGGAAAAACAAAGATTATGACTGACCTACTCTCAGAAAACTCAGATACTCCCCTTTTAGGGAGCTCTAACATCTTATTTTTTATTTGTTCTCATTCTCCCTCCTTTTTTTTTTTTTTTTTTTGAGATGGAGTCTCACTCTGTCCCCCAGGCTGGAGTGCAGTGGAGCGATCTTGGCTCATTGCAAGCTCCGCCTCCTGGGCTCACGCCATTCTCTTGCCTCAGCCTCCCAAGTGGCTGGGACTACAGGCGCCTGCCACCAAGCCCGGCTAATTTTTTGTATTTTTAATAGAGACGGGGTTTCACTGTGTTAGCCAGGATGATCTCAATCTCCTGACCTCGTGATCTGCCCCCTTCGGCCTCCCAAAGTGCTGGGATTACAGACATGAGCCACCGCGCCGGGCCTCTCTCTCCTTCTTAATGCACAGCTAACAAATTCATCTTTCAAACAAGCACTTCTTTTTTGTTTTGTTTTGTTTTGTTTTGAGACGGAGTCTCGCTCTGTCGCCCAGGCTACAGTGCAGTGGCGCAATCTAAGCTCACTGCAAGCTCCGCCTCCCGGGTTGACGCCATTCTCCTGCCTCAGCCTGTCCCAGTAGCTGGGACTACAGGCGCCCGCCACCACGCCCGGCTAATTTTTTTTTGTATTTTTAGTAGAGATGGGGTTTCACCGTGGTCTCGATCTCCTGACCTCGTGATCCACCCGCCTCGGCCTCCCAAAGTGCTGGGATTACAAGCGTGAGCCACTGCGCCCGGCCCAAACAAGCACTTCTCAAATGTTAACGTGCATTATATGGGAATCTTGTTAAAACACAGACTCTGGGCTGGGTGCGGTGGCTCACGCCTGTAATCCCAGTACTTTGAGAGGCCGAGGCGAGCGGATCACGAGGTCAGGAGATCGAGACCATCCTGGCTAACAAGGTGAAACCCCGTCTCTACTAAAAATACAAAAAAATTAGCCGGATGTGGTGGTGGGCACCTGTAGTCCCAGCTACTCGGAGAGGCTGAGGCAGGAGAATGGCGTGAACCCGGGAGGCAGAGCTTGCGGTGAGCCGAGATGGTGCCACTGCACTCCGGCCTGGGCGACAGAGTGAGACTCCGTCTCAAAAAAAAAAAAACACAGACTCTGATTCAGTAGGTTTGGGGTGAGACTCAAGATTCTGTATTTCCAACAAGCTCCCAGGTAATGCTGGTGTTCCCAGTCCATAGGCCACACTTTGAGTAAAAAGGTTATAAATAATAAGAACTTAAAATTAACCTTATTTTGAGAGTATCTCATCATTTCTGAAATGTCTAGAGATACCTACGGGTAATTGTGGCTACTCAAAACCTATAAGACCCTCGCACAAAGAGAAAATTGCTCTCTAAGTCCTTCCTGATAATTAAGCAAATGTGTCTTTGAGCAAGTAACTTCTTATTTCTAGGCCTCAGGCTCCTCATCTGAATGAGGAGGTAGCATCAATGGTCCCTAATTTTCTTCTGGAATCCGCAGCCCACTGCAGGGCGGGATTCAAAACCCAGTCATCCTCACCTGACTTTCCCGTAATTATCAGGCCCAAAGCCTCAATCTCCACTTTAAGAAATCCCCTGACTTTAGTTACGGGAGGGTTACTGTTGGGCACCTACTGCTAGGCCTCGTGGGGGAAGGCAGGGAGGGAGGGTGACAGGGCTGCGAGCTATACCTGTCCCGCTGGAGGAGGTCTGCGTGAGGTCTGTGCTGCTGTCACGGGAGGGAGACGCTTGCTGTGGGGCCTGGTGCACTTGAATGGCCTGCACTGGGACCTGCTGGGCCACTGCCCCACCTGCAAGACACAGAGTCTTATTTGTGCTCTGTCCCACCCAATTGCCACCTCCACCAAGTACCCATGGACACCCCCCAGTTCCAGGGTCTGGCACACTGGTCCCCAACTCCCATCACTATCTTTCCTGGAAGCCAAAGAGGCCCTTCATGCCCGAGTCTCCCTTCCGGGGGCTTCCACGCTCTACTCCTGCCCATCCCTCCTCCTCCTGCCCTGGGCCTTGTCTCTCTTTACTTCAGTTGACCCAAGAGCTGGCAATAACCCATCAAGGACATGATCTGCCTTCCAGTCAAGGCAGGAAGTGGTGAAACATCTACTGCCCTGTGGCAATGAGGGCACGGGGCTGGGGTAGCTAGACAGGGCCAGAATATATGGTTGAAACTTACTGACAAGGACAGCAGGGGTCTCAGTGGGCAGAGGTATGCCTGCCAACGGGATATAAGAGGCTTCTCTCAGGCTCTGGCCCCTATACACCTTCCTTCTGAGCAGGGAAAGAGGTTCTCTTGGTGCCAGCCCTAAACACACTCTTAGCATGCTTGATTTGCCCCAGGAAGGACGAATCTCTCCCTGCCCCTCGTGACTCACCAGGCATGAGAGTGAAGCTGGTAGGCAGCTGCATAAGGCCCCCAGAGGAGACAGGGCCGCTGCCTGTACTCTTCAGCACAGTCCCATTGGCACTGCTGACAGCACTGGGGCTGACACTAGCAGACACTGGTGCCAGGTAGTTGGTGATGGGAAAGGAGGGGCCACTGCTGACTTGCATGGTGGTAGAGGTGCTAGGTGCTGTTTGGATGGTGGAGGTTGTACCCGGCAGGTTGGTGACTGTGAACGCCGGCTTCAGTGTGTCCTATACCCAGAGTAAAGATGAAGCAATGAGCCTCTACCAGATCCTGCCTTTGCAGAAGCTTTGTGTGGACTGAGAACCCAGTGAGCTTGGGTTCAAATCCCAACGCCACCATTTACCTGATGCCTGACTCTTAGGTAAGTTATTGATCTACTGAGCTACAGTTTTCTATTGGTAAAAGGAGGATAATACCTACCCCCCAGGTTGCTGTAAGGATTAAGTAGGTTAGCATATGTAAATCACTTAGAAAGCAGTACCTGGCACATAAAAAAACCAAAATAAATATTTGCTGTTCTTATGATAATGATTATCATTGTCATCATTATAATCCCCTGAGTTCCCTGCTCCAGTGGACTGTGGTAATCCCATTGGCTGGGGAGTCAGGACACCAAGGTCTGTTCCTAGCTCTGGTAATGACCATCTAAGCGACCCTGAAATAACCACTCCCCTTTTCTGAACCTCAGTTTTCCTCTTCTATAAGTATGAGGGGCTGGGCTACTACGTTTTCTTTAAAAGAGTTCTTCCAACTCTAATTTGTCAGGCTTCTGAGATAGGAACTGAGAGTTTCTCAGGGAACTTAAGAGTTTGAGAGAGATCTTGAGGGTCTGGCAATGACACACTATATTTCAAACACCCAAGATGTAAACTACCAAAAGAATGTACTCATCCAACAAAATTTCCTGGGAATAAATGAGCACTACTGTTATAAAAGTTTAAAAATTACTACAGATGATATGCCACTAAGAGAGGAGGGAGCCTACAGAACTGACTCTCCCCTCAGGAAGACTTCGTTCTTAGAAGGGGAAGGAGGAAACTGAGAACCAAGCCACCAAGCCCACACCCGAACTGAGTCAACCAGAGGCTCAAAGGCTGCGGGGTGGGTCAGCACGAGACATTTGCTAAGCAGCTGGGCCCAAGACCCTTGATTGGCAGAGGCGTTGCTAAGGCAAACAGTGCCGCTTCCTCCCATTGGCCAGTCAGTTAAGTGCCACCCGGAAGGTGGAGCTCCCCAGACAGCAAGGGAGGAAGCCCCACCCCCTCTCCTTACCGGGAAAAGGAAGGGGGAGGAGTAACAGCGCAGGCATCCCTAGCAGCAGGCAAATGCGCTCCCTAACTGCCCAGGCCCCCAACACCCTGAAGGGGCAGCGGCTGGCTTGTAAGGTAGTCCCCGGTCCAGTCAACCAGCCCGCCTGCCAAGAGTGCTGGATTCCCAGGACCCCGGGACCGGAGTGCTCCCTTTCTACTCCCTGGCGACCCAGCCCGGAGGGCTGGGCTAAGCTACACCCCCGCCCCTAGCGGGGAGACAGCTGGCGGGAGGAATGCAAAGGCCCTGCCAGGCAGGCGGGCTGCGGGCGGGAGGGCGGGAGGCCGGCGTGGAGCCCAAGCCGGCCTTATATGGGCACGGAGGCCGCCCGCTTATCTAGGGGGGCGGTCTTCTATCAGGAAAGCGAGGATGGACACCTGTCCCCTAGGACGAGGGTCGTTAATCCGGCTCCACTCCACATCGGTGGACACCTATCCACCTGTCCTGGGCCAGAAAGGGAGAGGGACCCCCCTCCCTTCCCTCCTCTCACATAGGCAACCCAAACACACCTTGGTCTCCCCACTGCTGTCAGACTCCGACACCTGGTAGGTGAGATCTGTCTCTTCAAAGCCAGTGGCACTCATTCTCTGGTCTGTTGTGGGGTCTGAACGGGGTGGAGAGTCTGGCGAGTTGAGGCAGGTCTGAATCAGTGCCTTGCCGGTCTCACTGGTGATCATGGGCTGCAGTTTTCGGGTGGCAAAGGTATACACATGGCCTGTCTCACTGGCCACCAGCAACAGCACCTGTGTCCCTGTCAGCGTGGACAGCTCATAGGCCTGAGGGGTGAGGAGGGAGATGGGCAGGTCAGCAAACTTTTTATCTCTACCTTCCTTGAGAAGTTGGAAAAAGAATTATACAGTGATGTCATTCCCCCATTCCCATAATGACCTTCGTCTCTAGCGACTCTGGGGGCAGGGTGTCCTATCAGGATCTCTGGAAGCAGCAAAACTACCCATGCTCCTCCTTTGAGGAGCAGCCCCACTGACCTGAAGATACCCCAAGCAAACAGTAACAGCACCCAGTGAGGGAACATATAACCTCAGGGGATATGGAAGGACCCAGCTAGCTGCTCCCCAACACAGCTTAGTGCCTGGAATGTCCCAGAGCCTCACCCCTTCTCACTGTCACAGGGACCAGGATGGATCCCTACCTATCACACTGGAATTTGTACAAGACATTAGTGATAAGGGACCACTTAAGCTCCAACTGTCCCATGTTTCTTTCCAGAAACTGCACAGGCTCCAACTTGTTGCCACAGCCTAGTTTCTCCTTTTGCCCTGTAATACTTTACTGCCCTTTCTCCTTTGTCTTGGGAAGAAGGTTATGGAAGGAGAGAAGAGAGTTTTCCTTCATTAATTACCTCCCCCCACAATCTTCTCCACTGATGATCAAGTGACAAGGGACACTGATACAACAGTGTCTGGAGTGATGGGAGACGAGACCTAGATTAGCACTAAACATCCTGCCATGAGCCCAGGAAGGGGACCTTCAAGGATGGCCCCATAGATGCCATACTCTCCCAACAAAGTTCTGCGAACCACCTTGGAAGCAGCTCCGGTTTCTACATGGGACAGAAATAAACACCAGCCAGTGTTCCCAAGGATCCAGCTCCTTGTCTCCCAATTCCTCTGCTTTCATCTCTTCCCTTATCATCTACACCCCAAAATGACTCCTTTCCTCAACACTTTTCACTGGCTGGCAGAAGAGGAATTCCTAGGTACCTCTGCAAGCCTCCCTGACTTCCCCCAAACCCCATCCATGCATAGATTCTCCCTAGGGCTGGAAACCCCACTTGTCCTAACGGCAGGAGATTCTGCAGCGGGTCCTGCCAGGAGCATGTGGTTCCCAGTGGATGCCATGGAAGACTCACTGCCGGTGCAGGACTACGTTCCTGCTGCTCAGGGCAGCACCAGTTCTCCTGCCCCGCTCCCTTACCTGGTCCCTAACCCTGCCTGTCCTTCCAACCAGCACTACTCTCGTGGTGCCCACTTCCTCCCACACATGCTCGCTCATTGTTGTCATGCAGCTCCAGCCTCCTCACCTCCATACCTTCTCGTTTGCTCCCTGCTTTTCCGGCGCCCTCGTCCGAACACCGGAGTGCACTGGACCTATTGATCCCGGCTTCTCATTATCCACCTCCCCGGCAGCCTCGCAGCCTCCCATCACCTCTCCTCACCCCTTCACTCAGCAAGGACCCTCTTCCTCTCTTGCGCCGGTCACTCCCACCTCTGCGCCTTTCCCCACGGTTGCGGGCGTTCGCGGGATCTCCCCTCTCCCCACATTTCCCCGGCGGCCCCTCCCCTTCGGCCCTCCCCGGGCAGGAGCCATCCCCTCCCACACACCTCCTGCGGACTCGCCGCCTCTCACCTCCGCCTCGGCTCTGCCGTCCTCCCGGGCTCCCCTTGCGCATCCCCACCCCAACCGGGCCCCGGGGCCGAGCAGCCCGCCGGCTTGGTACCTTCTTCATGATGCCCGTCTTCCTCTTGCTGAAGGTCGTGTAGCGCCGCAGCTTGTTGTCGATGAACTCCATCTTGATCTTCACGCGGCCCCGGGTCTTCTTACCCGGCTTGGCCCCGCTCACCGCGCCGCTCACCGGCCCGTAGCCCCCGGTGGCCGCTGCCGACGCCTCGGGCCCACCGACCACCATACCGATCTCCATCTCGCTCAGGCTCCGCTTCAGGCCGCGCCGCTCGGCGCCCAGCTCCTCCTCCTCGCCCGACTCCGAGTCGCCCTCGCTGCCGCTGTAGAGGGCCCCCGCGGTGGGCGCCGGGGTGGTTGCCGCCGCTGCCGCAGCCTCCCGCTCCAGGCGGCCGGGCCCAAGCCCCGCGCCATTCCCGGGGACCCGGCCCCCGTTAGCCCCGCGAGTCCCGCCGCCGCCGCCGCCCGGCCGCCCCGTCGGGGTCCGGTTCAGGCTGCCCCCCAGGGCCGAGCCCCGGCCCAGAGCCGCCGCGGCCCCAGCTTGGCTCGGTAACATGGCGCTCGATGCAGGAGGGCGGACGGGCAGTCAGCGAGGAATCGGAGCCGCCGCAGCCGCCGCCATCGGCTTCCCGGCTCAACCCGGCACTCCCGCTGCTGCTAGTGCCGCTATCGCTGCCGCGGCCGCCGCTGCGAACCCGGGGCCCCTGCACGCCCGGGCCGACCTGGGCCCTCACTTTCCTGCCCCTGTGGCCCGGGTTGCCCCAGGCCGCGCGCAGCGCCCCCTGTCCGTGTGCTAGGGCGGCGCGCCCGGCGGCCGTCAGCGTCCCCCGGGGGGCAGGGGCTGCTGGCCGCGGCCGAGACGGCGGGTGGAGGGGGCCGGGACCACGCGCTGGCGGCGGAGGGATCCCCCGACCCTTCCCCCCATATAAAGAGATACAATGTTTCCTTTTATGGCGAGGCCGCTCCTTATATGGTGAGCCCCAGCGCCCCCGCCCCATTGGTCCGTGGTTCCGGCACCTCCGCTCCCCATTGGCCCACAAGAGGGCGCTTATTTGCATAGACATACCGAACTCGTTGCTGTCATCTCGCGTCAGACCGCGACTCCGAGAGGGTGGAGCCGACGTCTCTTAAAGGAACCGGAGAGCAGGCACGACTCCGCCTCCCTGAACCCGAGAATGATAGAACGGTTTGGGAGGCACCCGCGGAGAAGGAGGCTAGGACTGGAGCGCAGTCTTGCGGAAGAGAGGGAGCAGCACTAGGAAATGGGCACCGGGACCGCTGGAGGCAAACACTGGGGAAACCACTGGGTGGATTGTGGGGTTTGCAGTAAATAAAAAAATACAGCCCAAATTCCAAGGAAGGAGTGCAGGGATTGATTGGAGCATTTCCTCACGCCTTCCTAAGGGAGGCACAGTTATTGGCTGAGCGAAGGGAGCTTGGGTCCCCGGTGTCCAGACTCGTTGCGCCCCAGCCGCTCAGCTCTAACTTTTCCCCTCCCCCCAACTTCCCTTCCCTTTCCCTCGCTTTTGTAGGCGACGAAACTTTCCCACCAGGCTGGCTCGAGGGTCTTCATTCATCATCCTCTGCACTGGGGGGTCTTTGGCAGACATACATCTGGAAAAGGCTGGTGGAGGGGAGGGCGAGAGACAGAGATCGGCCTCCCAGTCCCGAGGCGGGCAGGGAGGAGAGACGGAGATCAGTGAAGACTTCCAGCTGCAGGCTGGACTTGGGGAGGGGGACGTCCCGAGGATAAAGCCTACCCTACAGCCAGTGCGAATACTTGGGAGTGTGGCCCGACAGAAAGTTTAAGCAAGCAAGCACGCTCGCGCACACACACGCACATACACACCCTTCTCTGGAAAGCCCGTTGTAGAAAAAAAAGTTTCAGACAGGGTATCGCTCTGTCGCCCAACTTGGAGTGCAGTGGCGCAATCTGAGCTCATTGTAACCTCCGCCTCCCGGGTTCAATCGATTCTCCCACCTCCGCCTCTCACGTAGCTGGAACTACGGGTGCTTGCCACCACTCTGGATAATTTTGGTATTTTTTGTAGAGATGGGGTTTTGCCATGTTGCCCAGACTGATCTCGAACTCCTGGCCTCAAGCGATCCTTCCCCCTCGGCTTCCCAAAGTGCTGGGATTCTAGGCATGAACCACCGTGCCCGGCAGGAAAAAAAAAAAAAAAGATTGGAACTGGAGTGCTGCAAAGTCAGGTTCAAGCTCTGGGTCTGGGTCTTTTCTCCATAGCAGTGAAAATAGCTTGGACTTTGCTGTTACCGAATTATTTAAATCTGGAATCTGCCTCTTGGTAAGCCCTGTGCCTGGAAACAAGTGACAAGTGATCTGATCTCTCCAGATGCAATATTCATCAATGTTGCTATCCACTCCATGAGTTTTTTGTTTTTGTTTTTGTTTTTGTTTTTGTTTGAGACAGGGTCTCGCTCTGTCGCCCAGGGTGGAGTGCACTGGCACGATCTCGACTCACTGCAACCTCTGCCTCCCCAGTTCAAGCGATTCTCCTGCTGCCTCAGCTTCCCAAATAGCTGGGATTACAGCTATTATAGCCACCACACCTGGCTATTTTGTATTTTTAGTAGAGATGGGGTTTCACCATGTTGTCAAGGCTGGTCTCGAACTGCTGACCTCAAGTGATCCGCCCGCCTCGGCCTCCCAAGGTGCTGGGATTACAGGCGTGAGCCACCATGCTGGGCCTATTCCATGAAATTCTTAATGCAAATTTAATGAGATAAAGACTAAAAGGCAGAGTAATTGGTCAGTGGTTAGGCAATAGGAGTTACCTGGAGTAAGTCACCTCATCCTAGGGATAAAGCATCTTGGCATGTTTAAGGGGATGGGAGGCAGTGATTATTCCTGCCTGAAAAATTATGAAGATTAAATAAAGCAGTTGATTGTAACCTAGTCATTACTGGTAGTGGTAGTGATATCAATTCAGTATACTACAATCAACATTTAAAAGAATAAATTAATGGGTATCACAAAAAGCAAGGGCAAATATTGTTGCATAAAATGTTTGTTTGCATTAGATATAGGTTGAACCCTACAAAATTGCCATTTTATAGGTCAAGAAGGTGGGATATTGTCAATTTCTTATAATTCAGTGTATGTGTGTAATAGATGACAATATCAACTGCATTTCTTACTGTGAGTCACAATCCAAAAACTTGAGAAATACTGAAATAAAATATGTGCAAGTGATCAGTAAAATATCGTGTGTATAGTGAATAAAATATAGTGTGTATTTTGTGTGTATAGTGAATAAAATATAGTGTGTATTTTTTGTCATATAGAGACAAGGTCTCCCTATGTTGCCCAGGCTGGTCTCAAACTTCTGGGCTCAAGCGATTCTCTCACCTCAGCCTCCCGAAGTGCTGGGATTAAAGGCCTGAGCCACTGTGCCCAGCCCCCAATAGTTTTAAAGAGGTTGCCCCTCCACCCACTAATTTACTCTTTACAACAGATACTTAAACATATGGAACGTGTTAGCCCAAGAGGAAGAACAGGTCAAACAGATAAATAGGTTCCAGAAGGGTTTTAGGGACCACAAATGATGCCTGGGGTCATGTTTTGTCTGAGCACCATAATATTACAGCCAAAGCCCTGGGATTTCATTCCCACCTGCCCTCTAAAGACCCTTTCATTTGAGCCCCCTGGTTTAGACACAGGCAGGGGTGACATCCCTCAGCAGAGACAACTGCTCTCTGCCACATCTATAGGGGAGGGTGGCTGAGAAGAACGCAGTCCTTAGCTTCCCTCCAAATAGGCTGCCCTCTCTCCAACTTCTCCCAACTCTTGGGTCATTGCACACCAGTGTTAGTGTCACAGCTTCTCTGTCCGCTTGGGATGGCCCATCTTCATGTCCTTTGTCACAACAGGGAGTCAGGAGGAGACCTATACCCACACTATTAGATTACTGCAGGTTCCAGAGCCTAAAATATTGCTAGGGATAAAGTCAAAATCAAAAACTGTCTCATAGAGGTTTTTTTGTTGTTGTTTTTTTTTTTGAGACGGAGTCTCACTCTGTCGCCCAGGCTACAGTGCAGTGGCGCAATCTCGGCTCACTGCAAGCTCCACCTCCCAGGTTCACGCCATTCTCCTGCCTCAGCCTCTCCGAGTAGCTAGGACTACAGGCGCCTGCCACTACGCTCGGCTAATTTTTTTGTATTTTTAGTAGAGACGGGGTTTCACCGTGGTCTCGATCTCCTGACCTCGTGATCCACCCGCCTCGGCCTCCCAAAGTGCTGGGATTACAAGCGTGAGCCACCGCGCCCGGCCTCATAGAGGTGTTTTATTTGGACCTTATAACATTTAAAAATCATAACAGTTTACATAAAAATCTGAATATCTGGCCAGGCATGGTGGCTCATGCCTGTAATCCCAGCACTTTGGGAAGCTGAGGTGGATGGATCACTTGAGGTCAGGAGTTCAAGACCAGCCTGGCTAACATGGTGAAACGCCATCTCTACTAAAAAAACAAAAAAGTAGCCAGGCGTAGTGGCACACACCTGTAATCCCAGCTACACGAGAGGCTGAGGCAGGAGAATCACTTGAACCTGGGAGGCAGAGGTTGCAGTGAGCCGAGATGGGGCCACTGCACTCCAGCCTGGGCTACAGAGTGAGACTCCTTTTCGAAAAAAAAAAAAATCTGAATATCCGACCTCTCTCAAAAAAATCAGAATTTTTGGTAACACTGGGCCTAGGTACCCACGAGAGCACTATAACCTGGAGCTGATGGTGGCCATAGAAGAGGCATCTGCTCTCCACTTTACCATGGACTCCACGCAGCCTGCTGAGCCTAGGTAAGCTCCTGCCTGGCTGCTCTGAAATGTGAAGTTGAAATGTTCCTCCAAAAAGACCTGATCAGAGTAGCCCCTTGCAACAGATGGGAGCTCATGTCCACCCCAGACCATGAAGGGCCTCTGTAAGTGCATGGGAATTTCAGCCAGATCCCTCACACCACACAGATTCCACCCCGACCTTTCTTTCTTTCTTCTGATTTTTATCACCTAACTAATAACAAACAAAAATTAAGGATTGCTTTTAAAAATTACGGTCATGCCTGGGTGCAGTGATTCACACCTATAATCCCAGCACTTTTTGAGGTCAAGGTGGGAGGATCACTTGAGTCCAGGAGTTTTGACACCAGCCTGGGCAACACACTGAGACCCCATCTCTTAAAAAAAAAAAAAAAAAAACCGCGGCCAGGCAAGGTGTGTCATGCCTGTAATCCTAGCACTTTGGGAGGCCTAGGTGGGTGGATCACCTGAGGTCAGGAGTTCAAGACCAGCCTGGCCAACATGGCAAAATCCCATCTCTCCTAAAAATACAAAAATTAGCCGGGCCTGGTGGTGCATGCCTATAATCCCAGCTACTCAGGAGGCTGAGGCAGGAGAATCACTTGAATCTGGGGGGCAGAGATTGCAGTAAGCCAAGATCGTGCCACTTCACTCCAGCCTGGGTGAAAGAGTGAAACTCCATCTCAAAAAAAAAAAAAAAAAATGCTGGGGCACAGCGGCATGCATCTGTAGTCCCAGCTACTAGGGAGGCTGAGGAGGGAAGATTGCTTGAGCCCAGGCTGCAGTGAGCCATGATGGCACCACTGCACTCAATCTAGGTGAGAGTAAAACCCTATCTCAAAAAAGAAAAAGAAAATTACCGTCAAAATACCCTAAATCTGTTTTCATTTGGAATTAACCTTTACCCAAGGATTCATAATTTTGCACAGAGGCAAAGAGGGTATCAATTGTGATGGCAGCATTAGCAGTAATGGAAAAGAATTTATGAGTCATTGTGCCCAGGAAAAGTCTGGAAAGCCACACTCCAAACACTGATAGTGCTTACCTATGAAGAGTGAGGTTTGGGACAAGAGGGGTGTGTTTTTTTGCGTTATATAAGTTTGTACCATGTGACTTCTTTGACAATCAATATGACTTTTATATTTTTCTTTTAAAATTAAGCAAAAATAGGCCGGGTGCGGTGGCTCATGCCTGTAATCTCAGCACTTTGGGAGGTCGAGGCAGATGGATCGCTTGAAGTCAGGAGTTTGAGACCACCCTGGCCAATATAGTGAAACCCTGTCTCTACTGAAAATACAAAAAAAAATTAGCTGGGTGTGGTGTCAGGCACCTGTAATCCCAGCTTCTCAGAAGTCTGAGGCAGGAGAATCAGTTGAACTCAGGAGGTGGAGGTTGCAGTGAGCCGAAATCAAGGCATTGCACTCCAGCCTGGGGGACAGAGTGAGACACCCTCTCAATAATAATAATAATAAAATTAAGCAAAAATAGGCTGGGTGTGGTGGCTCATGCCTGTAATCCCAGCACTTTGGGAGGCTGAGGCAGGTGGATCGCTTGAGCTCAGGAATTTGAGATCAGCCTAGGTAACATAGTGAAATCCTATCTCTACGAAAAATACAAAAATTAGCTGGGCTTGGTGGTACTCACCTGTAGTCCCAGCTACCCAGAAGCTGAAGTGGGAGGATCCCTTGAGCCTGGGAGGTTGAGGTTGGAGTGGGCCATGATCTACCACTATACTCCAGCCTAGGTGACAGAGTGAGACCCTATCTCAAAAAAAAAAAAAAAAAAAGTAGAGAAAGGAAGGGCAATGACAGTCTCAGGAGAATAGCCATGGCAGGAGAAAAAGAAGACTTAGGCGGGGCACGGTGGCTCACACCTGTGATCCCAGCACTTTGGGAGGATGAGGTGGGTGGATCACGAGGTCAGGAGATCGAGACCATCCTGGCTAACACCGTGAAACCCCGCCTCTACTAAAAGTATAAAAAATTAGCTGGGCATGGTGGCGGGCGCCTATAGTCCCAGCTACTTGGGAGGCTGAGGCAGGAGAATGGCGTGAACCTGGGAGGCAGAGCTTGCAGCGAGCTGCGATTGTGCCACTGCACTCCAGCCTGGGTGACAGAGAGAGATAGTCTCAAAAAAAAAAGGGGGAGGGAGGGAAGAGAGTCTCTGAAGAGGAAGATATGGCCAACAATGTTAGCCACTATGGAATGCTCAAGGAAGAACAAGAGTTAAAAGAGGATTTAGTGATTAATGACTTCCCAGAGCAGTGCCTTTCAAATATTTCTGGGTGCAACCCACAGTCAGATATCATTTTTACATTGCAACCTATGGTCAGTTAGATTATTGCTCCCAACTCTTCACACCCTCTGTTGGAATTGTACATCAACATCCTTGCCATGTGACTTTGCAGTATGTCCTACTGGTGCTGATGTTGGGTTTTACTGTGTGACTTGCTTTGGCCAATAAAATGTTAATAGACGTGTGTGTGTGTGTGTGTGTGTGTGTGTGTGTGTAAGAGATGGGGTCTATTTTGCCCAGGTTGGAGTGAGTGTAGTGGCTATTCACAGGCACAATCATTGCACACGACAGCCTCAAACTCATGGGCTTAAAGCGAACTTCCTGCCTCAGCCTCCCAAGTAGCTGGGACTATAGGCACACGCCATGGTGCCAGCTCAGACTTGTGGTTTGAAATGTGCTTTCACAGTTTGGCTTGACCTCTTGCACTCTGCCACTGCATAAGAACATCCTCTGGGTGCCAGCAGACTAGACCTAAGCCAGACCTCCAGCCTGGCACCAAGCACAGCCAAAATCAGTCAACTCTCACCAACCTGCAGATACATGAGTCAGAAAAAAATCTTGTCTGCTAGTAAGATTTGGGATTACTATGCAGTATCACCACCCAACAGTAAACTAACACACTATCCTATATATATATATATGCAGCAAATATAACAAAATTTTGTAAAACAACAATTACACTTAAAGGATACAATGTACTCTGATAGTGCCTATTATGTTTCTTTTTTTCCCTTTTTTTCTTTTTTAATGCTGGTTGCAACCCAGAGTTTGAAAAACACTGCTCTAGAAAAATTTTCCCTTCAACACATCTGAAGGATGTAATGCATGGTATATACCAGTGACTATGGCTCACTTACTATCTGTGTAACCATGGGCAAACTACCTGACTTCCCTTGAGACTCAGTTTCCTAATCTGTGAAATGGAAATAATCTCATCTGGCTAACAGAGTAGTTGCAGAGATTAAATGACATAATGCATATTAAGTGATTAGTGCAGAGCAAGTCTTCAAAAAACATTAGCTTTTTTCTTTTTTTTCTTTTTTTTTTTTTTTTTGAGACAGGGTCTTGCTCTGTCACCCAGCCTGGAGTGCAGTGGTGAGAACCTCCTGGGTTCAAGAGATCCTCCCTCCTCAGCCTCCAGAATAGCTGAGACCATGGGCACACCCCAGTACACCCAGCTAATTTTTTTGTTTGTTTGTTTTGAGACGGAGTCTCGCTCTGTCTCCAGGCTGGAGTACAGTGGCACGATCTCGGTTCATTGTAACTTCCGCCTCCCAGGTTCAAGCGATTCTCCTGCCTCAGCCTCCTGAGTAGCTGGGACTACAGGTGCGTGCCTCCATGCCCAGCTAAATTTTGTATTTTCTTTTCAGTAGAGACCATGTTGACCAGGATGGTCTTTTTTTTTTTTTTTTTTTTGAGACAGAGCCTCGCTCTGTCATCCAGGCTGGAGTGCAGTGGCGCTATCTCAGCTCACTGCAAGCTCTGCCCCCCGGGTTCACGCCATTCTCCTGCCTCAGCCTCCCAAGTAGCTGGCACTACAGGCGCCCACCACCACGCCCAGCTATTTTTTTGTATTTTTAGTAGAGACGGGGTTTCACCGTGTTAGCCAGGATGGTCTCTATCTCTTGACCTGGTGATCCACCCACCTCGGCCTCCCAAAGTGCTGGGATTACAGGTGTGAGTCATTGTGCCCGGCCCTACACCCAGCTAAGTTTTAATTTTTTTTGTAGAGGTGGAGTCTAGCCACATTGCCCAGGCATTTCTGTCACCTCAGCCTTTTAAAGTGCTGAGATTATAGGCGTGAGCCACTGTGCCTGTGGCCTGTTATTATTATTATTTTTTGAGACAGTCTTGCTCTGTCACCCAGGCTGGAGTGTAGTGGTGCAATCTTGGCTCACTGCAACCTCCGCCTCCCGGGTTCAACCAATTCTCCCGCCTCAGACTCCCAAGCAACTAGGACTACAGGTGTGCACCACCATGCCCAGCTAACTTTTGTATTTTTAGTAGAGACAGGGTTTCACCATATTGGCCAGGCTGGTCTCGAACTCCTGACCTCGTGATCCACCCACCTCGAGTCCCAAAGTGCTGGGATTACAGGAGTGAACCACCGTGCCCAGCCGGCCTGTTTTTTTTATTTTTTTGAGACAGGGTCTCACTTGATCGCCCAGGCTGGAGTGCAGTGTTGTGATCATAGCTCACTGCCATCTCAAACTTCTGGGCTCATGTGATCTTCCTGCCTCAGCCTCCTCAGTAGTTAGGACTACAAGTGCATGTCACCACACCTGGCTAATTTTTAAATTTTTTGTAGAGACAGGGTCTCACTATGTTGGCCAGGCTGGTCTCAAACTCCTGGGCCCAAGTGATCTTCCTGCCTCAGTCTCCCAAAGTATTAGGATTACAGGTGTGAACCACCATGTCTGGCCTGCTGTTATTTTTATTATTCAGAAGTTTGGTGAGGAGTAAAGGAACTAGAGCAGTTTTGGAGTTCAGGACTCATTTCTTTTGGATGGTGAACCAGGCTGAAGTTACTGGAATGAGGCAGAGGACAGGTGAGGACACAAGATCCAGGCATTAAGCACCGTCTCTCTGCTTGGTTCTACCTACTTCACTTCCCTCCTAGGGTCTTGAAAGGACTCAGAGACCTGAGTCTGTCACTAACTCCTTCTCCAATCCTACTCTAACTTGCTCCCCTTCACACTTCTACCCTCCCCATCTGAGCACAAGGATTAGGCCCGTCTAGGTGACAGTCAGAGGGCAGCATAGGGTTGCACAGACAACAGGTGATCTTGCCTCCTTCATGCCTGCATGCTCACCTGCCCTGCAAACTGGATAGAACCAATATCCACCGGTTCATCTTGTCCAAGCCCCACCAGACTCCATGAAGGGATACAGCCCTTTATTTTTTCTCTTTTTTTGAGACAGTCTTGCTGTCGCCCAGGCTGGAGTGCAGTGGTGTGATCTCGGTTCACTGCAACCTACGCCTCCTGGGTTCAAGCGATTCTCCTGCCTCAGCCTCCCAAGTAGCTGGGATTACAGGCACCTGCCACCATGCCCAGCTAATTTTTATATTTTCAGTAGAGACAGGGGTTTTGCCTTTTTGGCCAGGCTGGTCTCGAACTCCTGACCTCAGGTGATCCACTGGCCTCAGCCTCCCAAAGTGCTGGCATTACAGGCATGAGCCACTGCACCCAGCCTGCACACGGCCCTTTCTGATCAGTGGGGTAAGAAGGAACATCTTACACGAGCAAGAGCAGGGAATGAATCTCAGAAACAGGTTGTAAAAAAGGCTTATTTATTGAGAGCAGCGAGTGTAAAAACAAAAACAAACAAACAAACAAAAAAAAACGAACAAAAAACAACAACAATAAAAGTGTGGGGTAAGGATGGCCCACCCTCCTCATCTCCTCCAGGGGCCACCCCTACCTCTCATGCCCACCCACCCCACGCTGCAATTACATATAAAAGCCGCCCGTGGTGCATACAAAAAGGGCGGGTTATATAGTGTCAAAAGCTCCTGAAAACTCCTTCATCTGCCAGGCACTTAGGATGAGGAAAGGAGAGAAGGATGGGGAAGACATGGGTCTGGGTCGGTGTGCACAAGCCCAGAGTGGGGAGGACTCACTTGCTGTGTCCTCTATAATCTTGGTCTAGACCCCCAAGTGGGACCAGTGGGCCAAGAGACTCATTAACCCTGTGTGCCCAGAACTTGAGAATACTAAGGAACTCCCCACAAACCCAGCTCATCCCAAGCCTAGCCCTCCCCAGGCAAAGTTGGCAGATGAGTGGCAGAGTTGGACCCGGTCAAGGGGAGAAGTTGAAGGCCAGAAATTGGGGTTACCTGTGGCACCCACACTGTCCCTGATAGAGGAAGAGGTGGCAGGGAAAACTGCCCAGCTCAAAACCCTAGTCGCCCAGTTTGGGTCCAAGTCAGCCTCCCAAGGGTGAGGGTGAGGAAGAGGAGGAAAGGCCAGGCCCTGCTCAGACCTCAGCAATGCCTGCTGCATTAGGGCAGGGGCCTCAGGGCCCAGGAGGACAGGGATCTTGCCCATCATGCTGTGAGCTCCCCTCTAGAGATGTCCTCCCCTGCCCAGGCCATCCTGAGCGGGCTCCCTCCTCACGGCTTGCTGTCCACGGGGCTGTCTCCCAGGGCGCTGGCAATCTCGCTGAAGGAGGGCCGGTCCTTGGGGCTGGGGGCCCAGCAGTGCTGCATCAGCCGATAGAGCTTGGAAGGGCAGCCCTCTGGCTGAGGAAGTCTAGCCTTCCCAGCCTGCAAATCTGTAGGGAAGACAGCAGGTGCAGTGTTGGCCAAAACATTCAACAACTTGTTCAACACTTTGTGGAGCTTGCAGTTTATACAAGCAGCCACCCAAGGATGCCTCTGGGGCAATGCTGGCCAGCGGCAGGTGGGTCCCCGCAACGGAAAAAGATGACTCCCCTGGCCCCACTCACTCTGGCTGGTAGGACGGGGTCCATGCATAGGAGCTGAAGTGGGCCGGCAGACAGGCGTCAGAGCGGCTGTAGTGGGCACTGGGGGCAAAGGCTATTTACCAACCAATATAAAAATATTGCAGTATTTTCGGCCAGGCGTGGTGGCTCATGCCTGTAATCCCAGCACTTTGGGAGGCCAAGGCGGGTGGATCACGAGGTCAGGAGTTTGAGACCAGCCTTACCAACATGGTGAAGCCCCCCCGACCCCGTCTCTACTAAAAATACAAAAATTAGCCGGGGCATGGAAGCGCGTGCCTGTAATCCCAGTTACTAGGGAGTCTGGGGCAGGAGAATCGCTTGAACCCGGGAGGCAGAAGTTGCAGTGAGCGGAGATCGCGCCACTGCACTCCAGCCTGGGCAACAGGGCAACACTCTGTCTCAAAAGAAAAAAAGAGTATTGCAGTATTTTAACAACCAGAATGGTGGTATCTGTGTGCCTGCTCAGTAGCAGCCCTCGGAGGGGAGGTAGGCTGAACCGGCCCTGGGGCCCTGAGCAGGCCCCCTCTGGGGCCTATCTGGAATCATCTCCTAGCAGCAAGGCTGCCTACCTGCCAGTACTTCATCATCTGCCTGCCCACCGTGGGGCATCTCTCCATGTGTAAACACTTCCCACATCAGCACACCGAAGGCCCAGACATCAGACTTGGTAGAGAAGTCACCCTCCAGGATGGCCTCAGGGGACATCCAGCGCAGCGGCACCCAGGCCTGGCGGAAGTGGTAGTACTCACTGCAGAAGAGAAGCAACCCAGGGGTGAGGTGGGGTGGGAGCGTGGCCTGGCGCCGCACCCTCATCCCCGCATCTGGAACACATCCCCAAGCCGGGGCCCAGCCTTTCTACATACAGACATCAAGAAATTGGTCACACGCGTGCTGAGCACGGGAGTACGCTAGACAAAATCTGGAGGTAACCACACGGGGGGGTTTGATGGTTAAAAAATTTCCATTAAGAATCAAACTTTGCCTAAATGTTAACAGAAAAGTTAATAGTCATACATACTTTCTATATTGGTTGTAAAAATGTAAAAATTAAGAACTGTTAAATGGAAAGAGCTTTATTAGTGATAAACCAATCCTCACTACAGCTACAGTCAGACAAATGGGGGTGACCTGGAACCAGGGGGACTCAAGGGGATGTTCCTGGCAGCACTGCGGAGCCCACGTAGGCTGTCTAGAGCAAGCTCTGGCATGGGTGCTGAGGCATAAGTCTCAGACTTCAAAATAATAATGACTGAATTCAGGAAGTTACAGAGAGAGCCATATAAATAGATTATAAATAAATCCTTATCAAATTTGCCTATTTTTTAAAAAAGGTTTATTTATTTATTTATTTATTTAATCACTAGAGACATTTTACAACCACCAAGAGTGTGCACTGGGTGGGAAGCCTGCTACACCCTTGGAAAAAGAATGAGAAAGCTCTTCCCTATCCCAGGCCCTCCAGCTTTGGACTAAGCAGGCACTAAACCCTTTCCCACACCCCCTAGACTATCTGTCCTCTGCCCCTCACCCTCTGGGAAAAAATGGGGAGCCCCCACCCCATGCATGCCCTTCTACCTGTTGTACACATCCTTGCTGAGGCCCAGGGCAGACACCTTCACTTGTCTCTGGGCACTGACCAGGCAGTTACGTGCAGCCAAGTCCTTATGCACAAAGCGGTTGTTGGACAGGTGCTCCATGCCCAGGGCTACCTGGGTGCACAGGGCCACCTGGAGAGATAAAGGGGCCTGTTAGAGCAGCCCAGGACTAGGCGTCTAGGTGACCACCCTCAACACAACCTTTGGTAGGGTTTCAACGCTATTGGTGTGCTGCGTAGGAAGCCCAGAAGCACAACAGCCTCAGCTTCCTTCTCTGTAAAATGGGGATAATAACAGTACCTGCCTTCCTGGGTTGTTAGAAGACTGAATTAAGCACACTAAAGTGCCTGACACCATG
Source organism: Hylobates moloch (assembly GCF_009828535.3). Classification (NCBI taxonomy): domain Eukaryota; kingdom Metazoa; phylum Chordata; class Mammalia; order Primates; family Hylobatidae; genus Hylobates; species Hylobates moloch. The sequence goes on along the minus strand of NW_026652295.1, from coordinate 41,518,570 downwards.
CTGACACACAGCAAGTGCCAGATTAAGTGAGTGGCACATGGGCCTAAGGGCACATACATAGTAACCACTTGTCCAGTGAAAAATAAGTGGGCAGAAATCATAGCTGATATTTTTTATTTTCAAGTGACAGGGTCTCGCTCTGTCACCCAGGCTAGAGTGCAGTGACACGATCACAGCTCACTGCAGCCTCTAAACTCCTGGGCTCAAGCAATCCTCCCACCTCAGCCTTCCAAGTAGCTAGGACTATAGCTGTGCATCACCATGCCCAGCTTACTTTTTTTTTTTTTTTTTGAGACGGAGTCTCGCTCTGTTGCCCAGGCTGGAGTGCAGTGGCGCGATCTCGGCTCACTCCAAGCTCCGCCTCCCGGGTTCACGCCATTCTCCTGCCTCAGCCTCCCGAGTAGCTGGGACTACAGGTGCCTGCCACTAGGCCCAGCTAATTTTTTTGTATTTTTAGTAGAGACGAGGTTTCACCATGTTAGCCAGGATGGTCTTGATCTCCTGACCTTGTGATCCACCCGCCTCGGCCTTCCAAAGTGCTGGGATTACAGGCGTGAGCCACTGCACCCGGCCCCCAGCTTACTTTTTAATTTAAAAAAAAAAATTCTTTACCAAGGCAGGCGGATCACCTGAGATTGGGAGTTCGAGACCAGCCTGACCAACACGGATAAACCCAGCTCTACTAAAAATACAAAAATTAGCTGGGCGTGGTGGCACATGCCTATAATCCCAGCTACTGGGGAGTCTGAGGCAGGAGAATCGCTTGAACCCAGGAGGCAGAGGTTGTGGTGAGCCGAGATTGCGCCATTGCATTCCAGCCTGGGCAATAAGAGCAAAACTCCATCTCAAAAATATATATATATGTATTTCTTTGATAGAGACGGTGTCTAGCTACGTTGCCCAGGAAGGTCTCAAATATCTAACCTCAAGCGATCCTCCTGCCTTAGCTTCCCAAAGCACTGGGATTTCAGGTGAGTGGCACCATGCCTGATCTTAGATGATATCTTTATGGGTTGTTTCTTTTTCATTTTACTTCAAAAATCTATCTTTTCTACTAGTTGTGTTAAAAATATGTGTGTGTAGGCCGGGCATGGTGGCTCATGCCTGTAATCCCAGCACTTTGTGAGGCTGAGGCAGGAGGACTGCTTAAGCGCAGGAGTTTGTGACCAGTCTGGGCAACATAGTGAGACCCTGTCTATTAAAAAAAAAAAAAAAATATATATATATATATATATATATAGCGTGTGTGTCTGTGTGTGCACACACACATGTGTATGCATTAAGGCATATAGACCCATATGACTGGCTGCCTCCAAGGAAGGGAACTAGAGGCTAGAAGGTACAAAGGTAAGAAAACTTCTGGCTTACATTTTTTTAACTGTGAAAAAAAAAACACAATCCAACAATGCTAGCACTCAAGGGTTCCTTCCCAACCATATGTTCTCCCTCCCTTCAAGTAGTAACCACTACCCTGACTTTTGTGATAATTTCTTTCTTGTTCTTTGTAGTTTACCACTTACAACATTGTTCCTAGATAATATGATTCCATTTTGCCTGTTTTAGAGCCAGATTAAAACTGGAAGCACACAAAATGTATACTCTTCTGTGCCTGGAATTTTTTTTTCACTTAACATTGTAAGATTCTTTTGTTTGTTTGTTTGTTTTGAGACCGAGTCTCGCTCTTTTCACCCACGCTGGAGGGCAGTGGTGCGATCTCAGCTCACTGCAACCTCCGCCCCGCTGGGTTCAAGTGATTTTCCTGCCTCAGCCTCCCAAGTAGCTGGGATGACAGGCGCGCACTACCATGCCTAGCTAATTTTTGTATTTTCAGTAGAGACGGGGTTTCACCATGTTGGCCAGGATGGTCTCGATCTCTTGACCTCATGATCCACCCTCCTCAGCCTCCCAAGTGCTGGGATTACAGGCATGAGCCACCGTGCCCGGCCTTTATTTTTTGAGATAGGGTCTCACTCTGTCACCCAGGCTGGAGTGCAGTGATGGTGATCACGGTTCACTGCAGCCTCGCCCTCCTGGACTCAAGTGATCCTTCCAACTCAGCCTCCTGTGTAGCTGGGACAAAAACGTGTACCATCAATCCCAGCCATTTTTATTTTTGTTTTTTTTGTCGAGACGGAGGTCTCCTTATGTTGCTCAGGCTGGTCTCAAACTCCTGGGATCAAGCGATCCTTCCACCTCTGCCTCCCAAAGTGCTGGGATCACAGGTGTGAGCCACTGGGCCAGCCAGATTAATTTTTTTAAATCACTGGACATGGTCTGTTTTTCATTATAAATATTTCATATTCTAATTCTTTTTTTTTTTTTTTTTGAGACAGGGTCTTGCTCTGTCACCCAAGCTGGAGTACAGTGGCATGACCTCAGCTCACTGCAACCTCCGCCTCCCAAGTTCCAATGACTCTCATGCCTCAGCCTCCTGAGTAGCTGGGATTACAGGTGCCCACCAAGACACCCAGCTAATTTTTGTATTTTTAGTAGAGATGGGGTTTCACCACATTGGTCAGGCTGGTCTTGAACTCCTGACCTCAAGTGATCAGCCTGCCTCAGCCTCCCAAAGTGCTGGGATTACAGGCGTGAGCCACCACGCCCAGCCTCATACTTTAGTTCTAATGCCAATGGGTTGTTTCCAGTTTGGGGCTATTAAGAACAGTGTTATTATGAACACTTTTATAAGTGTACACATGTATAAGTTTCTCTAAGATACCTAAGAGGAAGTCTATAATATGAATATCTAGCTATACAAAATAATGCCCAACTCTTTTCCAAAGTGAGAGGGTTGGGGAGATTTTTCATTCATTAATACTCTTTTTTGAATTTTGAGCCAATGTGAATATATTATATTATACACTATATATGAAACGTTAACTAAATTACATTAATTTTTTTTTTTTTTTTTTTTTTAACGGAATCTTGCTCTGTTGCCAGGCTGGAGTGCAGTGGCGTGATCTTGGCTCACTGCAACCTCCACCTCCCGGTTCAAGCGATTCTCCTGCCTCAACCTTCTGAGTAGCTGGGATTACAGGCACATACCACCACGCCCAGCTAACTTTTGTATTTTTTCTAGTAGAAACGAAGTTTCACCATGTTGGCCAGGCTGGTCTCGAACTCCTAACCTCGTGATCCATCTGCCTCGGCTCCCAAAGCACTGGGATTACAGGCATGAGCCACCACGCCCGGCCACATTAACATTTTAAAAGTATGTATTAATGCACTGAACAAATATAAATTGAAGCCAGATGCCTGTAGTCCCAGCTACTCAAGAGGGTGGGGTGGGAGAATTGCTTGAGCCCAGGAGTTCAAAGCCAGCCTGGGCAACATTGTGAAATCCTATCTCTTTTAAAAAAAAAAAAAATTGAGTATCTACCACGTGCCATATACAGTGGATGCTGGTGGAATATAATAGGGCTGGCCAAAGCAGGGCTCCTGATGGGGGAGCTGCAGCCAGGTCACTTGGTGCAAATAAGAAACCACCCATTCACAGAGAAGGGGAAGGGCCATTTGGTGAGCACCTGCTGTGTGCCACACCCCAAACAAGGCTGGCTGCCTCTCTCCACACGTGCACTGTGAGGCAGGGCCCAACCTCGGCTTCATCGAGGGGCCCAAGGCGAGGCTAGTGCCAAAGCCTGGTTCTTCCCTGCCACTGCAGCCGTCTCTCTGGATCACATCACTGCTGATGGACTGTCTGCCCACCAGTGGGCACAGAGGTTGGGCTGCTGGCTACTGAGCTGGCCCTTCAGCATCCCTGGCTAGCTCAGAGCAGCTTCCCCGCCTGGCTCCCAGAGGTCACAAGAAGGCCAGCAGAGGTGCCAAGCCCGAGTGCTAGGAGAGGGGACACTCCAAAGACATCTCTTCTCAGTTTTCTTGGTCACGGGCCAGTGACATCCCTGTGAGCCCCACTACCTCTACTGGTGGTTTGCTAACTATGGTCACAATCTGTATGTCATGAAACCAATTTAGGGAATCTTAGCCAGCACTAAAGAAAAAAAAAAAGGGAACAGAAAATAGAGTACATCACACTTAGTAAGAGCATCATTCATGAAATGTTTTCATTTAAAAAATATATACATATGTGTGTATTGGGTTGTGATGCAAAATGTACTTTTTGCCCACTCAGAAAGTTTTTAAAAACAATGGTCTAAATCTGTGCTGTCCTATACAGTAGTCTCACTATCCCTATTTGGCTATTTAAATTTAATTAAAACTTTTTTTTTTTTTTGAGACAGGGTGCCTGTTGCCCAGGCTGGAGTGCAGTGGTGCAATCAACAGTTCACTGTATCTTCAACCTCCTAGGCTCAAGTGATCCTCCCACCTCAGCCTCCCCAGTAGTTGGGACTATTGGCATATACCACCATGTCTGGCTAATTTTATTTATTTATTTATTTAGAGACTGAGTCTCGCTCTGTCGCCCAGGCTGGAGTGCAGTGGCGCTATCTCGGCTCACTGCAACCTCTGCCTCCCGGGTTCCAGTGATCCTCCTGTATCAGCCTTCAATGTAGCTGGAATTACAGGTGCCCGACACCATGCACAGCTAATTTTTTTATTTTTAGTAGAAATGGGGTTTCACCATTTTGGCCAGGCTGGTCTTGTACTGCCGTTAAGTGATCCACCTGCCTCGGCCTCCCAAAGTGCTGGATTACACGCGTGAGCCACCACGCCCGGCCTATTTTTATTTTTTAGAGACAGAGTCTCACTTTGTTGCCCAGGCTGGTCTCAAACTCCTGGCCCAAGCAATCTTTCCACCTTGGCCTCCCAAAGTGCTGGGATTACAGGTATGAGGCACTGCACCTGGCTTTAAGTTAATTAAAACTGAGTAACATTTAAAATTCAATTCTGGTTAGCGCAGTAGCGCATGCTGGCCTGTAATTCCAGCGGTTTAAGAAGCTGATGTGGGAGGATTGCTTGAGCCTAGGAGTTTGAGACCAGCCCGGGCAACATAGTGACACCCCATCTCTACAGAACACTTAAAAATTAGCCAGGTGTGGTGATGGGTGCCTGTAGTCTCAGGTACTTGGGAGGCTGAAGTGAGAGGATCACTTGAGCTCCAGAGGTCGAGGCTGCAGTGAGCCATGATTGCACCACTGCATTCCAGCCTGGGTGACAGAATGAGACTCTGTCTCAAAAAATAAAATACAGGCCAGGTGTGGTGGCTCACGCCTGTAATCCCAGCACTGTGGGAGGCCAAGGCAGGCAGATCACGAGGTCAGGAGATCGAGACCATCCTGCCTAACACACAGTGAAACCCTCTCTCTACTAAAAATACAAAAAAATTAGCCAGGCGTGGTGGCAGGCGCCTGTAGTCACAGCTACTCGGGAGGCTGAGGCAGGAGAATGACGTGAACCCAGCAGGCAGAGCTTGCAGTGAGCCAAAATCATGCCACTGCACTCCAGCCTGGGTGACAGAGCAAGACTCCACCTCAAAATAAATAAATAAATAAATACATACATACATACATACATACATACATACATACATACATACATTAAATAAAATTCAGGCCGGGCGTGGTGACTCACACCTGTAATCCCAGCACTTTGGGAGGCTGAGGTAGGTGGATTACTTGAGGTCAGGAGTTGGAGACCAGCCTGGCCAATGTGGTGAAACCCCATCTCTACTAAAAATACAAAAATTAGCCAGGTGTGGTGGCACGCACCTGTAATCCCAGCTACTCAGGGGGCCGAGGCAGGAGAATCATTTGAACCTGGGAGGCGGAGGCTGCAGTGAGCCAAAGTCCTGCCACTGCACACCAGCCTGCTCGACAGGGTAAGACTCTGTCTCTAAAAAATACATAAAATAACATAACATAAATAAAATAAAATAATTAAAATAAAATTCAGTTCTTCTGTTGCTCTAACCAAATTCCAAGTGTACAGTTGCTATATGAAGCTAGTGACAACTGTATTGACCAGCACAGATATGGAACATTCTCATCATTATCCTGATCAGTGCTGCCTCAGGCTCTAACAGGCACTGCATTAATGCAGAGGTGCTAAATGAATGATGTAATTAGAGTTGGGAAAAACCTCACCCAGACGGAGTCTCACTCTGTCGCCCAGGCGGGAGTGCAGTGGCACAGTCTCGGCTCACTGCAACCTCCGCCTCCCAAGTTCAAGCAATTCTTGTGCCTCAGCTTCCCAAGTAGCAGGACTACAGGCATGCGCCACCACACCTGGCGAATTTTTGTATTTTTAGTAGAGACAGGGTTTCACCACATTGGCCAGGCTGGTCTCAAACTGACCTTAAATGATCTGCCTGCCTCGGCCTCCCAAAGTGCTGGGATTACAGGCGTGAGCCACTGTGCCTGGCTGCTTTTGGTACATTTCTTTATCAACAATGAAGACATAAAATCTCAGGATAGCTTTCAACTAAACGTGTAACCAGTGAGGAAGGTTAAAGAAGAGGGTGGGTGGGCTGGGCGCAGTGGCTCATGTCTTTGAGCGGTGGCTCACTTTGGGAGGCTGAGGCAGTGGATCACAAGGTCAGGAGATCGAGACCATCCTGGCTAACATGATGAAACCCCGTCTCTACTAAAAAAAAATACAAAAAATTAGCCAGGCGTGGTGGTGGGCGCCTGTAGTCCCAGCTACTCAGGAGGCTCAGGCAGGAGAATGGCGTGAACCCGGGAGGCGGAGCTTGCAGTGAGCCGAGATCGTGCCACTGCACTCCAGCCTGGGCGACACAGCGAGACTCTGCCTCAAATAAAAATAAAAAAATGGGGGGGGCGGCTGGGCATAGTGGCTCACGCCTGTAATCCCAGCACTTTGGGAGGCCGAGGCGGGCGGATCACGAGGTCAAGAGATTGTGTCCATCCTGGCCAACAGGGTCAAACCCTGTCTCCACTAAAAATACAAAAAAATTAGCCTGGCATGGTGGCGGGCGCCTGTAGTCCCAGCTACTCTACTCGGGAGGCTGAGGCAGGAGAATGGTGTGAATCCAGGAGGCGGAGCTTGCAGTGAGCCAAGATCGCACCACTGCACTCCAGCCTAGCGACAGAGCGAGACTCCGAGACTCCGTCTCCAAAAAACAAACAAACACACAAACAAACAAAACAGGGCTGGGTGCGGTGGCTCACACCTGTAATTCCAGCACTTTGGGAGGCTGAGGCGGGCGGATCATGAGGACAGGAGATTGAGACCATCTTAGCTAACATGGTGAAACCCCACCTCTACTAAAAATACAAAAAAATTAGCCGGGCGTGGTAGTGGGCGCCTGTGGTCACAGCTACTCGGGAGGCTGAGGCAGGAGAATGGTGTGAACCCGGGAGGTGGAGCTTGCAGTGAGCAGAGATCACTGCCACTGCATTCCAGCCTGGGCGACAGAGCGAGACTCGGTCTCAAAAAAAAAAAATTGGGCGGGTGGATGGCATGCCAGGATTACTGGGCCTCTCTTCTCTGGGTACAGGGAAGTACACTGGGGTCTCCATGAAAAAGCAGAGTCTGGCTGGGCACAGTGGCTCACACCTATAAACCCAGCACTCTGGGAGACCAAGGTGGGTGGATCACAAGGTCAGGAGTTCAAGACCAGCCTGGCCAATATGGTGAAACCCCATCCCTACTAAAAATACAAAAATTAGTCAAGCGTGGTGACAGGCTCCTGCAGTCCCAGCTACTCGGGAGGCTGAGGCAGGAGAATCGCTTGAACTCGGGAGGCAGAGGCTGCAATGAGCCGAGATCGTACCACTGCAACCCAGCCTGCATGACAGAGCGAGACTCCGTCTCCAAAAAAAAAAAAAAACTGAGTCTACATCCCTAAAATAACCCCTGGAGCACGGTCCTCAGAATGCCCCACACGCACTGGTGGTAAAGATGCCAGGCCGCTCCAGTGGCCATCATAAACAGAGCCAACTCCACTTCAGGCTTCAAAATCCCAGGGCATTGTCCAACCTTGCTTGATTCTCTGTAAGTGGCAGGCAAAGGTTTTGGTAACGTGCCCTCATCAGACTTGTGAGTCCCCTGGGCCTGCTCTCTCTGATCTGGCTCACAAGCTAAACAATCTGCTGCTAGTCAAGGTAAACAGAAGAAGGTAGACTTGGCATGGTAACTGACTTGCTATCTTTCCAGAGAGGTGGTGCTTCCGGAAATACTGGCTAAGCAAGGGCAGTAAAAGAGAATTGTTAGACTCAAGACAATTCGGTGTTTCCTTGATGCTGGGCAAGATGCCATCAGATGGCCACTGAATTAATTCTCAAATACTGTTATAAAAGATCCGTTCTTTGGTAAAGATCAGACTCACCCCTTCCTTTCCAATTTTAACACCCCAGGGGTTTGCCCATGTTCTGGCTAACACACTGTGATGCTACTGAGATCTCACAAGAGGCCTTCTGTTTCCTGCCACAGCATCTGACTGCATAAAGCGTGGTCCACCAGGTGTGCTAAGCTGATCCTGCTTCTCATCACGTCATTAGTTCACAAGTGATCCATGGAGCAATCACAGATTACAGCTCTCTGATATCATCTTATCAGCTACTCTAAAAGGCATTACCTACCATTATGCCAACACCCAAGACCCATGTCTTTGATTTCTGTCACTAGCTCACTGCTCTCTTAAAATCCTCCTGAGGCTCCCCTCAGCCCACTAACACCCAATATGGCACTTTGGTGCCAACTCTAGCTGGCCTACCACTAGGGCAAGGAACACCCTGCCTACCACTCCACCTCCCTAGAATACTTAAGTTCAAGACCAGCCTGGACAACATGGCGAGACCCCCATTTCTACAAAAAATAAAAATAAATAAAAAGAGGACAGGAGGCCGGGCGCGGTGGCTCACGCCTGTAATCCCAGCACTTTGGGAGGCCGAGGCAGGCGGATCACGAGGTCAGGAGATCGAGACCATCCTGGCTAACACGGTGAAACCCCGTCTCTACTAAGAATACAAAAAATTAGCCAGGCGAGGTGGTGGACGCCTGTAGTCCCAGCTACGCGGGAGGCTGAGGCAGGAGAATGGCGTAAACCCCAGGGGTCGGAGCCTGCAGTGAACTGAGATCGCGCCACTGCACTCCAGCCTGGGTGAAAGAGTGAGACTCCTTCTGAAAAAAAAAAAAAAAAAAAAAAAAAAAGAGGACAGAATAGAAAACATCAAGTGCATCAAACACAACATTGTGAAAGTTTAATTTTAGTTATATGAGCCTGCACACCAGATCATGAGTAAAATGCATTTCTTTTTTGTTGTTGCTAAGTGATGCAGGTCTTGCTATGTCACTCAGGCTGGCCTCAAACTCCTGGTTCCAAGGGATCCTCCGGCCTCAGCCTTCCAAGCAGCTGGGATTACAGGCACATACTACTGCACCAGCTGAAAATGCATTTCCTAAAAGGGATTATAATCAAAAAGCATTTCAAAGCTACTAGTCTCCACCAGGGCTCCTTGAACTTTAATGAGCTTAGGAATCAGCTGGAGAGCTTGTTTGAAAAATTCAGGTCTTCAGACCTCACTCTCAAATACTCTAATTCCCTCATTCTGAGCCATGGTCCAGAAATCTTTTTTTTTTTTTTTTTGAGACAGGGTTTGACTCCTGTTGCCCAGGCTGGAGTGCAACGGCAAGATCTCAGCTCACTGCAACCTCTACCTCCCAGGCTCAAACGATTCTCCTGCCTCAGCCTCCCCAGTAGCTGGAATTACATGCACGCGACACCATGCCCAGGTACTTTTTGTATTTTTAGTAGAGACGGGGTTTCCCCACGTTGGCCAGGCTGGTCTCGAACTCCTGGCCTCAAGTGATCTTCCCGCCTCAGCCTCCCGAAGTGCTGGGATTACAGGTATGAGCCACTGTGCCTGGCCTGCATTTCCCGACACAAACGACGCTCTTCCGAGACAAAGTCTTGCTCTTGTCTCCCAGGCTGGAGTGCAATGGCACGATCTTGGCTCACTGCAACCTCCGCCTCCTGAGTTCAAGTCATTCTCCTGCCTCAGCCTCCCAAGTAGCTTGGATTACAGGCACCTGCCACCACACCTGGCTAATTTTTGTATTTTCAGTAGAGACGGGGTTTCACCACGTTGGCCAGGCTGGTCTCATACTCCTGACCTCATGATCCGCCCGCCTCGGCCTCCCAAAGTGCTGGGATTACAGGCGTGAGCCACCGCGCCCTGCTTGTTTTTTTTAAAACATCCTCTCTATGTAACGCAGAGTATTGTCCTTGGAGAGTGTAGAACCCAACTTATTAAAGCTCCGCCATCATATTTAAGACACGATGGCAAAAAAGTGTGAAAAAGATGTTTAGCAAAGATGGTGATGATGTGCAGTCAAACAGAGTCCCTTAGGTCACATGAGAAAGGTAACTGACTTCCTGTCAGCCTATGTCTCATCCCAGCCAGAGAATCCCACCTTGACTCCCCTGACTCTTGAAGCCATCCCCTCCTGCCATTCAACTACTTCCTGTCCTTGTGAACTAAACTCAAATGGTTTTCTCTACTAGGAAAACTTTGTTAACCACAACCATCTGTCCACCTACAGGACATGGGTGTCTTCAACATCTCTTAATGCCTCCCACTTGCTTTCTGTTTTACCTCAAGTCTGTAAGGCACAGGTCATACTCATGTACCTAATCTCCTCACTAGATCATAAGTGCCCCAAGCGCAAGTGCCTGTCCTTTTTTCCCCCCCCTCTTTGAGACAGGATCGTGCTCTGTTGCCCAAGCTGGAGTGCAATGGTGTAATCATGGCTCACTGCAGCCTCGACCTCCTGGGCTCCAATGATTCTTCCTCCTCAGCCTCGCAAGTAGCTGGGACTACAGGCACGCCCCCATGCCCGGTTAACTTTTTATTTTTTGTAGAGACAAGGTCTTACTGTGTTGCCCAGGCTGGTCTCAAACTCCTGAGCTGAAGCAATCCTCCTGCCTTAGCCTCTCACCGCACCTACTGATGCCTGTCTGTTTTAATTTTGCATTCCCAAGGGCCCTTGGGGCCACACCTGGCTCAGTGAGGATTCACTGGCTCTGTGAGTGTCCTAATTTGTGAGCTCTTTAGTCCTGAAATCTCACTTAGCTGGTGTAGCAAGTCCCATCCTGTGGCTTCTCCTCTACAGCCACTATACACAGTTCCTACAGCTTCATGGGGATGGAGGTAGGGGTGTGGTGTCAGGGGGCCAGGTCACTTGTCCTGTCTGGGTCTTAGTAAATTCACATGTAATAAGAGGGGGCCAGCCTGAAGGGCACAGAGCTGCTTCCCCAGAGAGACTGGGGGCAGCCAGGGTCCCACTCACCTGACTCATCTGCCAGCCATGCCTTTCTGCTCTGCCTCTAGAGTCTGTGACCTGGGACAGCCTAGCAGGCAGGGAATGGTCCCCTGGGAGAAAGGGCAGAGCCTTCTGCCTACCCTGCCCTGAGCTCTGATTTGGTTTATGAGGTCACTTCACTGCCAGCTTGGAAGCAAACTCCCCAGTCACATGGAAGGAAGTAGATCCATTTCAGAGGGGAGAGGAGGCGGCTGTGGGCAAGAAGAACCTGAGGGAAGGAAGAAGGGGCTGGGCCACAGCAAGCCCCAGGCACTGGAAAGGTATGGACTGAGGCGGCAGCGGGTAGCAGGCAAGCTTTCCCTTCCTCACTGTTTCAACCGAGGTCTGCTCTACCACAGGGGCCCCAGCCAGGGCTCTGTGCCCAGAACAACCTCTGTGCAGAAGGCAGGAGGAAAACTGGAATGAAAGGCTGGGCAGCTACAGCCCAAGGGAGAGGGCAAGATGCAAACCACAGAAGGGGAAACCCAGGAAGCCCATTCACAGAAGAGTCTTCTCCACTCAGAGCTGAAGAAACACGCTCAGACCCACACCTAGCCCAGCAGGCCCCTGCACTAGGACTGCTTGCTGCTTCTCCAGCTCAGAGCTCACTGCAGGTGGGCAGGTGGGCAGGTGTCCTGCTCCAATGCAAGCTCCTGCCCAGAGGCAAGGTCCGAGGGTAGCTCTTCTCCGTGAAGCCAGCATGGCAATGCAAAGCCACTTCCAGGCTACATGACCTGGGACAGGTCATACAACCTTCTAAGCTTCAATGTCTTCATCCACAAAATGGGGATAGCAGCATATATTTCAGAGGACTACTGCGATAATTACGGTAACACATGTGAAGTTCTTACCATAGGGCCTGGCCCATAGACAGCCCTCAATAAATGGTGCCTCTGTTGCTCCTGGCCCACCCCGGGCACCCTCTCCCTCCCTCCTTCACTCCCTGTCCTCACCTTCTGCTTGGTGCTGAGGGGCTGTGACTTCAATTTTTCATCCTTGCTCTTGGAAATCCTCAGGAACTGCTTGAGGTCTCCCTAAGGGAAAAGCCAGGCATTTCGCTCAGGTCAGTGCACAGCCATTGGCTGTAAAGCCTCAGACCAAGCAGGTGCTCGCAGAATTCCTGCCTGGGGAGGCAGTGAGAAGGCTTAAGCTAGCCTGGGCCCCTTTCCCGGGGGGAAAGTTCACCGGGAGTGCAGAACTTTAAAAATATATAGGAGATGCCTCCTAGAGGCTCTCTCAGTCAGAAAGGAGGAGAATTGGCATTTCTACCCCAAGGGGAACCTCCAGACAGGTGGGGCAACAGAGCCCCTATCTTCAGTGAGCCAAGAGAAAAAGTCCCCTACCCTCTGTCCTCAAAGATTCCTGAGAGGAAACCCCTGTCCTCCAGAGCTTTACAATCTAATAGAAACAAACAGAGGAGAACACCAGCAGCAGAAACATACATAAAGCATTCGTAAGTACTTGTTTGTTTAATTTTTTTATAGAGACAGAGTCTTGCTATGTTGCCCAGGCTGGTCTCAGACTCCTGGCCTCAGGTGATCCTCCTGCCTCAGTCTCCCAAAGTGCTGGGATTACAAGTGTGAGCCACTGTGCCCAGCCGCATAAATACTTGTTAACGGAAAGACTGATAGGACTCCTGCCCGCTCTTGCCCCAGAGCTAGGGATTTGAGAAGCAGCAGTTTGAGGACCATGGGGTGAGGGCCAGGACCAGCCAGGGAATGAAGAGGAAGGGGCAGCTCTGGGAACGACACCCTGAGTGGAGAGGAGAAGGCTGGTGGCTGGGGTAACACTCATGTCACAAGTGGTGCTAGGAAGGAGGGAGGCAAAGTGGGTTCTGATGTATTTATTCTCAAGTGGGGACAAGCTTTTGGGGAGGAAAAAATAACAAACCAAAGAAAACAAGAGTCAGAGAAGATGACCTGGAAGGCATCCCTGCAGTGTGACAGTGAGAAGTCCCAGAAGAACTTAGGACCAACCCCCCCGAGATACAGAAGGAAAGACTGGGTGCTGATAAAGGGAACGCAGGCATCCAAGAGCAGGGAAGGCAGAAGCTGAGCATCACAAGGTGGGCAAAGTGTAACAGCAGGCAGGCGAGGTCTCGGCTGAGACCAAACGAGACGAGGTTTTCACGGTGCTCCAACCACTGACTCCCACCTTTGTAGGACACTGCCCTCCCTACCCGAGACCCCCGCGTCCCCTGCCAATAGCATACCAGTTCCACGTATTCCAGCACCATGTAGTGGGGCTCAGCCTCCCGGCACAGCCCCAGGAGCCGCACCACGTTGGCGTGGTTCAGCTTCCCAAACATCTCCAACTCCCTCCGGAAGTCCAGCTGCTGCTGCTCATCCTTGCTCTGCAGGCTCTTCACAAGTACCAGGGTCTCCGCCACTCCCTCCTCCAAGCCCTGAGCCTTTGCCAGGAACACCTCCCCAAACTCACTCTTCCCTGTGGGTACAGTCTGAGTCAGCCAGCCACCTTCACCCAGGCCGAGGCAGCCCCTGACCTGGGAGAGGGGCCTAGGCTCTCCCACAGTGGGGACCCACCCACCTGGGCTGGGTACAAGACCCGGTTCTGTTGTGACCCCCTCCCTCCTTAGGCTTCAGTGTCTGCAGCAGCAAAATAAAAGGGTTAGACTAATATTCAGCATTTTCCAAAGGGTGACTCACATGAGAATTTTTGGTGGCTCATTGTAAACATGTCTTAACGTATGTTAGGAAAAAACGTAATTATGACAAACCCATGATTTCTCATATTTTTTCTTAGAACAATGGTACCTTAGTTTTTTTTTTTTTTTAAAGAGTCAATTTATATAAAACATCAAGTAAATAATACTACAGGTAGTACACAGGAATGACAAAATCTGCACGAAAGGCAGTGAATAACAGGCTCTGGGGCCACACTGGTCTAGATCTCTACCTATGCTTCCCTCCACCTCTAACATTCTAGCTTTCAGGGACTTCAGAACGCTAGCCCGTACCCAGCCTCAGGACACAGCGGGTGACTTGCAGTTAGGCAGGGGCAGCTGTAGTCAAGGCAACATACCCAGCGTGGTGATGGGCTGCAGGCTAGACCGTGGGAAGTGCATCTTATCACTTGTGCTGTGGCGTTTGTTGGTGGCCGCGGGGCCGGAGCCCAAGCTGGTCAAGGCCACTTCCTCTTGGATCTCTGCTGAGGGCTGCCCGTTCTGCAAAGGCCCGCCTGGGAAGAAGGAGGACAGGCGCGTCACAATGAGACCTGACACTCTGGCCACCACGGGGATTTCTGTTCTGTCCCCTGGTCTTCCACTCTTGCCAACTTGGGTCCAATCACAGTGCCCCACATGAAAGGGCAAGCCCGAATGATGAAATGATGGGGCTGGGGCTGGGGCTGGGGCTGGGTGGGGAAGGTATGGGCATCCCTTAGGGTATGACCCCTTAGTGATGCAGCTGATTATGACCTCTGAGATGAAGCCAACTGCAGACGTCTAATCTGAATCACTGGTCCTTGAATACCATAGCTACACAGAAGGATTTTTGTTTTCATGGGGCCTCCTATTGGGCAAAGCCCTAAACAGGCACAAAGGGAAAACCACAATAATGGAGACCCAACCCCTGCTCCTGAACACCTGAGCTGATAGGAGAGACCCAGCAATGACCTCAGGGAGCTCCCGGTCCAGGAAGTGGGGATAGGAGAAGGCAAGTAAACAGAAAGACTGCCCTTGGGGGAACTCTTAGACTCACAGGGGGAGACAAGACATGCAACAGCAACATGTGTACATATACTAATGATATCTGTGGTTTTGTGCTGGGAGAAGGAAACAGCAGGGAATCATAGGAAGCTGGTCCAAGGGGCTCCAATGAAGAAGTCTCAAGCCAGGTTGCTCAGAAGACGAGGCCCTGGGAATCGACCAACTCCAGGCTTCCCGCTAGGGGTGGGGCAGCCCCAGCTCCAGGACCCAGCAACAGCCGCTCGGTTTCCTGAGTGCTGGAGCTCTCCCCTCCGTGGCCGCGGGAGGGCGCTCAGCTCCCGCACACGGGCACCACCTCCCCCTCCAGGGCCCCTCACCGTTGAGGCATTCCATCTCTGGCTCCTCGCCCTCGGGCTGCTTCTGCAGCCGCTTGGCTTTGCAGCGCTTCTTGCAGTAGAACATGAGGCCCAGCACGGCAATGATGTAGGCCACAGCAGCACCCACAGACAGCCCAATGGTCTGGATCATCTTGTAGGGGGGAGGGCTGCCAGGGCCCTCTGACTCCTCCGGCACAGGTTTGTCTGAGAGACACACAGATGGGTCTGGGCAGGGGCTGCTAAGCAAAACAAGCCCTGCTTCTCTACTAGCTCCTCCCAACCCCATCAACGGGGCAACTTAACAGATGGCCCGGGAGGGTCACCACCTTCACTGGCTTTAACAAGGGCCAGCAGGTCATCATGCCCCACCAAGGTCAAATGAAGACTCTGAAGGAGATGAGGTCAGGGGTCCCCAAGCTGGCTTTGCATCAGAAGCCAAGACAGGCGACACGGATAAGCACACCTGTCAGGGAGCCACCACAAACCCACGTTATTTGTTAAGCTTCTCAAGTGACTTGATAATGTGAACCAGGCCCTGGAGAGCAGCATTTGGGAGCTTCCGGTTTAGAATTCCAGGCACTGCCTGGCACAGAGCAGGTTTTTCAATAAACAGATCTGTAGAAGGGATCTGCTGGTCTAGGGGCCTTTTCAATGGCCCACACTGAGGGGTCTCAAGAGGCATTAGGGGAATGAAGGGAGAGAGACCATGCAGGATCCCCCAACTGCCACACACACCCCAGTGGCTCCCACCAAGGGGGCCTCCTCGGTTCATTTTCATCCATTTAAACTTTCACATTACACTTTGTCTAGAAAAATAACTCTGCTGCCAAACCAAGAAAGTTTGAGAGCTTCTCATTTAAACCACCTTCACCTGTGGATGCACAAACAAGTCCCCAGAGGAGAAATAAGTCTCCCAGGGCAGAGAGTTAAGTGCAGGGCCTTTTACCTGACCTATCATCCTCTCTGGGCCTCCTGGAGAAAAGAACCTTGTCCTATTGCATTCTGACCTGGTCCTCCTCCCCAGCCACCCAGAGATATGTGTGGCTGCTGCAGGAACCTGGGAGGCAGCATTGCAGGAAGAGAACATCCCCCACGCCCCCCGCAACACACACACACACCCACCGACCGTGGGATGTTAAATAAACAACAGCCCAGCTCCAAGCAAGGACTCTAAGACTGTGCAGCGGCATGGTGAGACGGCCGAATCCCCAGCCCTGCCACAAAAATGGCTTCTGTGCCATGTTCTGCACACAGGGACTGAGTACAAGGTGACAAACGTCTGGGCCCACCACTTCCTGTGCAGCACACCCCTCCCCAGCCCATACCCACGACATAGAGGGGGGCCTCCGTGTGCTTGATGTTGCAGCTGTTGCCTGCAATGCAGGTGTAGCGGCCTGAGTCCTCAGGGGCCACGTCATGGATCACCAGGGAGCCATTCTGGAAGATGTGCATCCTGTCGGGGGAGAAGCCACAGCGCTGGCCAGCTCGCAGGGAGGGGGGCTGCAGGAGAGGAGGGACGGGTGTGGGAGAGAGGCGGCCCTACCTGGGTCCCAGCTTGGTGGGGTCCAGGATGCGGTCCTTGCCTTTCCACTGAATCAGTGGCTTAGGGTCCCCCTGGGCCTCGCACTGCAGCAGGGCTGTGTGGCCCTGGTACACAGTCGTACGCTCTGGCTCCACTTTGAAGGTGATAAAAACTGGAAGGAAAGAGACCAGCGAGGGGCAGGGAGGGGTGAGCCAAGGGGCTGGCAGGGTACGCGGTGCTACCCCAAAGGGCCCTCCCAGCCCCAGGACCCTGCCACGGTTGCACCTGCCACAGTGAGCTGGACATGGGCACGAATCTGACCCTGAGGCCCGTTGGAGGCAATGCAAGTGTAGTTGCCAGCGTCATCTCGAGTCACCCGGGCAAAATGCAGGGTCCCAGCGTTGTCTGTCACCCACTCTGGAAGGCTGCTCCCATCTGCAGGGGTAACAAAGGGAAATTATGGGAAGGATCAGGGTTACACAGACGGCTGGCAATGCCTTCAGTCCCTAACCTCTACTCAAAAACACACCATCACTCCTGACCACCCATAGGCAAAGTCCAAACTCCTGAGCCAAGTGTTAGAAGCGCCCCCGTTATTTACCCCTCTTCCAATTCTTCAGTCTCACCTCTTCCTCCTACTGCCCTGTGTGACATTCCACTTCTGCCAAACTGGACTCTGTTTGGGCCCAGATTGGCCCTGTTCCTACCCCGCTGCCCATCACTTCTCCCTCCTAGAGCCCATTCCCGCTCTTTGCCATCCCAGGCTGTAGATCCACTTTGAGCCTCACCTCTCCCAGAAAGTTCCCCCAGACCTGAGCAGAGGGAGCCTACTTCCTCCTCAAAATCTACAACTGTACTCTCTCACTCTAGGTGGAAATGTCAAAATTGGTCCAACCTTTTAAAAAACAATTTGGCAACTCACATCAAGGGCTATAAAAATGTTCATACCCCCTTTCGTGTGTAATTATCCCAATTCTGGGAATCTTTCCCAAAGGAAATAAACCTAAATCCAGAAAAAAACTTTTGGCTTAAAGATGTTTATTGCAGCAATGAAAAAAAAGGGGGTGGGTGGTTAACAACCCAAATCTCCAACAATTAAGGAACAGTTAAGTAAATTACAGTGAATCCAATTGTTGAAATATTATTAGGATCATCAAAACAAATATTCATGAAGAGTGTATAAAGATGTGGGGAAATGCTTGACAATGGTAAGTAAAAAAGGGTATAAAATTACACCGTTATAAAAAAAACATAAAAATAAATAATTTTTTAAAATGTTTTTAAAAACTACAGTTATCTGTATTGTCTACTTCTATAATAAGCATGTCTACAGGCATGCACCACCATGCCTGGCTAATTTTTAAATTTTTTGTGGAGACAGGGTCTCCCTATATTGCCCAGGTTGGTCTTGAACTCCTGGGCTCAAGCGATCCTCCCACCTCGGCCTCCCAAAGTGCTGGGATTACAGGCGTGAGCTACCACACTCAGCCAATCATGTAAATTTAATAACTGAAACTATATATACAATAAAACTGCTAGGTAAAAAAAGAAAAACATATGCACAGAAAAAGAAGACATACACCCAAAGATGATAAATGGCAGGACCGTGCATTTTTTCTCCCAATTTTTTTTTTTTTTTTTAGATGGAGTCTTGCTCTGTTGCCCAGGCTGGAGTGCAGTAGCACAATCTCGGCTCACTGCAACCTCTGCCTCCTGGGTTCAAACAATTTTCCTGCCTCAGCCTCCCGATTAGCTGGAACTACAGGTGCGTACCACCACCCCTGGCTAATTTTTTGTATTTTTAGTAGAGACAAGGTTTCACCATGTTAGCCAGGATGGTCTCTATCTCGTGACCTCGTGATCCACCCACCTCAGCTTCCCAAAGTGCTGGGATTACAGGCGTGAGCCACCACGCCCGGCCTCTCCCAGTATTTTCTAAAGGATCCCATGTAACTTTTTATTCGTTTTTTTTTTTTTTTGAGTCAGAGTCTCACTCTGTCAGCCAGACACTGGTGCAACGGCATGATCTCGGCCCACTGCAGCCTCCGGCTCCTGGGTTCAGGCGATTCTCCTGCTTCAGCCTCCTGAGTAGCTGGGATTGCAAGCATGTGCCACCACACCTAGCTAACTTTTGCATTTTTAGTAGAGATGGGGTTTCACCATGTTGGCCAGGCTGGTCTCAAACTCCTGGCCTCAAGTGACCCACTCATCTCAGCTTCCCAAAGTGTCAGGATTACAGGCATGAGCCACTGTGCCTGGCCTCTATGTAATTTTTATGTTGGAAAAGATAAACTATTTTGGAAAAGGGGAAGGGAGGACTTTACAGCACTGTCTGGACCAATCCAATCACTTGTTGCCTTGAGTGGTCTTCCATGTTGTCCAAGGCTATAATCTGACCTCTTCTGTGTCTGGCTTTTTCCTTCCTAACTAAACTATACATCAGCCCTGCACTGCTTGTCTCATCTCCTCATTTCCTGGCACAGTGCGGGGCACCCAGCAGCCCTCAGGTATGCATCTGATCAGTGAACTGCCCTGCCTGCCCCCACCCTATGCCAGCACCGTACCCACCTGCCCGTTCCCACTTAATAGTGGGCTTCTCTCGGCCTGTGGCTGAGCAGGGCACCGTGGCTTCCTTGTCAAACTCCATGCACTGCTGTGGCTGGGGTGGTGGTGTGAACTTGAGCTTTTCTGTTTCAGCAGAGAGTGGGTGGAAAGAGGAAGAATTGGGGCAACTGGAGAGGCCGCAGCCAGGCCTGCTGCTCCCTCCCCTTTCCTCTCCTGCCTAGCCAGGAAGGGTGCTCCCCCAAGATATGCCGGCTCACCCAGCACTTGGACACGGGCTTGCGCCTCGATGCTGCCAGCTGGGGTGCCGCTCACACAACGGTACCATGTCCCATCATACACCTCCACGTTGTTGATGCGCAAGGTCCCATTCTTGAAGACCTCGAACCGTGAGTCCTGCAGCACAGGTGAGAGGCCTCAGAGCCTGAACCCACACCCACCTCTCCCTGGAGGCTGCCTCCAGGGTAAGCATGCTATGGAGGTGAGCACAGCAGAGGGCAGGTGGAGGGAAAGCCCCGCCCATCCACTAGCAACACTCTTCCTTCTCACCTCCGAGATCAGCATCTGGTTTCTGTACCAGACAACTGTAGGTTTTGGTGTGGCCTGGGTCAGGCAATGCAAGTAGCCGGGTTTGCCCTCCTCCAGCTGGCTGTCTTGGGGCTTCTTCAGCCAGGTGGGCACAGCTAGACAGACAGGAAGGAAACAGTGAAGGCTGCTTCACAGGTCTCCAAAACCAAAGGACTCAACTCCAAGAAATCCTGCTGCCATTCTAGGCCCTGAGTTCAGAAGCCCCATGCTACTCAGACGGCAGGAGTTTCCCTTTAAGGAAGACCCAGGTGCCAGCACCCCTTTTTTTCTTTTTCTTTTAAGACACGTTCTCACTCTGTCACCCAGGCTGGAGTACAGTGACACAATTATGGCTCACTACAGTCTCGAACTCATAGGCTCAAGTGATTTTCCCACGTCAGCCTCCCAAATAGCTGGGACCACAGGCACGTACCACAACACTTGGCTAATTTTTTTATTTTCTGTAGTGATGGGGTCTTGCTATGTTGCCCAGGCTGCTCTCAAACTCCTGGCCTCAAGGAGTCCTCCCTCCTTGGCCTCCCGAAGTGCTAAGATAATAGGCGTGAGCCACCACACCTGGCCACCAGCACCTTTTGAACGTTATCTTAAATGTCACATTAATTAACTTAGTTAACATTATCTTAGTTATAAGTCCCTATGGTAGGCAGGGAGTGGTGGCTCACATCTGTAATTCCAGAACTTTAGGAGGCCGAGGCGGGAGGGTTGCTGTGAGACACAGCACTCTAGCCTGGGCAACAGAATGAGACCCCCATCTCTAAAGAAACAAAAAACAAACCCCCCAAGGTATGTATTCCAACACCCACTTTACAGCTAAAAAAACAGATGTTCAAAGAAGTAATGGTGGTCGGGCGCAGTGGTTCACACCTGCAATCCCAGCACTTTGGGAGGCCAAGGCAGGCAGATCATTTGAGGTCAGGAGTTCAAAACCAGCCTGACAAACATAGTGAAACCCCATCTCTACTAAAAATACAAAAAAATTGGCCGAGTGTGGTGACGGGCACCTGTAATCCCAGCTACTGGGGAGGCTGAGGCAGGAGAATTGCTTGAACCTGGCAGGCGGAGGTTGCAGTGAGCCGATATCGCGCCACCGCACTCCAGTCTGGGCGAAAGAGTGAGACTCCGTCTCAAATAAAAAAATAAATAAATAAGAAGAAATAATGGTGATTTGCTAATACCTAATAGTGATAGAATTTAAAACTCCAGTCTGTATGACTCCGAAACCCTTGTTCGGGTTTTTTTTTTTGAGACGGAGTCTCGCTCTATCCCCCAGGCTGGAGTGCAGTGGCGCGATCTCGGCTCACTGTAAGCTCCACCTCCCGGGTTCACGCCATTCTCCTGCCTCAGCCTCCCGAGTAGCTGGGACTATAGGTGTCCGCCACCACACCCAGCTAATGTTTTGTATTTTTAGTAGAGACACGGTTTCACCGTGTTAGCCAGGATGGTCTCGGTCTCCTGACCTCGTGACCCGACCATCTCAGCCTCCCAAAGTGCTGGGATTACAGGCGTGAGCCACTGCGCCTGGCCCCTTGTTCTTCTTATTACACCATAAAATGCCACGGCACAGTCCTCAGAAATCTGTTCTGTTTTAGCCATATTCACTCATCCAGTCCACAACCTTCAATACAGTATGAATGGTTGGTTCCCAAAACTACATCCTGATTCCTATAAATCGAATTGCCTACTGGCATTTCCAACTGGATATCCAACAGGCATCTCAAACTTTATGTGTGCTAAAGAGAACACCTGACTTCCCCTAAAACCTGCTCACTCATTTCCCTATCTCAGTCAATAGAACTATCCAGTCAATTAAGAAAGCCAAAAAGCTAGCCTTGTCTTCTCTCTATACCCCACCCCCATCACACTCATTCTCCACACACCCTATCTACTGGGGCTCCTAAATATATCCTGAATGTGGCCACCTCTCACCTCCACCACTACTGCCTCTGTTCAAGTTCCTTCAGCATCTCCCCTAGACTATTACAGTCATCTACTAATGGGTCTCCTTGTTTATACCTAACATTCTAGTCTCAAAACAGCCAGAGTGATCTTCTGAAAAATCAGTCTTCCACTCAAAACTCTGCAAGGCCTTTCCATCCCATGTGGTGTGGTAGGCTGCTTGCAATGATAGTTATAAACAATCCTCCCATCCCTTTCATCTCTTTGCAATGTGATGTTGACACTTTCCCATCAAGAGGTGGAGTTTCTTTCTTTTTGTGTGTGAGAGACAGAGTCTCACCCTGTTACCCAGGCTGGAGTGCAGTCACGCCACTATGGCTTACTGCAGCCTTAGCCTCTCCGGCTCAAGCAACCCTCTCACCTCAGCCTCCCAAGTGGCTAGGACAACAGGCGCGTACCACCACGCCCAGCTAATTTTTTTTTTATTTTTAGTAGAGATGGAGTCTGGCTATGTGGCCCACGCTGGTCTCAAACTCCTAGGCCCAAGCAGTCCTCCCACCTTGGCCTCCTAAAATACTGGGATTGCAGCGTGAGCCACTGCACTGGGTCATAGTGTATTTTTCTAGTCCCTGCAATCTGGGTGTCCTGTGACTTCCCTTGCCCAACAGAACACAGTGGTAGTAGTGCAGCTTCCACTTTTGTCCTCTCGGAACCAGCCGCCAGGTGAGGAAGCCTGGGCTAGCCTACTGGAGATGCCATGTGGAGGAGAACTAAGGCACCCTGGTCAATAGCCCCAGTCAACTGCCAGACAGGTGAGTGTGGCCGCCAGGGACCAGGCCAGCTCACCCATCAGCTGACTGCAAACATGTGTACACCCAGCCAATAGCACACCAGGTGGACGAGCGGGCCCACCTGAACCTGTCCACAGAATCTTAAGCATGTCAATGGCTGTTGTTTGTTATTTCAAGTCACTACAGTTTTGGTGTTTTTTTTTTTGAGATGGAGTCTTGCTCTGTCACCCAGGCTGGAGTGCAATGGCGTGATCTTGGCTCACGGCAACCTCCACCTCCTGGGTTCAAGCGATTCTCCTGCCCCAGCCTCCCAAATAGCTGGGATTACAGGTGCGTGCCACCACGCCCGGCTAATTTTTGTATTTTTAGTAGAGATGGGGTTTCACCATGTTGGTCAGGCTGATCTTGAACTCCTCACCTCGTGATCCACCCACCTCAGCTCCCAAAGTGCTGGGATTACAAGCGTGAGCCACCATGCCCAGCTAACTTTTTAAATTTCTGTAGACACAAGGTCTCACTATTTTGTCCAGCCTGGTCTCAAACTCCTGGGCTCAAGCTATCTTCCCATCTCAGCCTCCCAAAGCACTGGGATTATAGGTGTGAACCACCGCGCCTGGCCTGCATGTTAAAAAGTATCTCTAATGAGGCCGGGCATGGCAGCTCACACCCATAATCCCAGCACTTTAGGAGGCCGAGGCAGGTGGATCACTTGAGGTCAAGAGTTTGAGACCAGCCTGGCCAACATGGTAAAACATCACCTCTAATAAAAATACAAAAATTAGCCAGGTGTGGTGGCACACACCTTTAAACCCAGCTACTTGGGAGGCTGAGGCACGAGAATCGCTTGAACCTGGGAGGCGTAGGTTGCAGTGAGCTAAGATCACGCCACTACACTCCAGCCTGGGTGACAGAGCGAGACTCCGTCTCAAATAAAAAAGAAAAAAAAAAAAAGAAAAAGTATCCCAAATGAAAGCAGGTGATTCTCAGACCTCGACTGGAAGAAGGCTTGACTGTGCATCTTGCCTTTGCACCTGCACTGTGAGTGTCCTGAGCACCCGTTACAAGTGTGCTGTGATTCCTACCCAAATCACGGCCTGAGCATAGGTGCATGTCTTCTAAATTTCAGTATCCTAATGGGAATATTAGCATCACAACTTCACATTTACAAAGCCACTTTCATATTCAAATCTTTTTGCAAAGTTACCCACTTGGAAAGATAATAGTAACATAAAGGTAAGTGGAAGAAGCAGATTGCAAAATAGTTTGTATGTATGTGTCTCTGTGTGCATATTATAATTTTTATTGTGTATCCTTTTAAACTACCACAAAAGGTTTGGAACAAGGCATGGTATAAAGAAATAAGTAAACAAATAAATCCCTATGCCCGTAGTGAGAACATAAGGTTTGTTTTGTTTTGTTTTGAGATGGCGTCTCACTCTGTCGCCCGGGCTGGAGTGCAATGGTGCGATCTCGGCTCATTGCAACCTCTGCCTCCTGGGTTCAAGCAATTCTCCTCCCTCAGCCTCCTGAGTAGCTGGGATTACAGGTGTGCCCCACCACGCCCAGCTAATTTTTGTACTTTTAGTAGAGACGGGGTTTCACCATGTTGGTCAGGCTGGTCTCAAACTCCTGACCTTGTGATCCGCCCGGCTTGGCCTCCCAAAGTGCTGAGATTATAGGCATGAGCCACCGCGCCCGGCCTGATATAAAGGGTTTATCATGTGTACTTTCAGTCATATTTCTTGCTTTTCTCCCTCTCTTTTTTTCGTAAGTAATATGTTTAGTAAAGAAATTTGGAAAGCATAACAAACTAAAACAAATTAAAAATCACCTATAATTTTGTCCACTATTACCTCCCAAAAAAGAAAAAAAGAAAAATCATTTTCATCGACTTCACTTGACCTTTCCAACCACCTTGTGGGGTAGGTAGTAGATTACTGGCTCCATTTTATGGATGAGGAGACCGAACCCCAGTAAGGTGGGTGATTTGCTACCATTGTCACTCTGTGCATTGGGAGCACAGTGGGACCCAGGTCTCTAGACTCCTAGTCTATTGCTCTTTCCTCTGTACCCAGAGGACCATTTTTCTGTAAGGGCTGTCACTATTTCCTCTGGAGCAACCACCCTAACCCCTGTGCCTGGCTCTCTACTGTCTACACCGACTCCCAGTAGTGAACTGATTCCCAAGCCTGCAGGGCCCAGAACTGAGAGGGCCTCAGGTGAGTACCAGGGAAGCCTCTGTCCATCACACCCAGGCCTGTGTTCCCCTCCACCTCTCCTTGACCTTCAGGGCAAAGGTGCTCACTGGCCACAGTGATGTTGACATCCTGTCTCCGCTGACCAGCCAGGTTGGCCGCATGGCAGGTGTAGACACCAGCATCACTTTCAGCAATACTGGCCAACACCAGCTCGTGGCCCTTCTGGTAGACCCTGCCGTGGGTGGGCAGCCGGACTCCCGCGTGCTCCCACCACACACTGGGCTCTGGCAGACCCTTGGGGGGAAGGCAGGTCACACGCTCCTCGCTGCCAGCTGTAAACACCCGTGGCTCAAATAGCGGCATGTCTTCAATCTCTGCAAGGACATAAGTGGGAGGAACGGCCCAATTATTGTGGGTCTCAGGGTACACGATGTTCTCCCACAGCAAGCCTAGGCCCTTTCCCAGCACAAACCCTCCCCTGCAGCCCTCTGCATCTCCTCTTCCTACTTCCAGCATCCTCTTCTTCCCCTGCCCTCCAAGCTGCTGAGTAAAAACAGGAGCCTAAATCTCTATGTGCCAAAAATGTTAAAGGCAGCCCCCACATCAGCACCCCAGAGCCAGAGACTCACCTGCTAGGTGAAGTGTGGCCTCCAGGATGACGGGTGGGCCCCTCTGCCCCTGGCCGATGCAGCGGTAGACCCCTGCATTGCGTGGCCGGACCTGGGTCAGCAGCAGAGACCCGTTGGCAAACACTGTGGCTCTGCGGAGGTGTGGGGGGCTGCAGAGGGGAGAGTGCAATTTGGAGAAAGTGGCCGATAGGCCTACTTCTGGAAAGGAATGCAAGGGAACCCCTTTCCTGCAAAAGTCGGAAATGTAGTAAGGAATCGACCAGGAACAGGGCAGAGAGAAGGAAGCTGACACTCCACACTGGTGTGTGTGCCTGCATACACTTGCTCAGGTGCACGTGCAGGTGTGTGTTCCAACTACAAGAGATCAGCTCGGGAAGCGATGTGGCAAATGGCAATGCAGGTAAGAGACAGAGTGATATGGTGTGGCTGGGTCCCCACTCAAATCTCATCTTAAATTGTAGCTCCCATAATTCCCACATGTTGTGGGAGGGACCCAGTGGGAGGTAACTGAATCATGGGGGCAAGTCTTTCCCGTGCTATTCTCATGATAGTGAACAAGTCTCACGAGATCTGATGGTTTTAAAAAGAGGCATTCCCCTGCACAAGCTCTCTCTCCTTTGCCTGCTGCCATCCATGTAAGACGTGACTTGGTCTTCCTTGCCTTCTGCCATGATTGTGAGGCTTGCCCAGCCATGTGGAACTGTAAGTCCAATTAAACCTCTTTCTTTTGTAAACTGCCCAGTCTCGGGTATGTCTTTATCAGCAGCATTAAAATGGACTAATACACAGAATAACCACCATGTGCAACTGTCAAGACAGGGGAGCCACCTTCCCACAGGGCCACGTTGATAGGGCACCCAGCTCCAGGGTCAGATACCCCTCAGCCATACCAGGCAGGCTACTGATGATGTCCTCAGGGCTGAAGCCAAGTGGCATCCAAGCCCCTAGCCTAGGAAGCCACACCCTCAAGGACCATGGTCATGCCTGACACTGCAAAGGTGTTCTATGCTCTCCTAGGGTCTAGGCAAGAACAGAAGTCCCTGCAGTAGGGCTGGAACCTTCTAGAGGTGTTTGCTTCCTCTAAAAAGTGCGTGTTTGTGTGTGTGTGTGTGTGTGTGTGATGTCTTTGCCACACTCGATCATGCTATCTAGACTGTGACCACCTGACTACCTAGGTCTCTTGTGTCTCTCTCATCCCTGGGGTCTCTACCCTTCCAACACCAGAAGACCCATGTGGGTGGTGGGGAGAGAGAAGTGGAACCATCACTAGCTCAGAATGCCTTTGTGCAAACTGGAAAAGGACTCTTCCCAGAGGCTCTTCCCTGTGTCAGACTCATCTTGTAAAAGCAAAACATTCGACTGTGTCTGTTGGAAATTTGAAATAATACATGTACAAATCTGTGATGTCTGTGATACGAATCGCACCCCCTTCTAGAGAAGGCATGTGTGTGGTACATGGTACTGGAATCCTCCCAGCCAGATGCCTTACCGACTGCGGTTAGTGATGGGAGTCTCATCCTCAAAGAGCCACTGCAGGCTCGGGGGTGGCTGGGCTGAGAACTGGCAATGGAACATGGCCTCCTCATTCCTCGCTACTACCACGTCCTGGGGTGCCAGCACTACCCTGGCAAAGCTTTCATCTGGAGAGGGAAAGATGGGGGAGCAGGCAGCCTGGGTGGTGAGGCCCTCCTGTCCTCACCTGATCCCTTCCGCCCCCACCCCAGGCTCACCAGCAATGCTCAAGGTGAAGTTCTGGCTGCTGCAGGCCTGGCCAAAAGCATTGTGGGCGCAGCAGGAATACAGCCCACTATGCTCAGGACCAGCTGGCCGGAGCGTCAGGTTCCGCTCCTTGCTGCTGACTGTGTGGTTGCTCTGACCATCAGAAAGGGGGGTCCCATCTCGGAACCATTGGTAGGTGGGCCTGCAGGGCAGACACAGTCAGCAGTGGCGGGGAGGGGTACTCAGTGGCCAGTGGAGAGGATACAGAATCAGAGGGTCAGGGCTAGACCTTTCAGTTTATGCATGGAGAAACAGGGCCTGGGGAAGGGAAGGGACTTGCATAAGGGCACACAGTAATTCTGATTCAGGGTCAGAATCAAGTTGATATTAGATCTCCCAGCTCTACACACAATGCGGCTCACTCTTCAGGCCACCAGGGGCCGGCATAGGGCAACATCTGGTGGCGGGGGGGGGGCAGGGTGAAGAGCACTGTGGTGGTGGAACGAGTGGTCACAGAATGCAGCGAGGTTAACATCTGCATAGAGTCCAAGATTTGGGGAGACATCCCTGTCCGGAATAACCCTCTCCATCCCCACCTCCTTGACTCCTTACCGAGGGTGCCCATCAATGTGACAACGAAGTGTGACCTGGGTCTGTGGCTGGATCTCAGCTTCTGAGGCTGGATGCTTCAGGACCACAGGACCTGCCTCAATCCCTGTAGCAAAGGCCACGGTTGCAGTGAGGGGCAGAGCAAGGCAAAGGCGGGAAGGCAGAGGGCAAGGAGGACAAGCAGGAAGTCGTGGAAGCTCAAGGTTCTGTGCCAACAGACACAAGGAAGCCCTGGAGGCTGAGGCTGGGGCTACAGGTACCAGATACTAAGTGCCTGCCTGGTCCCTGGCAGGTCAAGTCTGACACTTGGCCAAGTCTGACACTTGCACAAGCATGCAGCAGATAAATGGGTCCCAGACTGGAAGGAACAAATTTCAGAAAAAATAATAACTTTTAATTTCCTCTTATCCACATGAGCAAAAAGAGCTGATGATAAATGCATTCTGCCTGCCCCGTTTAACTGGAAATGGGAGAAGCTGAGGTAAGGGAGGGATCCCCCAGGCCTCAGTCATTGAGGGTCTGACAGGGGGACTGGGCACAGCCCCCCTGGCTCTCACATTTGATGTTGAAGGAGGCGTTGGCACTGCGGGCTTCTTCTCCAGTGACATCATCCCGAGCCACACACTGGAAGGTGCCAGAGTCCTGCAGCCGGTCCACAGCTGCAAAGCTCAGGCTGCTGCCCTGGGCGAAACGCCGCTCCGTGTCCTGGACAGGGGCCCCATCAAGCAGCCAGTACACATGTACCGGGCCCGGAGCCTCAACCTCACAGCGAAGCAGCGCCCGGCGCCCCTGCAGTGCATCCTGGGAGGACGGCTGCTTGATGAAGATGATGGCTGCCTGGGTACCTATAGATGCAAACAGGGGAGAGGCAGGGTCAGGGGGAGCTGCAGCCTCTGTCCTAACACAGGCCACCCTGTGCACAGGAAAAGGGGCTGTGTACACAGGAGGCGTCCAATAAGTGCAGGTGTGAAGGATCATGATGCCACAATTACAAGAGTCCCCTGAAAGACTTTGTTCTTTTTTCGCTCTTGTCACCCAGGTTGGAATGTGGTGGTGTGATCTCAGCTCACTGCAACCTCCGCCTCCTGGGTTCAAGCGATTCTTCTGCCTCAGCCTGTCGAGTAGCTGGGATTATAGGCATGTGCCACTACACCCAGCTAATTTTTGTATTTTTAGTAGAGACAGGGTTTTGCCATGTTGGCCAGGCTGGTCTCGAACCCCTGACCTCAGGTGATCTGCCCGCCTCGGCCTCCCAAAGTGCTAGGATTACAGGCGTGAGCCACCACATCCGACCCCCTGAAGGGCTTTTCAACTGTGCTGAGCGCTCTGTAGGATACAAAGACGCAGTAGCCTCTCCTCAAGAGGTCTGAAGACTAGAGGGGCACACAGAACACAGTTAGTCACATAAATGCCAAATGAATGGGGTGGGCAGGCAGTAGTGACTCGAGCACGAAGGAAGAAGGGATCCCTGAGGGCTGGCTGCACAGGGAGGCTTCCTAGCAAAAGAGAGCCTGGGCCTGCAGGGTTGGATCACAGGAGGTTTTGATGCCAGGCTGAGAAGCCGGGGACATTGCAGGCCGCCTTCCCCCAATACAGACTCAGAGGTTTAGTAAAGTTAAATCATGACCCAAACAGCACCCTGGAAAGATGGCTTCACTCACGCCCCTCGACAGTGCCAGCATCAGAGGTGGCCACAGATGGGATGCTTTGAATCTCATCCACAAATGCTCTGCAGCCCAATGTTTCTCAGACACTTCTTTGAAAAAACCCACCCCATCACTGGAGAAGCCAAGATTCTCTAGAAACCTGGGCTATTGCCAAAAACAAGCCAAGGCCATTCCCATGTCCTGTTTTTTTTTTTGTTTTTGAGACAGAGTCTTGCTCTGTTGCCCAGGCTGGAGTGCAGTGGCACGATCTTGGCTCACTGCAAGCTCCGTCTCCCGGGTTCACGCCATTCTCCTGCCTCAGCCTCCCGAGTAGCTGGGACTACAGGCGCCCGCCACCACGCCCGGCTAATTTTTTGTATTTTTAATAGAGATGGGGTTTCACCATGTTAGCCAGGATGGTCTCGATCTCCTGACCTCATGATCTGCCCGCCTCAGCCTCCCAAAGTGCTGGGATTACAGGCGTGAGCCACCGCACCCGGCCCCATGTCCTGTTCTTTATCCCTGAAAATCCATCTGTGGCCAAGGTCAGCTTCTCTGTGTTAAGAGGTGAGCCATGTGGTTCCAGAGTTCCACTTGAAGTCATTCCCCTTCCTGCACCATTATAGTTCAGCTCTGGCCACAGGGTCCCTGCAACCAAAGGTGGAACCGCAGTCAGTGGGAACAAAGGAAAGAGGAAGAAGCCTACACTGTATGGCAGATGGGTTTAGGGAGGCGGAGGGCAGAGCCGGGCAGGTGGGTGGCATGGTTACGGCAGCGGCAGGAGCAACACACTGGGCTTTGTTCCTAGCCCGCGTGGGCGCCTTGCAGAGGCCTGGAGCCACTGGGCCTTGAACACAGAAGAGGACTCCCCGATCCCCCCGCCCCCAGAAGAAGAAATGGGCCACCTGGAACTGCTACACGAAGCAGCAGGCTCTGCCTTGAGCCAAACTGGCTGGGCAAGGGCGGAAAGGTACTAACGGGGTCTTTTCCATCCCTTCCCAAACCACTGGAAACTAATCTTGGCCTACAGAGCCCCTTCCAAGTCCCTGGAGGTGGGGTTCTATTCTTTACGGCATGAGAATCAGTCTCCTCATAAAATCAGTGTCAAGACAATTCCAGGATCCCCCAGGCTGGGTCCAGATGAGGGGCTGCCCCTGGTGTTGGTCCATCTCCCAACATGCTCACAGGTGCCAGCCCACATCTCCTGACACAAAACCCAGTCATGGAGCTGGAAGCAGCTCCAAGCAGCCCATTACTTCTCAGCGTGGCACTGATGGTTCTCTGGTGAGCTATCCCACCTGCTGTGCAAGTTAACAAATCTGCCCTCCCGGCATTGTGACAATTCAAACACACCCCTGCACATTTCCAAATGATCCACAGGAATAGGGCTCTGTTCCTGCTCGGCA
The DNA here is from genome assembly GCF_009828535.3 of Hylobates moloch. Lineage (NCBI taxonomy): Eukaryota > Metazoa > Chordata > Mammalia > Primates > Hylobatidae > Hylobates > Hylobates moloch. The sequence continues at coordinate 41,487,740 of NW_026652295.1, read as the reverse complement.
CCGTGGTACAGATGGGTAAACCCCGGTCCAGGCACAAGAAGGAATCTGCCCAAGATCAAATAGCTCACATGTGGCAGAGCCAGGACTATGACCCAAAGAAACCAACTCTGTGCTCTTCCCATCCCTGCCCAGGGACTCAGCAACAACCCTCGAAGCATCTGATCCTACAATGAGGAGTCACATTCCCCACTGGCAGGTAGTGAAGTGGATACACCTCTTGAAGACAATGTCAGGCACACAAAGGCACCCAGTAAGCACTACCTGAACCGAAGTGACCTCTGAGGAAGCGTGGGGCAAGAACTGGTGCACGGGGTACTTCTGGAGCACCTCTCATGACGCAGATGGGCAGAATCAGACTGAGTCCCCAGTGGGCCTCTGCAAATGTGACTCGCCAAAATCCTAGGACCTTTCTTTTTTTTTTTTGAGACGGAGTCTTACTTACCCTGCCACCCACGCTGGAGTGCAGTGGTGCAATCTTGGCTCACTGCAACCTCCACCTCTCGGATTTAAGTGATTCTCATGCCTTAGCCTCCCGAGTAGCTGGGATTACAGGTACGCACCACCACGCCTGGCTAATTTTTGTATTTTTTGTGGAGACAGGGTTTCACCATGTTGGCCAGGCTAGTCTCGAGCTCCTGACCTCAAGTGATCCACCCCCCCTCGGCCTCTTAAAGTGCTGGGATTACAGACGTGAGCCACGGCGCCCTGCCCAAAATCCTAGGATCTTTGACCCAGAACTCCAGGAGGCTTGTCAAAGACCAAAGAGAGAAGATCACCTGCCTTCGAAGTGTGGACAAGTCCCCACTTCCCCGCTCAGCTTCTGCAGACATGGTAGGGTGCCAGGAGTCTCACCTACACGGAGGAGCAGTTAACGGGCTGGAATGAGACAGGCTGGACTCAGATCCTGACCTGTTACACTCAGTGTGTCTGACCTTGGGTAACTAACACAGACTGTGTCTCAGCTTCCTCTGCCTCTCTCACAAGGCTGTCATGAGTTGTAAACCTGGAAACATACATGAAGTGCCTTGCAAAGGGTTCACCTTCAGTAAACGGCAGCTACTGTTAATATTGTCATGATCACCCTTCCTGCTCAAGGACTCAACTTCTAAGAAGATTAGAAAGCTCTCCACTTGCCAAGTGCCAGGACCACTCCCAGACCCTGGACAGGGGAGGAGCCGCCACAGCAGAGAAGTCTGAAGGGAATAGGCAGGTGGTGGGTGGGATAGAGGGGAAGGGGCCCTGAGCTTGCAGTAACCACAGACCACCTGCCACAGAAACCCAAGCTGGGAGAAGAGACAGCGTGACTCAGAGAGACCCCAGCTCAGCCTCGGCCACCCCCAGCTCAGCCTCCAGCACCCACTCCTGGGGCTGGGACTGGGCTGCTCCATAGCTGTGGTGAGAGATGCTGCATTCCCAGACTGCCACTCAGAGCCCCCTGCGCCCCAACGACTGGGCCTGGGAAACATCAAAGCCGGCCCCGAGGGGGCCTCTGTCCTGACGTCAGCTCACAGCAGGCCTTGGTTAGTGCTTGGCTGGGACAGACTTTAGATGTTTCTTTTTTCTTTTTCTTTTCTTTTTTTTTTTTTTTTGAGACAGTTTTCGTTCTTGTTGCCCAGGCTGGAATGCAATGGCACAATCTCAGCTCACGGCAACCTCCACTTCCCAGGATCAAGTGATTCTCCTGCATCAGCCTCCCGACTAGCTGGGATTACTGGCATGAGCTACCACGCCCAGCTAATTTTGTATTTTTAGTAGAGACTGAGTTTCTCCATGTTGGTCAGGCTGGTCTCAAACTCCCGACCTCAGGTGATCCACCCGCCTCGGCCTCCCAAAGTGCTGGGATTACAGGCGTGAGCCACCCCACCCAGCAGATGTTTCAAAAGGCAGAGAATGCAGCTCCCAGGCCTGCTCCAAGTCCCCAGCCCCTGCTATATGCACCTCAACCATGAGGCTCCTTATTCAGGTTGGCCCAGTGCTGCGGCATCCACGTTTGCTCAGAAGACAGTCTGTGGTGTGCCCAGCCTGGCCATCTGCCCAGCTTGCGGAGGGGGACGTTGGCCTGTTGTTTGTTGTTGGGCTATTTTTGAGATAGGGTCTCACTCTGTTGGCCAGGCTGGAGTACAGTGGTGCCATCACAGCTCACTGCAGCCTTGACCTCCAGGGCTCAAGTGATCCTCCCACTTCGGCCTCCCAGGTAGCTGGGACCTCAAGCATGCGCCACCATGCCCAGCTAGTTTTTTGTAGAGACAGGGTTTTGCCATGTTGCCCAGGCTGGTCTTGAACTCCTTAGCTCAAGCGATCCTCCCACCTCGGCTTCCAAAGTGCTGGGATTATAGTCATGAGCCACCGTGCCTGGCTTTGGTCCGCTGTTTTGTTTTGGGGAAGCAGACAAAGGAGCCCTGGCAGAAAGGTCAGACTCCAAGAAAGGAGCTGGGAAGTAAGGGACTCTACTTTCGCTTTTTCAGAAGCTTTGCTGATATCAAGAAATGGAGGACAGCAATGACAGAGAAGAAGGCAGGCGGTTCGGGTTTGAGGTGGTACCTGCCTCAAGGTGGTACGTAGTCACCAGCACATTCCTGTCCCCTCCCCCTGACTTGAGTATGCCCCCAGGACTGTGGTCTGGGAAAAGTCCTGGGCTTCCCAACGCTGCCTCCTCTTTCGCCACCTCCTCTTTCGCCACCGGGCCATGCCATGCAACCCCCTCCACCGCACACAAGCCCCCACACGTGACCCCGGAGGCAGCCAGCTCCATGTGCAGCTTTGCTGCTGCCAAACAGCCCTGCCTCTGCTGCTCCCTAGTGACACTACCTTAGTGTGACCTCTGCACCCTTCTTCTTTGCCGTGAAATGGGGGACAGCGGCCCCACCACCCCGCCTGAGTAAGGGCTAACGGATTCACATTCACAAAGCCCACACACAGCACAAAACGCAGAGGGTGCTGCTTCCCTGGTATGAGCCTGCTGCACCGGGCTCAGAAGGCAAGAAGCCCTCAGCAACAACAGGCAGACAGGGCCATCTGCCCACACCAGGCGCCGACCCCAACAAAGCTGGAGCTGCAAACACCCAATAAGGACATTTTCCAAGCCATTTCCTTGGCTCCCTAACAGCCATCTATATGCAGACACTCACTCTGCCTGCGTCTCCCATGCCTGCCCTCCACCCCCACCCCCGCCAGCATCTGGTCTGGTGCCCACCCTCCGTGTTGCTCTCAGCTCAGGCCCAGCCGGCCCATGTGTGTATATGTGTGTGTGTATACACACATATGTGTAAACACAAGTGTTACAGAGAGCAGGGAGCAGCAGGAAGTTTTTCCTAAGCACTCCCACTCTAAGTAATTTTGGCTGCTTCAATCCAAGGATCCATCTGGGCCACTCAACTACCCATCTCTCAGGAGCTAGAACTCCTGGTTTAGGAAAAACACCCCCAGGACCTATAGAGGCCCCAGAATCTGCCACATATCACTGTTTGATTCTATCAATCAACTTCTCTCTCTCATTAAAGAAAATGCCATCCGGCCAGGCGCAGTGACTCACGCCTGTAATCCCAGCACTTTGGGAAGCCAAAGCAGGTGGATCACAAGATTAGGAGTTTGAGACCAGCTTGGCCAACATGGTGAAAGAAAATGTCATCCTTCAGATGTCTCAGGACCAGGCTGAGATAGGAAGACCCTGGTTGAGTGGGGAGCTTGATGCTACCAGCCCAGAAGTCCTCCAGGAGTGTGCTCCACAGAGGCACAGGGATTTTGCATGGTGGAGCGTGACTGTGTGAATAATTGCAGGATCTCCCACACCGAAAGTCAATCAGCTACACATATGTCTGACTCTTCCACACTAGCACCACACTTAAGACTCAGTCCTTTGGCTGGGTGCAGTGGCTCACGCCTGTAATCCCAACACTTTGAGAGGCCAAGACAGGTGGACCACCCAAGGTCAGGAGTTCGAGACCAGCCTGGCCAACATGGTGAAACCCCAAATCTACTAAAAATACAAAAATTAGCTGGGCATGGTGGCGCGTGCCTGTAATCCCAGCTACTTGGGAGGCCGAGGCAGGAGAATCGCTTGAACCAGGGAGACAGAGGTTGCAGTGAGCCGAGATCACGCCACTGCACTCCAGCCTGGGTGACAGAGCAAGATCCATCTCAAAAAATAAATAAAAAAAAAAAAGACTCAGTCCCTGGCTCCACAGCCCGGGTCCCTGTAGGGAATATCCTGAATGCATGCCAGATGGCCCCTAGAGTCCAGGCCAAGGTGGGTGGCTCCTGTAGGGCATACATAGACCCCCAAGGGAGAGGTTTGCCAGCTTCCCAGTGTAGGGAGACAGCGCCAGGCCACAGGCCAGGAGAAGCAGCCCTCAACCTGAGAAGCATAAATGTTCCAGGGGAGGAGCAGCCCCGGGATTTCCTGACCCACAGAAGACAAACTTCCTCTCAAGTCCCCACCACTTAGAAACTCTGAAGGCCAAGCCAGAGGGCCCAGGGTGCCTCCCCAACCCCTGAATAGCCTACCTAATCCTCCCCCAGGGCCCAGTGCACTGTACTGCAGACCTCATACCTTAAAGATCTGACTGATACTCTGGACTGCTCTTGAGCCACCCCAAAGGTGTGTGGCCCAGAGACATTTTTTTTTCTTTTTGAAATAGGGTCTCATTCTGTCGCCCCACACCGAAGTGCAGTGGTGCACTGCAGCCTCAACCTCCGAGGCCCAAGCAATTCTCCCACCTCAGCCTCCTGAGTAGCTGGGGCCACAGGCATGTGCCTCCATGCCCAGCTAATTTTCAAATTGTTTTTGTAGAATTGGGGTCCCCCTAGGTTACCCAGGCTGGTACTGAACTCCTGGGCTGAAGTGATCCTCCTGCCTCAGCCTCCCAAAGTGCTAGGATTACAGGCATGAGCCACCACGCCTGGCCACATTTGTAATGTTTTGAAGAACAGTCTCAATCACTACAGGAATAACTCATCTGAGTGAACAGTAAGTCCAGTCTTCTCCCTTTCACCCAGGTTGGCAGAAACACAAAATGCTGCAGGGATATTTGTGACTCTGAGGATTTAGAATGTCTCCCCCGACTACCACCAGTACACTGTATGTGGTTTCAGTGTAAGCAACCCAGACTGTCTGATGGTGAGCCCAGAGCATAAGCGTTCAGAGGTCACTGAAGATGGACAAGCTGACTCCAAGACCCAGTGAGCTGTAGAGCACAAAATTCTGCTCCCCTTCTGTCTTCCCATGGTCTACAAAAGGTCCCAGGTTCACCAACAGGAGCCCTCCAAAATCCATCCCAGCCCTTGCCCTAAGCAGGGCAACGGGGAGCAGAGCCAGGGACCCTGCTGAGTTGTCCTATCCTGGGACTTAATATCAGTATCTGGAGAGGTTCCCACATCCAGATTAGAGAAACAGAACAGGATCACCAAGGACTGGGGCAGAAACAATTTAGCAGGCTGGCTCTTACATCTCGGGTGAAAACCGAAAGTCAGACTTGCCTGTCCCACTCCCAGGAGGCCCTGGAGGGGGCAGATTAACCTCTAACGGCAGGAGTAAGGCCTTGGGTCCAGCATCACGTGGTATCCAAGCATGGAGAGACAAGAATGCCAGCCAGCTGAGTCAGGCACAGCGCCTGTAATCCCAGCAACTTGGGAGGATGAGGCAAGAGGATCCCTTGAGGCCAGGAGTTCCGCCCGAGCAACATAGTGGAAAAAAAAAAAAAAAAAAAAAAACCAGAAATGTGGCACATGACATAAGGTGCTCCCCAGCTAGGGGTCACCATCAGCCCCTGGACCCCGCCCATCTTCTTCTTGGGCTGGAAGGGCTGTAACCAGTACACGCCTCTTGCCCTTAGTGACCCTTAAATGGCTGTAGAGTCTCTTAGGAAGTAGCAATGAATGAAAAACGCAGCTGGAGTGAGGTGGTGTGATGAGATGGAAGGAACATAAATTAGGGAAACCTGGGTTCTGGTTTGATACAGTCACTAATGAGGGTGACCCTGGCCAATCGCCACCTCCTCCCAGGCAGTCCTATCTGTAAAATTACAGAAATGACAGCATGCAACTGAACAGTCACCAAGACCTAACATTGGACTGGCTGCAATGAATCACAGAGGTAGTTACAGAAACGGGGCCCCATTCCCCAGAATCTCCCCCACTCACCATCCGCACAGCCAATCCTCGAGCCCACTTAGTAAATGCAGCACCAGGCCTGGGAGGGATTAAGAGTGACCTAACAAACAGCAGGTGTGTGGGGTCTGAAGCAGCTGGGGGCTGCAAACAGGGATCCAGCATCATTCTGATGAGCTGCTCTGTTCCTCGGCGCAGCCCCACGCAGCCTCCCCAGGAGATCTGCCTCTGCCATCTCCTGCCTTGGCCACACACTTGCACTGAAATCTCATTGCCTGGGATACCCCATCACTCTTGCCTCTGCTGTGACTGAGAGCTTTATCCCCCAAGCTAGTAAGCTGGAGGGAAGGGCAGACATTTGTGCCCAGTGTGAGACATCTGTGCCCCTCTGGTGCCTGGGACACGCAGTAAATACCCTGAGAGCACGCATGGGGGAATGAAGTCACTCAAGTGTCCATCTGACCTGAAATATTGTCCTACATCTACATTTATCCATCTTGGCCAACTTAATTTTCCTCTCTGAGTCTCAGTTTTCTCACTTGGAAGATGGTAGCCTTGAAACCAATTTTAGTAACGCTTTATCAGCCTACAGTCCCTCCCCATGATATTTAAATGAAATTCGCATTAAGTATAGACACACAAAGTCTGCCTATTTTTCAGGAAAGTTAAAAACCCCAGAAATTCTAAGGAACCGTGGAACCCAGGATTCAAAAGCTCTCGGACTAAGGAGACCCCTTCCAAAGGTGAATGCAGGGAGGAGGACCTGGAACAGAATTGCCAAGGGGAACCACAAGTTCTCAGCACTCTCCATGCCTGGGAACGGATCTGGCCCCAAATCCATTCTTGGCCCCAAGAGGAGAGGGACAGACAGCAGCCAGCTGTCTCCTGAAGACGCCAGTGAGGAGCCTGCAGAAATAACATACATCCAGGGAAGGCAACAGGGCTGCAGGAACAGGAGACTGGGAAATATGCCATGAGCTCAGCCTCAGGAAGACCTCTGTGGTGCTCAGCCAGTGCTCCCAGTGATCCAAGAGGACAAGGAGTCCAGCCCCCGATCACCCAGGGAAGATGGGAAGAGATGTCCTGTGGGCTCCACAGCCATTCACTGGAGGGGTTCAGACCCAGAGTGCTTCCAGGTCTCTGACTCCCAGGGGTTCCAATGTGCAGGATCCTTCAGAGTCCACCACGGAGAACAGTGCCAGGGTAGAGCCTGGGAGCCAGCTTCCCACGGTCCTTCCCGCAGAGGTGGTGGGTGAACTAGACAGGCCAGGACCACTACCTTGGACTGGTTGCAGCCTTAGTTTAATGATTAATTTTCTAAACGGGCTCAGAAAACTCTGATAAATTCCAATTTACGAGCCTTTTTCACCCATCTCTGTCTCCCGCCTAGGAGACTAATAATTCAGACTGAGAAGCACAGCCTGCAGACCTGGCCAGAGTGGCCACGGCAGTTCACCCCAAATTCCTGGTGGTGAGGAGGATGCCCTTTACACCCTGCCTCCACCCAACCCTGCCTCACCCACCCTACCCTTGGAGATAGGTGGCCTCAATCCCATACAATAAGTAAAATCTTCTCCGGCTTCTAAGAAGTTAAAATAGCCTGGTTGTGGTGGCTCATACCTGTAATTTCAACACTTTGGGAAGCCACGGTAGAAGGATCGCTTGAGCCCAGGAGTTTGAGACCAGCCTGGGCAACATGATGAAACCGCATCTTTACAAAAAATAAGCCAAATGTGGTGGCGTCCACCTGTCGTCCCAGCTACTTGGGAGGCTGAAGTGAGAGGATGGCTTGAACCCGGGAGTTGGAGGTTGCAGTGAGCCAAGATCACGTCACTGCAGCCTGGGTGACAGAGCAAGACCCTGTCTCAAAAAAAAAAAAACTTTGGGGGGAGGGGGGAGGGATAGCATTAGGAGATATACCTAATGCTAAATGACGAGTTAATGGGTGCAGCACACCAAAATGGCACATGTATACATATGTAACAAACCTGCACATTGTGCACATGTACCCTAAAACTTAAAGTATAATAATAAAATTTTAAAAATGACAACAAAAAATTTTATATGTATATATATACACACACACATATATACACACACATATATACATATATGTATATACGCATATATACACACATATATACGTATATATATATAGAGAGAGAGAGAGAGAGAAGTTAAAATATTCCTTAAACCTGCTCTGTCCAATATGACAGCCCTAGCGACATGAGGCTATTTAAATTTATTTATTTATTTATTTTTTCAAGACAGAGTCTCACTCTGTCACCCAGGCTGGAGTGCAGTGGCGCAATCTCAGCTCACTGCAACCTCCACCTCCTGAGTTCAAGCAATTCTCCTGCCTCAGCCCCCGAGTAGCTGGGATTGCAGGTGCCTGCCACCACGCCCAGCTAATTTTTGTATTTTTAGTAGAGATGGGGTTTCGCCATGTTGGCCAGACTGGTCTCGAACTCCTGACCTCAGGTGATCCACCCACCTCGGCCTCCCAAAGTACTGGGATTACAGGCATGAGCCAACACGCCCGGCCTAAATTTAATTTAAATGAAATAAAATTGAAAATTCATTTCCTCAGTCACACTAGCCACACTTCCAGTGCTCAGGGGCCATAGGTGGCTGGTGACCACTGTATTGAATCACAGAGAGAAACAATTCCATCCTCAAAAAAAAAAAAAAAGGCCCATCTGACCACCTGCTTCTGGCTGCCCTAGTTCCTCTGACTGCCCACTTCTTGCCAGATCCTGTGCACAGACACACTGCCTTTTTCTTCTTCTTCTTTTTTTAATCCATAGGATTCTGCCTGATAAAGGACACAGTTCTTTTCTTTTTTTTTTTTGGACAGAGTTTTGCTCTTGTTGCCCAGGCTGGAGTGCGATGGCATGATCTCGGCTCACTGCAACCTCCGCCTCCCAGGTTCAAGCACCTCTCCCGCCTCAGCCTCCTGAGTAGCTGGGATTATAGGCACCCGTCACCATGCCTGGCTAATTTTTTGTATTTTTAGTAGAGATAGGGTTTCACCATGTTGGCTGGTCTCGAACTCCTGACCTCAGGTGATCTGCCCACCTTGGCCTCCCAAAGTGCTCTGCCTCCCACCTGGCAGAGAGACTGGGACTGGCGTGAACCACCGCGCCTGGCCTAGAGGACACATTTCTGATCCAGAGAACCCTCAACACCATCAGCCTCATTTTACAGACAAGGAAACCGGAGTCAAGGATGCCCCAGTAAATGGCAGGCTCAGGAGCTGCTCCTGGATCTGTCTGGCTCCCAAGTCTGCCTTCTTTCTGTGATGCCACAATGGCTGCTTCTCATTTCATTCATTAATTCCCAGTTACCCACATTCCCTCCACAACCAATCTACTGTGTTTCATATGAGTCCTTTTGTTTGCATGTGCTCTTGTAAAATGCAATTGGTGTTCCACGGGCAGGTATTTCTTACTTATGTGAATGGTCCTGCAAGATCTCTCACCTGCTTCCTACTCATTGTTCATACTCAGCACTACGTTTTGAGGATCCTTCTCTGTGGCCTTCTCCCACATCCTGCTCTTCTCCCCAGTAGATTCATGTATTGGGCTTTTCTGGGGGAGAAGCAAATGAATGCTCTTTTAAACAGGTGGCTGAACAGAGCTGTCCATAGTTGAAGTCTACGGCGGGCACAGTGGCTCACGCCTGATAGTAATCCCAGCATTTCGGGAGGCCGAAGCGGGCAGATCACCTCAGTTCAGGAGCTTGAGACCAGCCTGGGCAACATGGTGAAACCCCGTCTCTACTAAAAATACAGAAATTAGCCAGGTGTAGTGTCGGGCGCCTATAATCCCAGCTACTAGGGAGGCTGAGGCACGAGAATCGCTTGAACCCAGGAGGCGGAGGTTGCAGTGAGTCGAGGTCGCACCACTGCACTCCAGCCTGGGCGATACAGCGAGACTGAGTCTCAAAAAATAAATAAACGGCCGGGCGCGGTGGCTCACGCTTGTAATCCCAGCACTTTGGGAGGCCGAGGCGGGTGGATCACAAGGTTAGGAGATCGAGACTACGGTGAAACCCCGTCTCTACTAAAAATACAAAAAATTAGCCGGGCGTGGTGGCGGGCGCCTGTAGTCCCAGCTACTCGGAGAGGCTGAGGCAGGAGAATGGCGTGAACCCGGGAGGCGGAGCTTGCAGTGAGCCAAGATTGCGCCACTGCACTCCAGCCTGGGCGACAAAGCAAGACTCCGTCTCAAAAAAAAAAAAAATAATAAAATAAATAAATAAATAAATAAACAAATACATAAAAATAAAAACATAGTTGAAGTCTACAGCCTCTCCTCTGCATGCCCCAGCATCCAGCCCTAGCCTCTATCACCTACTCACCCTCGTCTGTTTCCACCACTCCTCTGGGTATCCTCAGAACCTGGTCACATGCACATGTATCCATATGCGCGCGCGCGCACACACACACACACACACACACACACACACAAAACCAGCTTTTCCTGGCCTTCTTCCTCCTCCACTCAAGCCCAAAAAGTCACTAGAGGCTGGACCTCGGCTGGTTTCAAAGGGATAAGAGAAAGAATCAGTCTCATACTTTTATATTTAGAAGCGTTCTGCAAACCACTTCCCGGAGCAGACAAGAGTGGGGAATATGAGGAAATCACTTTGCTATGTTGTGATGTGGAAAGCACGAACTGCCCAGGGCCTGTGGCAGCAGGCTGCGGGGACATGAGGCAATGTTAACACATGTGCAGAGGCGAACATGCCCCTGGACAGCCTGGCCATCCCTTCTCACGGCTGGCCAGCTGGCCGGGAGCAAAGCCACAGACCCTCTCTCAAAGGCCTCTCCTGCTACCCTTCCTTTGGGGAACACAGTGTCTCCACCTGTCTGGGCAGCAGCTGTTTCTAGAAACCAACCCTTCTTTCTGGGGAGGGGTCTTACAAGGGGGTTGTTCCACTCAGGCCTATAAGACTAGACTTTAGGCCCAACCTGGGATACAAACAAAGAGAAGGCTCCAGACTGAGGGAGGGGACTGGAGGGTGCTTAGAAGAGCCACGAGCTTGGAGGGGCGAGGGTACACTCCTGGACCCAGGCCTATGGGAGAGGGGCATGGGAGCAGGATTTTGCACAGGGCCCACCGCCTCCCCCGACCTTTTTTTTTTTTTTTTTTTTTTGGGATGGAGTCTCGCTCTGTCACCCAGGTTGGAGTGCAGTGGTGCGATCTTGGCTCACTGCAACCTCTGCCTCCTGAGCTCAAGCGATTCTCCCATCTCAGCCTCCCGAGTAGCTGACACCCGCCACAGTGCCAGGCTAATTTTTGTATTTTTAGTACAAACAGGGTTTTTCCATGTTGGCCATGGCTGGTCTTGAACTTCTGACCTCAAGCAATCTGCCCATCTTGGCCTCCCAAAGTGCTGGGATTATAGGTGTGAGCCACCCCGCCTGGCCCCCACTGCCCCTTTCTGAAGGCAGATCTCCTCCTGCCATCAAAAGCTCTCCTTGCAGCCATCTCTGCGGCTGGGAAAATGTTGAGGGAACAATGCACTGGAGACGAGGGGAAGAGATCTTGCAGGAGCCATCAACTGCAGCCATGGTTGTTGCTCAAATATTACTCACAGGTAGTGGAGCCAGCCCAGTGTTATTAGGTGAGCCCTGGGGGCATAGGCGGATGGGGACAAGCCACCTGCTCGGCTACAGTCAAACCATCAGATCTTCCCAGATACTTCCTAGACTCCTTACAAACTCCATTTTACTGCTTAAAATATAAACTTCCTAATAAGTTTATATTTTAAATATTAATGCATATTTTAATGCATTAATTTTATTTAATCTCTTAACTACATTACTAATGATGTTCCTTTATTTTTAAGGAAAATAACCAAAAAACAGTCATACTTAAAAAAAAAATCAGCTGTTTAGAAAAAGCATTCTGGCTAAAGATAGCAAAATAAGTATTTTAATCTTCTAATCAATAACAATAGATGAAAAAAACACAAACTGATGAATAAAGGACAGAAACAACTCCTTGTAAAGTTTTTTTTTTTTTTTTTTTTTTTTGAGACAAAGTCTAGCTCTTGTTGCCCAGGCTAGAGTGCAATGGCAAGATCTCGGCTCACTGCAACCTCCGCCTCCCAGGTTCAAGCGATTCTCCTGCCTCAGCCTCCTAAGTAGCTGGGATTACAGGCACGTGCCACCATGCCCCGCTAATTTTTTTGTATTTTTAGTAAAGACAGGGTTTCACCATGTTGGCCAGGCTGGTCTCGAACTCCTGACCTCAGGCAATTCGCCTGCCTAGACCTCCCAAAGAAGTTATTTTTAAAAGCACCAAAATCTTGCAACTCATCACCAGATGCCAAAAGCCTAAGGACAACCCACTTCAGAGGGAAACATAAAGCATAAAGCACATGCGGACCGCTGAGAAAAGGGCTCCTAGGGGTGGCTGATGCAATCGCTGAACTGAATAGCCAAAAAAATGACAAAAAACCTCAAGTTTATTTCGTGCCTACTCCCTTGATCTTTCAGTCAGGGTCTGGAAGGCACCGAGATCTGGCTTCACTCAAGTCTGGAACTGGCTGTGCCCCCATTCCAGGGGGTGCCTCTTACGGACTTCCAAAGTCACACAGACGGAGACAGGCAGGAGAGAGACAGAGGGAGAAACAGAGGGAGACAGGGAGATGAGATAAGGGAACAGAAGAAATTGAGAGAGACAGAGAAGGGGAGACTGACAGAGAGAGACACAGACAGACAGACAGACAGACAGACAATGTGAGACTCAGGCCCTGGCAGACAGATGGAGGTGGTGAGAGATCAACATGCAGAGACACAGAGAGAAACTGAGAGACAGAGATCAAGTAACATAGAATCATAGAGACAGAGACAAAGGGACAAGAAACAGCATGCACACGTGACACACGCGCATGCATGCACACATGGGGATCCTCATGCCTGCAGGGCAGGCCCCAGCCCATTTACCCCAGCTGCCCCTGGCAGGTCTGTCCTGTGTTTCTAGCAGGGGGGCCCTGCCCACTCCCTCCCACCACCCTCCCCAGCAGCCACAGGGACTCCAGACTGAGTCCCTGGCCACAGGCCTCGGGGCTGCCCAGGGTAACACTAGATCCTGAAGGTTACAGCTTGTCTGTTGGTGGAAGGCTGGAGGGAGCAAAAGAGAGGGGCGGAGGCTCGATATATACACCAGATTCTGACCATTTATAATGGAGAGCCCTCAAATTAGAGGCTCCTGGTAAATAATTCACCAGGAAGAATACAGTACCTTCCCTGGGCTCATCCATTATTCATCAAGATAAATGCGCCATACTGTTACACTTCCTGACATCTAAAATGGTCTGAGCCATTAGGCCAGGAGTGAGACAACAGCAGAGCAATTTCCATCCAACTTTTCCAGAACCCCTGACCCAGCACTCCTGCTACTTTTGGAGCTTAAGTTGCTGCTCCTTAAGCAAGGGCAAAGCACTTGGCTTCCAGAAAGGGCCAGGCCCGGGCTCTGACTGTGAGATCTCAAAGGCAGGCACATACCCCCAGCTCCCAAGAGCCTAAGGCCAGAAGGAAACAACTGTGCCCAGAAAAGTCTTAGGTAAATCCCTTGTGTTCACCAGACCCCAGAGGGAAAAGGGAAAAGGAAAACACTTTCTTTTTTTGAACTGGAGTACCGCTCTGTCACCCAGGCTGGGTGCAGTGGTGCGATCTTGGCTCACTGCAACCTCTGTCTCCTGGGCTCAAGTGATTCTCCTGCCTCAGGCTCCCCAGTAGCTAGGACTACAGCTACGTTCCACCATACCTGGCTAATTTTTGTATTTTTAGTAGAGACGGGGTTTCACCATGTTGGCTAGGCTCGAACTCAAACTCCTGGCCTCAAACGATCCACTCGCCTCGACCTCCCCAAGTGCTGGGATTACAGGTGTGAGCCACCACACTCGGCATAGGAAAATACCTTGTTTGTATCTGTCTAAGGGCAATACTGTTCTGAAGAGTATCAAAGAAGAGCACTTTGGGAGGCTGAGATAGGAGGAGCTCAGGAATTCAAGACCAGCCTAAGCAGCATAGCAAAACCCTGCCTCTAAAAAAAAAAAAAAAAAAATTAGCTGTGTGCAGTGGCACGTGCCTATAGTCCCAGCTACCTGGGAGGCTGAGGCGAGAGGATCAGGCCCAGGAATTCAAGATTACAGTGAGCTATGATTGTGCCACTGCACTGCAGCCTGGGTGACAGACCAAGACCCCATCTCTTACAAAAAAAAAAAGGCTCAAAGAATTTGACTTTGATGCCAGCCACCAAAGGCAGAAAGACCTACATCCGACTTGGCTCTGAGCAAGTCATCTTGTTGTCTAGGCCTTGGTTTTCCCAAATCTAAAATGGGGCCAGGTGCAGTGGCTCACACTGTAATCGCAGCACTTTGGGAGGCTGAGGTGGGCAGATCACCTGAGGTCAGGAGTTTGAGACCAGCCTGGCCGACATGGTGAAACCCCATCTCTACTAAAAATACAAAAATTAGCCAGGTGTGGTGCTAAGGGAACAGAAGAAATTGAGAGAGGCAGAGAAGGGGAGACTGACAGAGAGAGAGAGAGAGACAGATAGGCAATGTAAGACCCGGGCCCTGGCAGACAGATGGAGGAGGTAAGAAATCAACATGCAGAGACACAGACAGACACTCCCAAGTAGTCCCAGCTACTTGGGATGCTGAGGCAGGAGAATCACTTGAACCTGGGAGGTGGAGGTTGCAGTGAGCCGAGATCACGCCAATGCACTCCAGCCTGGGTGACAGAGGGAGACAACATCTCTAAATAAATAAATAAATAAATAAATAAAACTGGCTAGCAGCAACACCTGCTCTCTATCCTGAAGGGCCTCTACAAGGATGAAATGCCTCCGTAAAGTTTACAAAACATGCAACTGTAAGGCGCTGGCATACAGTGTAGATGCAGGGTGGAGATGAGGTTAAAAGTTCAGAGACTGGAGTCAGACTACCTGTATTCAAATACACTCCCTCACTAACCAAGAGTATGATCTTGGACAAGCTGTTTATCCTTTCCATGCCTTCATTTTTGTATCTATAAAATGGTGCTAATAGGCCAGGTGCAGTGGCTCATGCCTGTAATCCCAGCACTTTGGGAGGCCAAGGTGGGAGGACTGCTTGAGCTCAGGAGTTCAAGACCAGCCTGGGCAACACAGTAAGACCTCATCTCGGCCGGGCGCGGTGGCTCAAGCCTGTAATCCCAGCACTTTGGGAGGCCGAGGCGGGCGGATCACGAGGTCAGGAGATCGAGACCATCCTGGCTAACACGGTGAAACCCCGTCTCTACTAAAAATACAAAAAATTAGCCGGGCGTGTTGGCGGGCGCCTGTAGTCCCAGCTACTCGGGAGGCTGAGGCAGGAGAATGGCGTGAACCCGGGAGGCGGAGCTTGCAGTGAGCCGAGATCGCGCCACTGCACTCCAGCCTGGGGGACAGAGCAAGACTCCGTCTCAAAAAAAAA